>NC_137273.1:30885245-31145245 GCF_053477335.1 Acartia tonsa
GAGAGAGGGAGAGAGGGAGAGAGAGAGAGAGAGAGAGAGAGAGAGAGAGACGAGAGAGAGAGAGAGGAGAGAGAGAAGAGAGAGAGAGAGAGAGAGAGAGAGAGAGAGAGAGAAAGAGAGAAATAGATAGATAGATATATAAATATAGATAGATAGATATATAAATATAGAGAGAGAGAGAGAGAGAGAGAGAGAGAGAGAGAGGGAGGAGAGAGAGAGAGAGAGAGAGAGAGAGAGAGAGAGAGAGGGAGAGAGAGAGAGAGAGAGAGAGAGAGAGAGAGAGAGAGAGAGAGAGAGAGAGAGAGAGAGAGAGAGAGAGAGAGAGAGAGAGAGAGAGAGAGAGAGAGAGAGAGAGAGAGAGAGAGAGAGAGAGAGAGAGAGAGAAAGAGAGAAATAGATAGATAGATAAAATTGTAGACTTTAGAAAATAGATAAAAAGATAGATGGGCAGGTCAAGTCATAAATATCTAATTCCAGACGTTAATCTTAAACAATGAATCGGCATTATTTTTAAACTACTAGCGGCTGCGCCCCTAGCTTCTAGAGGCTCTGTCCTCGGAGGAAGGAGGATAGACAGGAAAAAAAACACAATAATTAATTTAATATAAAATACCATTAAACCATTTTTAAAACCCTATGTAAAGCTCCTCTTAAATGAAGATATCAATCGGTTCAATGATTAGCAAGATTTTACCAGAAAAACAAACAAAAAAACATTACTACTTTACTTTATTAGCAGGAATATTACTCTTATAAATATCACTATTATTAGTAGATAGTTTTTATACCAAAAACATTTTTTTATTTCTAATTTTAGTTATTGCACAATCTAGAGCTTTTTAAATGCAAAACTTTTCAAAATTTAGGATGGGTCCGTATAGCACCTCTTATCGTTTATTTAGAAATATTATCATTGCCCAAACAATTTCAAACTTTGCATGTTCGTTCCTAAAACAGTAAGGTACTATTTAGAAAGTGTAGCAACTCTATAATCATTACCAGAAAGTCCGTATATCCACTTTTAATTCATAATGATTTTCTTAAAAGCAAAATTTGTATGATATAATCATCCCATACACTAGATGTTTTGAAATATTAATTCCTGGGATTACTCAGCATAATGTTATAAGGTAATCATCTCTATAATCAAGTCCTAAAGTAAGTATGTCCTTAAGCAGTAAGAGGACAGTATACACTGTAATTGACCAATGGTAAAATTTATAGTGGCCTCTCATTGGCTAATTTTTTTTACGTCATAATCAGAGTCAGACTCTTTTACTAGGTTTAACAGTTTTGAACAATTTAAGCACAATCTTATTTAGACTTTTAGATTAATGTTATGTTCTGACACTCTTTAATTGGTAGTGTTTGTTAGTTCTACCGTCAGATTTACGAGCTTTGCTTTTATGAATGTTCTCATTCCGTTTATCTAACAAGTATATCTGGAGCAAAAGAAAAGCTCATAAAAAATGTTAAGAAAATTAACCCTCCGACTTTTTGGCCCATAGAATCTCAATTATAGAGTATTTTTCTTAACAATGGATATTGGCCCTAAAAATCTATTTTCCCTCAAATTATTGGCTATTTAAATGTAATAAATCAACCCCCACCCCTTTCTAAAAAAATTTTTAAAACATCCCCTATCATTTGTTGGTTTAAAAATTTTGTACAGTTTTAATAAATCTTAATTTTAATCTTAATATTATAAACACTGATCAACAAAGTTATCGTTTTGCTATTTTTGCTTTGTTTATTATCATTGGGGAGGTACATCAATTTATCGTCATTTGTCTTGCCCCTTAAGATTTACGTCTTTCTAAGGGAAATGTAATTTAATGATTTTATTTATTATAAAAATACTCTACTTTTTATGCTCTGACTTTTTTACCCTAAAAAATGCGGGATGCATTTTCATTAAATTGAGAGAAAAAAGTCTCTAAGAAACATAAGACAACAGATTAAAATAAATAAGGATAACTATGTCTCTAAGAAGGGCAGCAATAACATCCCAATAACTTTTTTGATGAATCCAATAGATTTATTAGTCTAGATAGTTAATCTGACACAATAATTCGTCCAACTTAAAAAGAAATTTCTTGCAGACGATTTTTTTGTTACATATTTAGTCACATATGATTCAATTATGAAATTTAGATGTTTATACCTGACTTATTATATTGATAATTAAAAATCACTAAAATGTGTACACTTATTAACCAATAATATGGTCAGATTATTAAAAATTTGTGTAGATAAAGGTGCAATTAAAATATACAAATAAATCTGAAAAGTTGGGGTCTATTACTACGACCTACATAAAATCTAATTTTCTAAGGTAGCTTCGCTACTAAAATAAAATTAACAAGGGTAGCAATTTGCATAAGTAGCGAAAAGACAAAAAGATATATATGAGAAATTATTAATCCAACATCCCTTCCCTCTTTTGCATAATATACAAAAGATTAGGTCCAGTTATAGATCACCTTTTAAACTTTTAAAATAATGTTTTGTAAACATTCACTTTTTTTAACGACTATGTCACCGAAAATCAATTTAAAGAAAAAACAAAATAAAATAACATAGTTAGTTGTCAGTGTCTTTTTAGAGACGTGCGCCTAAGGGGGGGGGGGGGGCCGGGGGGGTTATATGAAGGTGTCAACACTCTCAGAATTTGGAAATGAGGGGACAATGGAACGTAAATTACACTAGTTACAAAAGTTTATAACTTATTCGTTGGACCAAAAAGTTCAGATACTTTTATTGAATTTTAAGTGAAGGTTTAATTAGTCAAAATATTTCTATTGATTTATTCCTGCCTTATATAAGCAATTTCACATAAAAATTTATTATTTATCTTTAGTTTAGGTTTTATAAAATCAATACATAAGTATTTTAATGCCCTTTAATTGCACGAACTTTGTCTTTAACCATTTTTGTTTGTCTTAATTTGCTTACAGACAATTGCAAAATTGACCGATAAAAATTTCTTTGTTAAAAATTTGAAAAAAAAAGTTTAAACCATTTTTTACAATAATTTTTATTGTAATTTGGTTTATAGCTGGAAAATTCTAGATTTTTATTTATACAAAAAGCTTTATGGTTATTTTCATGGATAAGACAATTGACGATGAATAAATGTAGACTCCCAATGATGATAAACAAAATTTTACCTTCTGTAGATTAAAAATATTAGTTGGAAAGTTTGGAGAATGATAGTTTGACCAACCAATCGAGAGTCCCCAAAGTTTATAAGCGCAATTTAAAAACTTTGGGAACCAGTATAATTTACAATCAATTGGCCCCTCCCTCCCTACGTTTTAAAAATGATTATTTTGATTTTCATTATTTTTAATATGAAATTTAGAAAACTTTTTCTTAATCTTTTTCGCTGATTAAAATTACACCACTGAAAATATAAATATAGGGTAATATCCTCTTAGAAATATTTTTTTTCAATTTTGAAAATTTGAGTACAAATATCAAAATGAAGTGAAAAACTTATTCATTCCATAAACAAATAGAATAAAGGTCTTATCGCTTTGGTCAATGAGAGTTAAATTCGGATTATTAGAGCACTATGAGTATTAAACACTATACTATTGGAAGACTCGAGCTCATTTATAGACGTTTATTTCCTATATAAATCTGTCATGGATCTTGATGCAATATATGAAGCCGTTTTATAAAAAAAATCAGTCGATAATATTACATAAGGTGAAATGTAGAAAAAGTCGTCGCTCATATAGGTATAGAATGATTATTTAATAAATTATTTTTGTCTAAAGCTAAATATCTGAAAAATGGCTTACTAGGTTTTTGTGTGGAAGGATTGACTATTTTTTAATCCTAATTCTTTTCTATAGTTTGTTAGAATATTAAGTGCAGTAAATAATATATTATGTTGTAAAAAAAAATAGTATAAAGTATAAATACTAGATAAAATCACTAAAATAAGATAAAAAAAACATATACATAGATCTATTATCAATTAAAATTTTTCTCACTTATTTTAATAACAATATAACTGTATATCATAATTATAATTACTAATAACTTTCTTAATATGCTTTCTAATATATAATGTGGTCGCAATATATATTATGCGCGTAGCCACTTAACATGCGCGCAGCCACCTGACATGCGCGTAGCCACCTGTCTCAAATAAAACTACTGATGGAAATTCGCTCGTGTGTTTAAACTCGGCGAATTTCTGACAAATTTTCATGAAATGCGCGAGTTAAGTGTGCGTTAAAAAACAGCAGAAAAATCTGGCAAAGAAAATAGCGGAAAATCCACAAAAGGAAACAGCAAATTAACAATTTAAAACAAAATATAACAAATCATAAAAATATTCTGAAATTAACTATTTTGAAAAAAAATTGCTTAAAAACAAAAAAAAAATAATAGATGATAATTTATATGTTTTGGTTTAAGGTTAGACACAATACATATCTAAATAAGTTTAATTTGCTAATTCATTAGATAGTATTTTTTGTTCAGTTTTGAATAAAGTTACTAAAGTTCGTAAATATAGCTATAGAATGGAGTAAAGTTAAAGTAAGAGAGAGAGAGAGAGATAGAGAGAGAGAGAGAGAGAGAGAGAGAGAGAGAGAGAGAGAGAGAGAGAGAGAGAGAGAGAGAGAGAGAGAGAGAGAGAGAGAGAGAGAGAGAGAGAGAGAGAGAGAGAGAGAGAGAGAGAAAATAGAAAGGATATAGTGAGAGAAAGGAAATACGTAAGATAAGAGGGGTGGGAAAGGTGTTCTTATGAAAATACTAAAGATTTTAGATTTCAATAGCGATGGTAATCTATAATTCACTGTCTGTCTGTTCGTAACACTTACGAGGTTCTATGTTTTTCTGAGCTGCTATTCATGACACAAATAAAAAACATATTTCAGTATTTAAAAAGTTTTATGATTTTCTATTTTTCTCTATAAAAAATAGCACAAAATCATTCCAATACTTGAATTGCCAACTAAAAAATCCTAAAACTATTCTTAGACCTAGACGAACCTTCCCTTAACTGATCTTAACTTCAGATATTAGTTTAAAAATTAAAAAATGGGGGTAGAGTTTCCCTTGACTAAAAGAGTTATAAACCTTCCTGGGGCCTATGAGGTATGTATTGTAAGAAACAACATGTTACTTTTATATATGGAAAATTAATAGCGGTTATGTATAGACACCGATTGGACGACAAGAATTGTATACATGAGAATCCGCGAAAGTCGTAAGACCCTATCTCTCTCTCCCTCTCTCTTCCTCCTTCTCTATCTTTCCCTCCCTCCCTCTCTATCTTTCTCTCTTCCTCTCTCCTTTTTTTTCTATTGGCATAAAGGAATATACAAAAAACCTATATCTCCCAAAATTTGAGAGGATAAAGTAAATAATCTGTAAGTCCATCCGTCTGTCTGTAACGCTAATTCTATTATTTTTCTTCTCATACTCTCTCTTTTATATAAATCAAATATCGGAACTATCATATATGTGTGTCTGTCAGGTATTTTTCTTCTTTTTCTATAAATATATTCTTTATTTTATGCTTATAAATTATATCAAGATACAGCAATTATAAGTTTTCATTTTATAAAGTTTAGTTTTCTTTCATTTTTCTGCAAGTTACTTATCCCCTTAAACTCTGAGTTTTGTCCACTTCCTCCTATTTCCTTTCTTCTGTAGATTCACAGGGAAAGGACAATACATGGAAAATTAATCTTTAAATTGTCAAAACTGAAAATTTGCCAGTGTTAGCATGAAAAGGTTTAGGGAAGTTTTTAAAGTCCTTTTATCGTCAATTTAGACATGTTAAAATTGTCCTATAAATGTGTTAACTCTATAATGACTTTGTGTTTAATTACAAGTATCCCCAATGAGCATAAACAAAATAGCTCCCTCTCCAGATAACATATTTTGGTTAAAGAATTAAGATACTAATAGTTTGAAATCTAATATATCAAAATTCAATAATAACACCTAAAGTTTTCAGGCCAACGAATAAGGTAATGTGTTTTTCACTTTGCTTAAAATCCAATGTCTCTTCATACCATAGACATCCAAGGGTCGGGGTAAAGAGTTAATTACCCCCTCAAACTTTGAAATTTCTAATTTTACCCTCTCAGAATTTTTCAAAAATACATTAGATTACTCCCCTCAAACCTTCGAAACTCTTTATTTAACCAACTCAAAATAAAAAAGCTTGGACGTCCCTGTTCTATACAATCTTTATCCCGTATGTCTGTCTGCGACTGACCGTATACCGTATCTACAACTTTTATAAAGGATAAGACAATGTCCGATAAATTGTTTTACATCCCCAATGATTATACACAAAATATCCCCTTCTTTAGATTACAGTTAGTGGTTGAAACGTATGGGCACATAACTTAAAAAAACGACTAATCAAAATTCAATAAAAGCCTCCAAAGTTGTTAAGTCAACTAATAAGAAAACGTTATTATAAAACTTTGGGAGCTAGTGTAATAAACAGCCCAATATCCCTACTACTGTATACAACCTTTATTCCGTATGTCTGTCTGTGTGGCTGACCGTATCTACAACTTTCATCAACTTGTTCCGTTGTTGTAGTTTTGTGCTGTGCTCGTAACAACTAGGGAAATAGGGATGGGACAATGGTTATTGAACTATTTTTTTAGTTCTTCAGAAAGGAAGGGACATTGGACTGAAAGTAACAATATGGTACCAAAAATTTAAAAAAAAATGTTTGTTGGATAAAAAACTTTATTTACTTAAAGGGGACTATCCACGAGCGAGAGCACATGATTCTAAGTACCTCTAGCATTGATCCTAAGTATTTTCTGTAAAAATATAATAGGTCACCATATATCATTAATGTATTGACGAGAAAACTTATGTTTCACCATGTTTTTTTAGGTATTTTAATTGATTTTCAAAACTTTTATGAAGCTAGTTCATTTAATAAAATGGATATTTGATGATACATATGCGAATACTCGTGTTATATAGATTGTAAATTAATCCATACTAGCATTAATTTAAACATACATATGATTTTTAATTTTAATTTTTATCATTTGACAACATGGACAATTAAAGACACCCCGAACTCAACAAAACGTTTGATAGAATTTTGACTAAAAAGGATGGACATTATTTTACTTATCTTCAACTTGAAGTGGTGAAACATAAATTTTCTCGTCAATATATTAATTATTAATAGTGACCTATTATATTCTGAAAGAAAATACTCAGTATCAATGATGGAAGGTACTTAGAATCACGTGCTCTTGTTCGTAGATAGTCCCCTTTAATTTTGATTGGTTGATTCAAAACTTTTAATCATTTATTTTCATCTACAGAATGGTTGAATTTGTCTGTCATCATTGGGTATATGCATATATTAATCTATCGATCTCATAAAATCCCAGTAATTTATTTAGTTTTTAAGACTTTGGTATTAGCGCAGAATGCCGTAGCTTTATTTCAGTGGAAATTGTCCTATTAGGTCACTATCTGTAGCTTAATATTTCAATAATTACTGAAATTTTTCTTCTTCTCTATTTCAGGGAAGCTTCACATGTGTCCCAGGTTGATTTTTAGCTGTTTATTTATACATTTGAGTCTTACGGTGGTTTTAGCCTAATTTATTTTCTTCTGTACCCCTGCCAATACAATACAGAGTCCAATATAATACAAAGCCAGTATATGCATGTGGCGCAGCCACTAGTAAAAAAACAAGCAAAAGCAGCTTATTTAAATCAAAACATACCTGAAAAGAAATATTAATTTCAAATATATGAAACAATCCCAGACGTGTTACTAAAATTTCAAATAAAAATCTAAATTGATTTTACTCATTTTAGTAGCCTTTTTATATTTGTTTGTTATCTAATTATCTGTAAACTAAGATTTTCTACAATGCAATGCAATGGCTGGTTCGTCTATTCCTCCGGAATAAATAGATCTTATAGTTTCTAAACTTTTTGAGATGATTCCTTTCTACCTATATTTATATATCAACTTATCCAACTATCTCTTTAACCAACTATCTATCTATCCAACTATCTATCTATTCAACTATCTATCTATCTATCCAACTATCTATCTAACTATCTATTTATCTATCCAACTATCTATCTATCTATCCAACTATCTATCTATCTATCCAACTATCTATCTATATACAACTATATATCTTTAAACTATATCTTTTAATCTTATATCTTTATACATCCATTTATCCGTTTAATTTTTCTATCCAACTGCCTATCTATCCATTCATCTATCAATACCTGAGTATTTCCAAGTTTATACGTGGCCGGATCCACCTCCAGACATGCCAGAAGCTGCTCTGTCCTGTTTCTGGCGGCTTGCAGCACCTCCAGGTTGCTGCTGGCGGACGCAACCTGGCCGCTGGCAATAGCTGCTTCACCATTCTGATCCAATCCCTCGCCTAGTATAAATAACAAATTTTAATTTCGAGGTTTCGTGTTTTTTTAAATATGTATAGTCATTATTAGACTATAAAAGTTTTAAAGATTTTTAATCAATATAATAGATTTGAAATCTGCATAAAATTTTAAGGATTTTTTATAAAATTCGTTTTTTATATAATTCTTTATTTAAAGGCGCAAATACGATTTAAGTTAATAAATTTTGACCAATAGGATAGCTGGATTGGAAACTACCTACGCTCTAATTGGTTGAATGATGTACGTCACTTAAGCTTCTCCAATCAGAGCGCAGATAGTTTTCAATCCACCAATCACAGATCTCAAAATTATTTAACTTAATTTGTATTTGCGCCTTTAAATAAAGAATTATATAAAAAACTAATTTTATAAAAAATCCTTAAAATTTTATGCAGATTTCAAATCTATTATATTGATTAAAAATCTTTAAAACTTTTATAGTCTAGTCTATATAGTTATCTTTTTATTTCTGATGGATTCCTTTAGTAATATAGTATAATCTAGAATAAGTTTTTACTATTTTTGTTATTATCTAAGGGTTAAAAATTCTTGAAGTAGGTTCTAAGGCCCATCCGAATTAAATCAGACAACCAACCCTTTTATTGAACTTTTTGAAGTATATGGATCTAGTAGTAAGAGAAATCGCCCAAAGAATAAAATATCCTCCCCCCCTTTTTTCTCATGACTTTTTCTTTACGACTCTAAAAACTACTAGGTAGGCAGACCGACTAAAATCCCTTCCCTTATGTGCCCCTAGAGGCCCATAGGAGCGCAGCCGCTAGTTACCTAGTATAGAGAATCTTCTGTTGAAATCTTTGAAGTTGATATTTTCAGGGAAGCCGACTTTGTGCAGCCTGACCGCGTCTAGGATTTGGGAACCACGGAGCTGAAATACAAAACGTTATGGAGAATCTACATATAAAATCAGACGCCTATCTTTAAAACAGCTCAAATGGGACTATAAAATACTTTTAAGAAAGAAAATATGATTTCATACTTTTTGAAGCTACAGTTTATTTGATTACAAACATATTATGAAAATATGAGTAAAATATCTTTTATAAATAGAAATAAAAGTATATAATCGTATCTATATGTCTGCCTGTCTGTCTATCTATCTAATCATCTATCCTATACCTGAGCCCTAACAAGAGGAATATTAAGAGTTGCTAGCTCAATATCAATCTGACTGTCTTCGCATAAACCTCCTAAACATAAAAAACATTAAAAAAAGTCCGTTTTAAATAAGTAGCTTTTGACAGGGAGGAAGCGGACATTGGGCTATTTAAGAAATTAGTCCCCGAAGTTTTATGATTGCATTTTCTTATTCGTTTGCTAAATAGCTTTGGGGACTTTTACAGAATTTTGATTGATCGGTTTAATTAGATGAGTGTCCACTAATTGTAATCAACAGAAGGGGCATTGTTATGGTTCATCATTTGGTATACACATCAATTTATCGTCCAAATTGTCTTTCCCCTTTAGATTGCTGAGTTTTTGATCAAAATACTGAAAAGCAGTTTTTTGTTAGGGGACATTGAACTGTAAATCATATCTGGTTCCCAAATATTTATTAACACGTTTTCTTGTAGGCTTGCTTAAAAACTTTGGGGACCTTTAAAAATATTAGTGAAAACATAATTTTTTTACCTAATAAGGGATAAATATGTTTATAATTTCTGGCTTAGTTATTAAGCGCCTGGAAGCTAGGCACTAAGCAGAATATAGAGAATATTCCTCTTCATAAATTGATTGAGATAAAGAACACTACAAGGATAGGAAATAATAAATTATTACACCGCATTTTGTAGTTCTTAATCTAAAAAGTATAAAAATCAAAAATCTTTTATTAAAATGATTGTTAAAACATTTTTTACCTAATGCTTGTGGAAGATAACAGTGTACAAACTTTATTTTAGTTCTTCTCAATTGTTCCACAATGCTATCTGTCTGGAACTTACACTAAATAAATATAATAGTGACGCCTTGCGGTTTATTTTTAAACTAAAATACGCAACAAAACCTTCATGTTCGTAGATCACGGATTTTTCAAAATAAATTTGGTGGATTTTTAAAAAGCATGTTAGAATTGTCCAATCGATTAAAAACTTTCTGTGATGGTATGATTTAGAAAGCGTAGCAACTCTAAAATCGTCCATTTAAAACTTTTTACAACAAACTTTTGTAATTTTATAATTATCCTATTCATTTTTTTTAGAAAATTTTATTCTGAGAACAACAATGTACAATAATATGTTGTCATACATATTTTTTTAATAAATAAGAAACAGTAATTAATTTCTTCAATTCATTTTAAATCAAGAAAGAATTATCTAATTATTATAAAATTTTACTTACGCATGAAAGAAACTTTAAATTTATATAAACCTTATTATTGATTTATAAGCAATATACATCATTTTAAGAAGCGCTGGAAAGTGTAATGTGTGACGTCATAAAAATGCTCCATCTCTTTTTTTATGGGTTTCATTTTCCACTTCTCCTCTTGTCCCTCTTTTTTTAGACTTATTTTTATGACTTCATACACGACACTTTCCAGCGCTTCTTATTTTAAGCTACAACCATTCATATTTTTTTTTTCTGATTTATATTAATATACCTGTAAAACGGAAGAATGTCTCTTGAGACCTGCGGAACTGCTGGTGAATGCCCGCCGGATGGAGGATGCCCTGCGCAGTGCCAGGTTGCCTTCAGTGCCCGGTAAAGTGCCACCTTTACCGCCGGCTGAGACCGCCGTACTGCCGCCGCGATACTTCATAAACAGTTCAGTAACATTCTAAACAGCGACAATTAGGCAGGGATCTAATGGGATAAGACTATGGCCGAAAAATTGCTGAACAAGTCCAATGATGATAAACAAAATTATCCTTCGGTAGATTTCAATTAGTGGTTAAAACGTGTAGAGACTCAACTTTATGTAAAACCAATCAAAATTCAATAAAAGTCCCTAATATTCTTTAAGCCAACCAATAAGGAAACGCTACCACAAAAATAGTGTAATAAACAGCACAATGTCCCCTCTCTCCCAGCAATTATTTCCATAAGTAGCGAAGCTACAAAAAACTATTCATTATTCTTTTTTTTTTACAGATTCCTTATTTAAATAATTGGTTGTTTGTCTGTCCGTAGCTTAAGATTACTTTAACATCTGAGCCGATATAATTCTCCTTTGCAGTGAAGCTTCTTATAGGCCCAGGGAAGCATTTAAAACAATAATAAATATTGATTGGTTTGTTTAAACCTGGAGTGTTTAACTTTTCAACTAATAATTTTGATTTTCAAAGGGTCAATTTTGTTTACCATCACAAGTGATGTATAAATATTTATGGTCTATAGTCTTATCTCCCATGATCCATGCTATTAATGAAAAATCAAACCAGAGCAGTGACCAAAGTTTTACACTTTCTTTAACTTAAAACTTTGGGTACCATTATCAAATCTTGGTTTAAACCTGCAGTGTCTAAACTTTTCCACCAATAATTTAATTACCTTGTCTTGTGACTCTAGGAGCAGGTTTGAAGCTTGTTTACAAATAATATTCTCTCTGCCCATCTTCAACCAATTTGATGTGTTGTACATCACTGGATTGGTTCCCTGAGCAAAATATTTAGATTTTAGTACCAACAGACAAAGGTTGCTCAATGCTGAATAAGGGTGAATGAATACAAAAAATAGTCCGAAATTAAACAAAAATTTTCAGACCTCTAGATCTAATAGGTTCAGTGCCGAGATGATAAGAGATGTTTAAGAAGATATTGGTACCCTAGGCAAAATATTTAGATTTTAGTACCAACAGACAAAGGTTGCTAAATAAAATGTCAAACGAATGAAAAAATAGTCGAATATTAAACAAAAAAATTTGGTACCAAACCTCAAAGGAGAATTATGAAGCAAGAAATCATACTTTAGGATAGAAACAAAAATTTTATAATGAAATGGACACATTAGATAAATTGGTATTGTACTGTCAATTTTAAATTCTAACAAACTTTTAATAAGATAGATAATTAGATAGATATACAAAATAATAATAAAATTCATTAAACCATTTTGTGAAGTTTTTCCAGTGCCAAATCTACCCTCTTTATTTTTAGTTAAAAAATGTGTTATTATTAAGGTAGATTAAGGTAAATAGGTCCCCGCCGGGTTCGAGCTCTACGCAGGAGGTATTTTTACCTGAAGATGGCGGAGTGTAAATGTAGTTTGATCAGGTCCGGGCTTGATCAGGTCTTCATGTACAGATGAAGGCCTAAATAAATATATATTTGTGTTGCAATTTATTATATTTATCACGCAACCTTCTCTAAATAGACATCTTAATCAAGGCAATTGTACAAAGACGCCCAAGCTTTTTTGAGAGGGGGTAAAATGAGTGAGGGGTTTGAAAGGTTTGAGCAGAAAGGTTGGGGTGGTAATCTAATGTAATTTAAAAATTTTGAGTTAAATGAAAGGTTTCTAAGTTTGAGGGAGACAAACACCCCTTAGACGTCTATGTAGAATGTAATTATACAATATTTATTTCTATTTCTATAAAAATTTATATTGGCATCTTTAGCATTAGGTCAAACATAGGGATGGATATAATACACGTAGCTATGATTATGAGAGTGGAAATTCTATCGTCGATTTAGGTTGCTACTTTTTGGTAACTACTTTCCTCAATAGGCAGGGGAGGGTATGGTGTAAAATGTTTGGATGGGGGTGCTCATTATATTAGCCAAATTTCACTTTATCAGAGTACACGATAATCTGGTGTAAGATCTAAGTAACAATAAATCCATTGTGCTATCAGCTTACCTGTCAGACCTACAGTGTTCCTGTAGCAGTCTGTCTGTATAGTTGGCATCTCCTGATCCATACCTGTCAGTCCTACAGTGCTCCTGTAGTAGTCTGTCTGTATAGTTGGCATCTCCTGATCCTTACCTGTCAGTCCTACAGTGTTCCTGTAGTAGTCTGTATAGTTAGTATCTCCTGATTCTTACCTGTCAGTCCTACAGTCTTCCTGTAGTAGTCTGTCTGTATAGTTTTCATCTCCTGATCCTTACCTGTCAGTCCTACAGTGCTCCTGTAGCAGTCTGTCTGTATATTTAGTATCTTCTGATTCTTACCTGTCAGTCCTACAGTATTCCTGTAGTAGTCTGTCTGTATAGTTTTCATCTCCTGATCCTTACCTGTCAGTCCTACAGTGCTCCTGTAGCAGTCTGTCTGTATAGTTAGTATCTCCTGATCCTTACCTGTCAGCCCTACAGTGCTCCTGTAGCAACATGTCTGTAAAGTTGGCATCTCCTGATCCTTACCTGTCAGTCCTACAGTGTTCCTGTAGCAGTTTGTCTGTAGAGTTATCATCTCCTGATCCTTACCTGTCAGTCCTACAGCGTTCCTCTAGCAGTCTAACTGTATAGTTAGTATCTCATGATCCTCACCTGTCAGTCCTACAGTACTCCTGTAGCAGTCTGTCTGTATAGTTAGTATCTCATGATCCTTACCTGTCAGTCCTACAGTACTCCTGTAGTAATCTGTCTGTATAGTTAGCATCTCCTGATCCTTACCTGTCAGTCCTACAGTGCTACTGTAGCAGTCTGTCTGTATAGTTAGTATCTCCTGATCCTTACCTGTCAGTCCTACAGTGCTCCTGTAGCAACCTGTCTGTAAAGTTGGCATCTCCAGATCCATACCTGTCACTCCTACAGCGTTCCTCTAGCAGTCTAACTGTATAGTTAGTATCTCATGATCCTCACCTGTCAGTCCTACAGTGCTCCTGTAGTAGTCTGTCTGTATAGTTAGTATCTCCTGATCCTTACCTGTCAATCCTGCAGTGCTCCTGTAGTAGTCTGTATAGTTAGTATCTCCTGATCCATACCTGTAAGTCCTACAGTACTCCTGTAGTAATCTGTCTGTATAGTTAGTTTCTCCTGATCCTTACCTGTCAGTCCTACAGTGCTCCAATAGCAGTCTGTCTGTATAGTAAGTATCTCCTGATCCATACCTGTAAGTCCTACAGCGTTCCTGTAGCAGTCTAACTGTTTAGTTAGTATCTCCTGATCCTTACCTGTCAGTCCTACAGTGTTCCTGTAGTAGTCTGTCTGTACAGTTATCATCTCCTGATCCTTACCTGTCAGTCCTACAGTGCTCCTGTAGTAGTCTGTCTGTACAGTTATCATCTCCTGATCCTTACCTGTCAGTCCTGCAGTGCTCCTGTAGCAATCTGTCTGTATAGTTAGTTTCTCCTTATCCTTACCTGTCAGTCCTGCAGTGCTCCTGTAACAGTCTGTCTGTAAAGTTGGCATCTCCTGATCCTGGGTACAGGCTTTCCTCATCCAGGATCCATAACAATCCACGTTTGTCAAGCTAAACAAATATTCGCATAAAATTTTGTGTGGGATGTTTTAAGCGATTTACCTCAAAATGTCTAGTCGAGCAGATATTTGTAATAAATAAAAAATACATATCGGGGAAACGAGGAAGGGGGATTTTTAAAATGTTTTTCTTAGAAAAGGTTAAATAAGGTAATATTGAGTATTGCGTAGTATGGTACCAAAGATGTAAAAGGGATAATTTACTGCAATTGTATTGCCTCCCAGAGGGTTATATATAAAAGTAACATTGTTAATAATTTTCCGCCAATAATCTTAACTAATAGAAGAAGTAGTTATTGGTCCATTAAGATCCCTAATACTTATTGGCGTACGTACGCAGGGCTTATATTTCTTTGTTTATTATCATTGAGGATGTACATCAATTAATCATCCATTGTCTTATCCCTTAAGATCCCTGTAACTGACCTGACTAAGGCTAAGATCACTCTGTGAAGTCCTGAGGGTTGACTGTTTGTCAATCAGTTGTACCAGCCCCTCCGGGGTGCTCAGCTCGGTTAGGTCAGACAGGTTGGGGATATCAATTCCCTCGTCTTCGTATCTGTAAATAATAAATGCATTACATCTAGATATCTAACCAGTAAAATAGACCAATAAGACCACAGTGTAGGAAAATGGACTGTTTATAACACAAGTCTCCAAAGTTTTACAATAAAGTTATTCGTTGGCTTCACAAATTTGGGGACTTTACTGAATTTTGATTGGTTGGTTTATTAAGTTGAATGTTTAAACATTTTAACCAATCTGCAGAAGGGGTAACTTTGTGTGTTATCATTTAGGAAATACATCAATTTATCGGCCATTATCTTATCCCTAATTAGGCTTATTTTTTTAAGGTAGGCTTCTCAGATCACTCTTTTTTTTGTGTCTGTATGTTTGTTTTTCTCTTTATGACATGTATCTGTCTGTCTGTATTTCTGTCAGTAATTCTCACCTTTCTTTAAGTTGTGTGATGGCACGATCATGAAACAGCTGCTGTAAGCGTTCCTAAAAAATAAATATCCTTAATTTATAAAATGATATTTTTAGTGATGATATGTTTATATAAGTTAGGGTAGCCGCCGCTGGTAATATAAATATAAGAAAACCTGTGTGTAATTTTGACAAAGTTCCTCGAAATTAGCACCAGACATTCTAAAACAAACAACAAATAATTAGAAAAGGTGAACATATCTACCTAGGCGTCCAAGGGGGGGGGTAATGGGCCATTTGGCACCCCCAAACGATTTTGGGGGTGCCGTAGGCACCCCCAAAATTTTGTGAACAATACCCCCCTGTTTTGGATAAAAATGACTTTTTACACTGAGTAAATTGAATTACTCCTCTTTAATATTACTCTTTGAAAAAAAATGTACGCTGTTTAAAAATGCCTATAAAATCAACATTTTTATTAAAAAATTCATTTTTAACTTAAAATGAAGAGAAAATCATTGTTTTTAAGATAATAGTAAAATCGATTTTTTTTATAAATTTTTAAAGAAAAGTACATTCTTAAAACCGGTTTTCTAAGTAAACAAACAAGAGTATAAAAAGCCAGTGTACAGCAGATTAATCAGTAGTAGTAGTAGTAGTAGTAGCACATTGTTTTTTAAGTAGTAGTAGTAGTAGTATTTTATTTGTCTTTAAATGAGTTGTAAATAGTAATTGTCTTTTAGAAACTAAGTACACACCAGAGATTTATTTGTGTCAGTTAACTCAAATTATATCTAAGTTTAGTTTAAGTTTGTGTATTTTAGTTTTATTTGGATGTGTTATAAGGCAATTTTAGTTTTCAAATTAGGAGTGGAATTTATTAATTAATTGTAACTTGTTGAAGCTTATTATTTTCAACAACTTATAATTTTCATAATATAGAGTGGTGAACTTATAACTCGTTTACTCTCTTTATTTCAAATTATTCCTCTACTAATTTTATTATATTAATTACTCATATTTGTAAAGGTCCTTTTAAAGAATTAAGTAACAAGAAGTAAACTGTGTTGTATGAACCTAGTGGATTAAAGTCTAACCAATTTTCTACAGAAAGCCCCATGCCTGCAGCTAATTGGTAAGTAAATTTGTAAGATTGTTCTAAATGATAAAATTAAGTAGATATTTAACTAACTTAAAGCATATCTTAAAATAATTCATATTTTAAAGCAATATCTTGAGCCTGAAATCTAAAGAACTAGCCATTATTTTAAGTAAAATCATTTAAAAATTTTTAAAGCAACTATATTTTGTCTTTGTTTTGAGATTTCTTGATAAATACTAGCTTACTGCCTTGTTTGTTATATTTATTAGGAAATTGTAGGGTTTTAGTCAAAATATTAGTCAAAAAGGTTATGGAAATATCATTTTAAATTGTTTAACATATTAATTGTTATAGTTCAACAATGGTTAGAACTACTGCAGTTGGAAGATTTTCATCAAACCTACCTATTTTTGTGTTATTAATAATTTATTGTTTGATTAATTTAATGTAAATACACATAATGTAAAGACAAAAGTTTTATTTATTTAAATTCTGGTATTCAAAATTAAAGGTGTTCTATAAAGCTTAAAAGGGGCTTAAATTTCCCAAAACATTGAACAATTAGTAGGTTTTCCCCTAGGGTGAAATGTAGTAATTATAACTATATTATTATTTTCATTGCTAGCTGAAAATTGTATTACATTTATTTGATTGCTGCATTTTATAAGCTGTATAGATATCTTTAATTTTGAAACCAGATTTAAATAAATGTTTCAAGAAAATGTCTTATAGAAATACAATAGCAGGACAATTAAACAGGCTGCTTAATTTTTTAGGAGAAACTGAAATTAGTTTTAAATTTCTGCAAAAGAAATATAGTGAAGATACTGCAAATTTCTACAAATATTTGAAATTTAGTATCAAAAGATTCCAGGCTAAACATTCAAGGTTAAATATTATTAAAGAAAATCACAAAGAAGGTTTTGACAAGAACAGTTTACAGGTAAGTATAAAAGAACTAAAGTTGATAATAGAAAATATTTCAACTATTCAAAGGTTTGTAGGTTTACTTGAAGGACTAAATGATGAAGAAACTCTAACTATTCTTTGGATCGAACAAGAATATGATGTCTTGAAAGAGTTATTTCTAAACTGTCTCAATAACTATGATAAGTTTGTGGATCTTAGAGCTACAGAAGCTACAGTGGTTGATGATACCGATGCTGGAACCAAGAAGAATGAACCCTTGGATTATCTGAAACCAAACCATACCCCTGACTTATATAGACAGCCAGACTGTGAAAATCAAGACTTTGTTTCATGTACAGATAACAAAGAACAAACAGATGTTGACCAACTGTTCACACCTGTTATCAGTGGCTATCAGACAAAATATCCAAACAAAGTATCAAGCAAGTTTTTGTCTGATAATACTACTTTCTATGAGTTAGATAGAAGTAGTTTAGTGCAACCTCAAATTGAAGAGATTGAGGATGATTTACTTGTTGAAGATAATGTAGAAGGTGAATCTTTAGATGAATATTTGACTTCATCTCAAGAGGAAGAAACTGGAAGGAATGTGGAACCTAATACTGAAGTTGTTGAGAATGTCTCTCTGGTTAATGGCGTCCAAGAAGTCAATGAAATTGTCATTAATTTATCAGTTAATAATATGACTGTATATGTCAAAAATGATTGTGCCAGGTCTAATAACCTGAAAACCGATGCAAGAAAAAACACAATCTGTAGTCATGAAAACATTTATGTCAAGGCTAAACAAGTGTTACAAACAGCAGCTGAAAGTGTTGTTGATCCAGAATGTGAGCAGAACCATGAAGATAATGCAAACCAAGAAGCTTGTTTTCAAACTAATCTCTATAAATATAAGGCTGTTGATGATAACATTGAACAATTAATCATTACTAATGTTTATGAGAAGGAAAATACAGAGAATGAGAATAGCAAGAGCAGTACTTGCTATTTACCTGAACTACCTTTTGTACAGCCTACAGATACACCACCACCTTCAAATGTGGAGAGCTTTATCATGATAGATTAGTTGATAAGGGTAAGATAAATGGATGAATTTGATTGATTGTGAAAGAACTTAATTAATTGTTCTGAGTAACTCGTAAGTAAATAGAATAAACTATAATTATAAAATATAAAGTTTTTGTTGCATTCTGTAATAAAGTCTGAATAACAAGAGAATAAGCTTAAATGTTATTTTAAAGAAATATTTCAGTTCCATTTAAGCGCAATGTAATTAATTGTATGGATTTAAATACAAGTATATAGTACTGTACAGAAAATTAGATCAATGCTTGACTTATAACTCGTCAAGGCTTGTCTAATGTTTATTCATTGTAAAAAGTAATTAGATCAATGCTTGACTTATAACTTGTCAAAGCTTATCTAATAATAATGTTTATTTATTGTACAGAATAATTAGATCAATGCTGGATTTATAACTCGTCAAGGCTTATCTAATATCTATTCATTGTACAAAGTAATTAGATCAATGCTGGACTTATAACTTGTCAAAGCTTGACTAATATTTGTTTACTGTAGTATGAAGTAATTAGAGCAATGCTGGACTTATATCTCGTCAAAGCTTGTTTAACATTTGTTTTTATTGTACAAACTAAATAGATCAATGCTTGACTTATATTTTGTCAAAGCTTGTCTAGTGTTTGTTTTATTGAAAGATTGATAGATACCAAATGCTGTGCTTAAATCGCTATGGCTTTGATAATCTATAAGTGTTGAAATATTTTTAAAATACAGTTTCAATGGTGATTCTATATTTCAATCACCTTGATACTTATATGGATTGCTTATTTTGCAATAACTTTGATAAGTATATGTATTGTACATTTGTATGTATTTATGTATTTGTAAACATTGAGTTTTAAATGATCAAATCAGTCAAAGCAGAAAATTCATATTTCAATTTTCTTTTGTTAAAACATTTAAGCTCATACTCAATGTTATGATTCTATAGTCTAATAGTAAAGAAAAAAATAAACTATTTTCAGTTAATCAGGTAAGTAGAAAATGAAGTTAAATCAACATTTGATTACTAAAGGGCAAAATATTAATTTTTAAAACTGTGTTTAAATTATTTTGGATTATTTAGAATTTAAGTACCCAAGAAGAAAAGTTATGATCTCAATATCATTATTATCAGGTAAAAAGTTTTAAAATAGTAATTCAATTTACTCATCTGGTTCTGGCCAGTGTTTTGGATAAAAATGACTTTTTACACTGAGTAAATTGAATTACTCCTCTTTAATATTACTCTTTGAAAAAAAATGTACGCTGTTTAAAAATGCCTATAAAATCAACATTTTTATTAAAAAATTCATTTTTAACTTAAAATGAAGAGAAAATCATTGTTTTTAAGATAATAGTAAAATCGATTTTTTTTATAAATTTTTAAAGAAAAGTACATTCTTAAAACCGGTTTTCTAAGTAAACAAACAAGAGTATAAAAAGCCAGTGTACAGCAGATTAATCAGTAGTAGTAGTAGTAGTAGTAGCACATTGTTTTTTAAGTAGTAGTAGTAGTAGTATTTTATTTGTCTTTAAATGAGTTGTAAATAGTAATTGTCTTTTAGAAACTAAGTACACACCAGAGATTTATTTGTGTCAGTTAACTCAAATTATATCTAAGTTTAGTTTAAGTTTGTGTATTTTAGTTTTATTTGGATGTGTTATAAGGCAATTTTAGTTTTCAAATTAGGAGTGGAATTTATTAATTAATTGTAACTTGTTGAAGCTTATTATTTTCAACAACTTATAATTTTCATAATATAGAGTGGTGAACTTATAACTCGTTTACTCTCTTTATTTCAAATTATTCCTCTACTAATTTTATTATATTAATTACTCATATTTGTAAAGGTCCTTTTAAAGAATTAAGTAACAAGAAGTAAACTGTGTTGTATGAACCTAGTGGATTAAAGTCTAACCAATTTTCTACAGAAAGCCCCATGCCTGCAGCTAATTGGTAAGTAAATTTGTAAGATTGTTCTAAATGATAAAATTAAGTAGATATTTAACTAACTTAAAGCATATCTTAAAATAATTCATATTTTAAAGCAATATCTTGAGCCTGAAATCTAAAGAACTAGCCATTATTTTAAGTAAAATCATTTAAAAATTTTTAAAGCAACTATATTTTGTCTTTGTTTTGAGATTTCTTGATAAATACTAGCTTACTGCCTTGTTTGTTATATTTATTAGGAAATTGTAGGGTTTTAGTCAAAATATTAGTCAAAAAGGTTATGGAAATATCATTTTAAATTGTTTAACATATTAATTGTTATAGTTCAACAATGGTTAGAACTACTGCAGTTGGAAGATTTTCATCAAACCTACCTATTTTTGTGTTATTAATAATTTATTGTTTGATTAATTTAATGTAAATACACATAATGTAAAGACAAAAGTTTTATTTATTTAAATTCTGGTATTCAAAATTAAAGGTGTTCTATAAAGCTTAAAAGGGGCTTAAATTTCCCAAAACACCCCCCCAAAAAAAAATTACCCCTACCTTGGGGGTGCCGTAGGCACCCCCAACGATTTTGGGGGGGGTATTTACCCCCCCCAAACCATTTTGGGGGGGGTAATTACCCCCCCCAAAATAAATGTTCTTTAAAAAAAAAATTTTTGGAGGGGGTATTTACCCCCCCCAAATTGAATGTTCTTTAAAAAAAAATTTTACTGATAGTTTATTTTAGGATAGGTTATATTGGTTTAGGTGATTGCCCCACATGGTTAAGCAATTGGCCCCCCGCAGGGGCTAGAAATAGGAGAGAAGCTTGTGTGAAAAAAACGAAGAAACGCCCCTTAAAGAGCGTTGCCACAAAAGGGACTATACCCCAATATAGTCCAACCAGTTAAAACAGTTCTTAACCATGATAACAAAAAATTTAATAGTTTGATCATGTTTTATTTGCTTGGGCCTTTATAAGGGCTAAAACCATCCCGGGGATCTATGATGTAATTGTAAAGCACTGAAGATTCCATAAAATAGATACCTAACTAAATTAAATATTTCATTAAATAATGAAAAAGAATTTCTAAAGGCGATTTCTTTTGGGAGGATATCAGGGTGTCTCAAAACTAGTTATAAAACTTACCAGGACCTATAAGACGCTTCACTTTAAAGTATAATCATATTGGTTCATTGGTTAGTGAGTTAATTATTGTATTTTTATGTTCTAAAGAATGAGATACTACTATATATTTGAATAGTAGTGGCGCCCTTAGCATCTAAGAACTCGTGTTTTCTAAAGGGTAAAAAGGGAGGAGAAAAATAGCCTAAAACCACTCATAGGATTGACCTATAATAGTGTGGAACCATCATGGGATCTATGTGAAGCTTTCCTAAAAAGGAGAACTCAGTATTAAAAGTAATGAAATCTGAAGCTATAGTCAAATAAACCTTACTTACTACTTTATGTTATAGGATAGTACTTATTAACTTAATAGATTAGGTAGGTGCTTTTTTTACATAATTAAATTACCCCCCCCAAAAATTTTACCCCCGGGGTAAATTAGTTTGGGGGGGGTAATTACCCCCCCCAACAGATTTGGGGGGAGTATTTACCCCCCCCAACAGACTTTAGGGGGGGTAATTACCCCCCCCAATCAAATTTTACCCCCGGGGTAAAAATTTTGGGGGGGGGTAAAAAAAAATTTCGGCGAGCTTCGCGCGCCATTTTACCCCCCCCAAACACGAAGTACCCCCCCCCCTAAAATTTTTTACCCCCCCCAAAAAAAAAAGCTTGGACGCCCCTGCATATCTATCTGTTTTATCTCTATTTGATTATCCATCTACAAATCTATTGAATCTTTCAGTCTGTTTGTCTATTTGTCTTATTATCATTCAGTGTGTCTATGTCTATTTGTTTATCTTTCCTATCTGTATTCTTAAAACAGTTAAGGCTTCTAGAAACCAGGAGTATGCATCACATGTCTTTCTATAAATTTATATATCTCAATATACTGATGTTTGTAAATGATAATCTATGCCTGTCAGATTGTCATACCTGCACTCTTACCATATCTGTCTAACTTTCTGCATATCTGTCTCTCTTTCTGTATATCTGTCTCTCTTTCTGTTTATCTGTCTATCTTTCTGTATATCTGTCTCTCTTTCTGTTTATCTGTCTTACAGTCTTTCTATGTGACTGTTTGTCTATCTGTCTATCTGTATGTTTGTCTTAGTCATTTTTTTTACAGTTCATGATTTTGGAATCTAGGAGTACTAACTGTCTTTGTGTATATTTATTTATCTATCTATCCATAACTGTCAGCTGTACCTGCCATACTGGGAAGGGTTCTGGAATCCAGGAGTATCAACTGCCAGGATGCTGGCAACAGTTTCTGCATTGGTAACCAGGCACCTTAAAAAAATTACACAAATGATAAACATTGGACTATAAATTATAATGGTACTCGAAGTTTTATTGACAAACTTTTTCATTATTTGCTAAAATCTTTGGGTACTTCTATCAAATCATTATTAGTTAGTTAAATTTACCAGTGTCAATACGTTTCTACCAATGATTATAATTTACAGAAGGGTTAATATAGATTATCATCATTTGGATTCTACATGAATTTATCCTCCATTGTTATATACCTTAAGATCCCTGAGAATTAAAGCTCAACTCTACAACTGTAAAGTATCTGTATGTCTGTGTTTAATAAACCAGAGTTTACACTCACTATAAAACACTCTAATATCACTCTAACAATCACATTGAACGAATCAGAGTACAAACTCATATTAAAACAATCTAATATTACTCTAATGTCATAATTTCTTACCTATTGACTAGAGAAACAATCACATTGAACAGATCAGAGTACAAACTCACTATAAAACACTCTAATGCCTCGTTAAAATCCTAAAAGTTCGATACTTAAGAATTTTAAACAATAACTTTTGTTAACATATTTTTATTTTTGCAATTTTCTAAGATTCAAATAAGATATCTAAAATGTAAAACTTCATAAGGCCGATCCTTAAAACTATGGTTGAAGCAATGTTAACAAATATAGATTTTATTTTTAAGTATCCGTCCCTGTTGAGTAGTCATTTCTATGCTTACTCTGCTGTTTCTAAAGATAGAGGCATTTTTATGTTATGATTATAATAACTATTTGAAAGTTTTTTCATTTTTTCCATTTTCATCTTTTTTCTCTCTTTTTTTCTCTTTCTTTCTATATTTTTTTCTAGTCTATCTTTCTCACTCTATCTTTCTCTCTTTCATACTCTCTCTCGTTTCGTCGCATTTTCATAGCAGCTTTTGAAAGGTCATTTAGGTTAGATTAGGTTAGGTGGGTGTTAATGATTGCCAAGGTTAGAAAATAGGCCCCGTAAGTTTAGAGCCCCCCCGCAGGGACTAGAAATAGTAGAAAAGCTACTGTGAAAAAGCGACGAATCCCGAAACTTCGTTTTCTATCCATGATCCTTTTTTTCTGTATTTATTGATAAAAAAATAATATAAAAATGCTCCATCCCTGCGAACTAAACCAGAGCTACCCTTAGCTCCATGGAAGACAGCTTGTACTAGATCCTCCAGGGGTACCCCAAGGCAATGCGCAGCCTTCTGGGCACTCTGATAATATTAAATATATGTTATTTAGTGGTTTAATGCCCGTACTTTTTAATCACCCTCCCTCCTCACAAAAAAGCTTCGACGTCTTCGGTTAGGAATGGGAAGATAGATTTGTAGAACATCAATAAAGCATTTAAATTACAATGATATTATACATAATACAGTAAATTAAACTGATACTCAAAGTTTTATAAAGACATTTTCTCATTAGTTGCCTTGAAAAGTTTGGGAACTAATAATTCAATTACCAGAAGAGGTAATTTAGTTGATTATAATTGGGATGTACATCAATTTATCATCCATTGTCTTATCCCTTAAGAACCCTGGTTCGTACCTGTTGTTTATTGAATGATGGTCTGCCAGCTCGTTGTGCCACTCCTGGGGTTCAGTCAAGGTTATTTATAGTCAATATTGCTAATAAAAAGTTAAGACTCGCTTTTCAAAAAATGACGTCATACTTGCTTACCATTGGATAATTAAAATGTATACTGTCCTGCCATTGGTCATTTAAAATGATTGCTGGCCTGCCATTGCATTGGTTAATTAAAATGTTACTTGCCTACCATTGGTCCATCAAAATGTATTCTGGCCTACCTTCATTGGTCCATAAAAATGTATTCTGGACTACCTGCATTGGTCCATAAAAATGTATATTGGCCTACCATTGGTCAATTAAAATGTATACTGGCCTGTTATTTGTAATTTAGTCTGTGAATTGGTCATTTGTATATTTTAGAAACTATAGACAGATTCTTGATTTTCTAAAGAGTTATGGCAATATATGGATTGTGCCTCTATATATGCTGTAGACAACCAACCCTTTGATTGCACCACCTTTATCTAGAAGTTCTAAATGTGCATGGTATGAGTTGATCCTGTTTTGGGCTTTTAGGAATAAGTGTACGGAAGAGTTGTGGCAACACCTCCCTTTTAACATATATAACATATCATGGTGGCACACATCTTTAGCAAATACTGCACGCCACTGTTTTAAGGTCTTCAGTCTTGACACGGTTGTTAGTTTGTCTATTTACCCTTGTAAAAGCAGTAGGATATACCTATATTTCCCTACCGAAAAATCTCTATAAATTCTAGACCAAACTATTTTATCCCTAAGAAGGGGGCCTTTTAATTTTTGGGTACTTATTTGCAATTTAGGGTATCCACCTCATTTTTTGGCAGACAAACTTGTAGGTACATGGACTTGCGGACAATTTAAGAAGGGTAATCTTGAAAAGGGGTTAATCTGATCCAAATCAAGATATCAAAATAGTGGGTGAAGCTATATTTATAGCATCCTGTTTATTAATTCTGAGGTTTGTATAAATATTTTCAAATTGACTGTAAATGTTTCCTGCGGCACCCAAATGGCAAATTCCCGCCAGAACAGACAACACACCCTTCCATTCGCCTGTGCTGATTCTGAAACAAATTGTTTATAGATTAGCATAATTTTTTGATACCAACATAAGAAGCGAAGCACAAAAAAATATGCACGTACGAACGGACAAAGTGAATTTAAAAGCGTATGTTTAGTGGTCATAAATCAAAAATAAATTAATAAATTGAAGGTAAAAAATATTTGATATATGTTTTAAAATATGTATATTGTAGTAAATTATGTTGTACTTGATGCTCATTCATACAGGAAAGTTTCAGCTTTCTATCCTAAAAAACATTTCCCCCTTAGCGTTACAGATGGACGAATATACACAGTAAACATAGAGAAAAAAATAAAAGAGAGGAATCGAAGCAACTAGAAGACGAAAATAGGCAGTGGGCCTAGAGGCCTACTCAGCGCTGTTGCCGCGCTAAAATTTATTGCTATTCCACTACTTTTCAAATGGGAGGATTAAAGATTATTAAAATAAATATTTTTTTACTTTTTACTATTTCCATATTTAGGGCAAGAATATTAGATTAGATATTTTCGTTTTAATGTTTTAATTAAAAATTACATAGAATTTTATTTTTATTTAAAAAAATTTGTTCATTAAAGATGAATCCTTCTATTTCTAAAAAGGGGGAAATTTTTTTCATAATGAACATTCAGCTGATTCTGACCGCCCACGGCTGTTTGCCAAATATCGCTTTTCTTTTTATTCACATTATTATTTATGATTAACTTACAAAAAGCCCTGGGCGGCTTTTGATTTTCGTCTGCTTCTAAATTTAGGGATGGGGAAGTAGTATTTTACCATGAAAAAGGGGTGAGTATTCATCCTCTTATCCTTTTTCCTTATGACAGTAAATTATAGAGTAGCTTTGCTACTATAAATATTTAGAAAAAAAGTTGATAGGTTGCTAACGCAAAAAACATTTCTTAATCAATTAGTTTTTTATTTGCATGTCTGCGGACAATTATCAATATTAGAGTAAAACAATAGAGGGGTAAGGGGTTAAATAACTGTATGAACTCACCCCGAGGACCATGTGCCGACTTTCAATTGGGTCTTTGATAACTAACCTAAAGCGTCGGGAATAAGTCGCTACAAAAGGTACCCTAAAGAGGGATCCAGGTAGTTGTCTGGTTATACAATATACATCTATTTTTATAGATTTATTCATACAACCATGCAACAAGTTTAAATTCTTACCCTAGAGTTTTAACAGCCGCCACAACGCGTGTGTAGCCGTTGGCCGCTTCCAGCCGCTCTTCTTGCCGCTGCAGAGGTTTCACAATGCAGCTGCTTTCATTGCTGTCCAATAGATGCTCTCTGAAATAGACAAAATGGAAAGATAGAGTTATATAGATTAATTATAAATATCTTAAAATTAAATCTTTGGGGGAAGGGGGAGATAATGTTTTTTTGTGGCCCTATCTCTAAAACGAATGTTACAGTTCAAGGCATATTTCAAGACATATTGCATAAGTAGGGAACCACCCCTCATCCATGAAATTTTTTTTTATGTAAGATAACCCTGACCACAAAACATCAAAAAGATATTGTTTACCTTTTAGATTTAGCATCAAGGCCAGAAAGCATTTGATAGAAGATTTTGAAATTTGTTTCATTCTCTCCACGACTAACTACCCTCCAACGTTCTAACATCATTGCCTATATATATAGATAGATTAATAAATGATAGATAGATTGACAAAGGTATGATAGATAGATTGACAAAGATATAATAGATAGATTGACAAAGATATGATAGATAAATTGATGAGTATATGGTAATATAATTTTTGAAAGGAATGCGTTTGCAGGAGAATAGTGTCAGCAGTACTCTTTGAAATTGAATTGGGAAGGCCTGCCCTCCTTTTTTTTTCACTTCCTCAAGGTTTCCCACCCCCTAGCAAAAATTGTGCACGCCATTGGTTTAAGATCTTTAGTCATGACGTGGATTTGGGCAGAGATTTGAACCCGTCACCTCCCCAACCACGAGTATCTCACCTGGATGGAAGCACTGACAATGGCGCCAGACCTATCAAAGTCAACGCTGAAAATCTGAGAGAATTTAGTGGCGGCCATATTGGATCCTGTGCGACAGCTGCCAAATGCATCAAGTACAGTTGTTACGGCTTGTACCCTAGAAATAATAATATTAATACACATTGGGGCAGATAAAGAATCAAAGAATTTACCTATTTTAAGGTCTATTTCACCATTAAAAATAACAAATTTCTTAGAAATAGTTCTCAACTTTATAGAAACTATATAGGAATCATAGAATTTAATCATTTAAAAGAATCCTTCAAGAAATACACCAAACTAACTACTGAAAGACTGCCACTAGTATTCCCAACACCCAAAATTTGAAGACCTCAGCTTTAATAATAAAAAATTTATATAAATTCCAAAATGAAATTTTAAGTACATGAAAATTGTCAAAGTTTTAGAAATTTCAATAATAAATTATGTCGGCTAGAAGCAAAATTATGATCTTATTTTGATAACAAAGTTAGAATGCCTGGATGCTGTGAGTATTGGCGCAAAAAATGGGGACAAATTTCAAATTGTTTTGGCGTGTGACGTCATACCCCCATCTCTTTTCTAGGGGGTTTCTTTCCTCCTTCCCTTTTCTTTCCCATCACTTGTGACGTAAATAATCAGCCCCGTCAAATCAATTTAAAATTTGTCCCCATTTTTGCACCAATACTCACAGCATCGAATGCCTGTACTAGATTTTTTTATTGAAGCTGAAGGCTTCAAATTTGGTCTGCTATTGGCAGTATTTAAGGTGTATCTAGAATAGGATGTGAAGTGTGCTGGGTAACTGATGAAATAAAGTTCGAGTTGGGGTATGTATTGCATAATTATGATATTAGAGGTAAAAAGGTAAATTATATATTTATAATGGACTACTCTATTATATTTCTATTGGTTAAAAGTTTTTATATTTATCAAAAGCTTACTTTTCCGGGGTTAAAACAGCGCTGCCAGCCTGAGAGTTGGAGGTGGAAGAGGCCACGGTTGCCAGATAGCTCAGAAAATGGCGGAAATTGGTGGATTTTCCGCTGCCCGTTCTTCCCAGGAACGCGATGCTCTGGTCCTTCTTGGAGAAGAGCATAGTCCTGTGCGCGCTCTTGGCCAGGGTGTAGATGTGGGGTGGGGTGTCCTCTAGCCGACACTCCTTAAAATAGTTATGCTAGTGTATTTGGAAGTTTCCATAAAAGTGCCAGTCGAGCACAGAACCTTCCCCTTCCTTATTTTTTTCTTCTTCCAGTATTAGTAGTTTTCTTTAAGTTAGGTTATATTTGGTACAGGCTAGCGCCACAGGATAAGGGCTTCTCGCAGGGTATAGGCATTACGAAAACAAAACTACCCACTCACCCCTTAATTTAATATATTTAAAGCATAATAAGTGGATTATTGTGCTCATCAGACTCATCATTTGTTCAATTTAAAAGTAATTCCATTAATTAGTAAGTTAAAATTTTGAAAGCTTAGCAACTTTATAATCTAGAATTATTGTTACTGTTCATTTGTCCAAATGTTTGATTAGGTAAGATTCACTTTTATGTATGTTGTAATCCTTGTAAATTTATTTACCTTGAACATTTGAATAATTTTCTCTGAATAGATGGGAAGATCATTGCAGGGGTTGATGGATATCATACTAGGGCCAGCAAAGGTGTACGTCAGGTTGTTCTTATACCTGGATGATAGACAGATAGATAGATAGATAGATAATAGATAGATAGATAGATAGATAGATAGATAGGTAGATAGTTAAATAGGTAATTAGGTAGATATATAGATAGATAGATAGATAGGTAGATAGTTAAATAGGTAATTAGGTAGATATATAGATAGATAGATATAGTCCACATAGAATGAAAAACAAAAGTTTATTTGTAGATAGATAGATAAAATGAAATAAACAGATTTTTTACCTTTGTGACAAAGTGTGTAACACTGAACTCTCATTCAAATATCTAAAATATATGAGTTTTTTTTATAAAATTTTTTTTTATCTCTTAATTTATTGCTGATATATTAAAATCTAGAAGCACAGCTTTATCAAATTTCATCTGCAGTGTTTTATTCGCAAAAAAGACATAATATGTATATTATTTTCCGAAGTTATGGAAGGTAGAGGTTGCAATTTTTACCAAAGAGAGCCAGATTACTTTTTATCTGGTTTTGATGCTGCTCTCGCGATATTTATGGACATAAATGTCCTGGGACATATTTATCAAATAATAAATGTTATCGATATAGAATACGTAGATATTGTAAAAGATTCTCGCATACCCACATACAATATTTTTCCCTGTTAGCTAATATACCATCCTCTTTATATGTAACTTTACTCCATCCCCTTCAGTGACCAATATATGAGGACTATTTCAGCAACCCAATTGACGTAAAAAAATTCCACTGTCACAATATCCACGTATTCTATATCCATTGTTTTTACCTCAGTTGGGCCAAATCTTCAACTTTATCAAAATTTGAAGGATTTGCTCGTTCAATGTCGTCCTCCTCAACCTAGAAATAGATAGATAAATAGGTGGATATATAGATAGATAGATAGACAGATAGATAGATAAATAGTTAAATATGTAGATAGATGGATAGACAGATATATTTGCTCGTTTAATGTCGTCCTCCTCAACCTAGAAATAGATATTTAGATAGATAGATAGATTTATAGGCAGATAGATATTAAGATAGATTTAAAGTCTTGCTCTTTCAATGTCGTCTCACTTAACCTAGAAATAGATAGATATATATATGGATAGATTATGCTTTTGAAGAAATATAATAGAATTAAATACCTGAATGACGTCATCACTTGACTGAAGCTTGACATTGATAAGACCTTCACCATTCTCCAGATTATCATTCTGTTCATCCCCAATCTTAACATATTCATTTAGAATACCTTCAGTTAAATACCTCGTTGGGACTGGATTTCCTTCGATTTAAAGAGTTTATCCAGAGAATCCAAGTGCAGCATACGCTTATAATGGGATGGGATACTTTAACGCCCATTATATTTAGGGAAAATTAGCCAAAAAATGTTAACATTATCATAATTATGTTGAAACTTTACAAAAGGATGTTGAAATGAAAACTATAATTTAGAAACAAAAGCTACTTATTGGTGGCTGAAAGGGGTTTTATTGAAGCCTTTTTTAGTGCCTATAAGAAATGACGTCATACTGGCCTACTATTAGTCAATTAGAATATATCAAGGCCTGACATGGGTAATTTATTCTGTGTATTGGCCTATCATTAAACACTTGTCTATAGCCTTGGTTTGATTTTTAAAATATTTTCATTAAATTTATAAAAGATGTTTGGATAAATAGAAGGTTAAGTATATAAAGAGTTTATGTTATACCTGGAGGGCGGGTGTAAAACCATCTCTGTGCACCAACCAAACCCGATCAGAATCTGTACAGTCCAAGCTGCCATCAGTACCAACCTAAAAATGGATATAAAATATGAGTGGATATTATGACAGGGGGAAAATTGTCGTCAATTTAGGTTGCTAACATGGACATCATTTATTGGTAAGTTCGTTCATCCAGAAGGAGGAGAGGGAATGAGGTAAAGGGGGTGGATGGAGGGATTACTATTTTTGCCAGCTACAAGTTTCATTTTATTAGATTACATAATAATCTGGTGTAAGATCCAAGTAATAGTACATCCATTGAACTAAAGTATTAGGTTAATTATATTGTAGCTAAATTTATAATATTGCCTGAATTAACTAGACGGACTGACACTAATTAAAGAAAAGCTTCGCCTTCATCGATAAAATTATACTTAAAATTTTAAGATATTTTAAAACATCTATTTGAGTAGGTGATTTGTAATAAAAAATGCTGAATGTTGCTTTTTTTTCTTGGATTCAAATTACACTCCACCTTCCTACAGTGGTCAGTAGCCGCATTTGCAGGGATCTTAAGGGATAAGACAATAGTAAATAAATTTGTATACATCCCTAATGATGATAAACAAAATTATCCTTTGTGTACATTAAAATAATTGGATGAAAAGTTTGGATACTTTGTTTTTTAAACCAAACAATAAAATCGATAAAAGTACCCAAAGTTTTTAAGCGAATAGATAAGCTAACGTCCTCATTAAACTTTGTGTACCAGTGTAATTTATAGTCAAATATCCCCTCCCCTATCTGGTTATTTGGGACTTACTAACATTTTTAGGTGCTATTTCTCAAAATGCTACTTTATTACAAACGACATATAGGATTTATAAATAGGATGGGGTGTCCAATAATAGGTTTGAATGAAATCACCTAAAATAGTGTTAATCATGCATAGTTAAAAAGTATTTTCTTTTTAAAAAATGAAAAAGCCTTATAGCAACAAACCTATTCCACCCTTTAATACGTTTAAATGTTTCAAGAATGTCACGAAAATTATTAAGTAGCGCAGTTTGTAACTTTATAATTAGGGCATGTTCGTACGTCGTCCGTTACGATATAATAGCTTCATATACGTAGATAGTCAGTCAAACTCAATAGTTAGTGTAACTTCAAAAGTTACATGTATAACAAATTTATTTATGTATTTTATTTAGTCATTAATGATTGAATCACATTGCAATTGTGCCTTAAATTAACTTTGACTTTTAAATTTAAATGAGTAAATATTGAACCGAAAATGCGGTCAGATTGATCCTACATTGTGTAAATTTTGGTCTAAATAATAGAATATTCATGTAGACCTTCTTCTATATTTATTATTAATTATTAGCTAATTATGTTTAACAGAGTTGTATCGTATGCACATTGATTAAAACGGCTTACAAACACAAATCAGAAGAAAATCAATGCTGTAATTTGTTGGAGTTGGTATTTCATAAAAAATGCTAAAAACATAAGCAACATCCAACTGAAATTACAGGAATAACAATGTTTTTTAGTCAGACAGATATCTTTATATAAAAGTAACAGGATCTGTGTTTTTATGTACCAAATTATTTCACTAACCGCTGAACCGATAGCGTTATCCTCTACAATTTAACTTCTAATTGGTCCTGGGAAGGTTTATGACTATTTTGGAGAAGGATACCACTTCCTTCCCCAAGAGAAAACGCCCTAATAAAAAAAGACCCTTCCCCCCTTAAAAACGGGTTACTTTATTAATTTTCTTTTCAAAACTAAAATTGAAAATGAGAGTTCCCCCACCTCAAGTGCACCTAGAGGCCTTTACTATGCTAATATAAAATATTTGCTATTACTTAATAGTATTTACATTGTATAAACATATACGGTGTTATTTTATATCTAATTCTAACAATTCAGCGTTTTTTAGTTAGAAATTCAGTTTTACGGTGAGCTTTCTTTTTATAACAGTTAAATAATACTTTTTTAGGGTTAGTTAAGGGATAGTGCAATGAAGGAAAAATGAATCTTAATCTACAACTTTCTAAATTTATTCCAAGCGATCCAAAAAAGTTTTAAAAGTTCCCCTTACTTCAATAAACAACAAGTCTAACATATACACAAGTTCAAAGATGTTCATAGGTAGCACAGCCAGGGATTTTAAGGGATAAGACAATGGCAGAAACATTAATTTTATCCCCAATTTTGATATACAAATGTACCCCTTTTGTTATAAACGTATGGACAGTTTGTACTATTCAATTAAGATTAAATTAAAGTCCCCAAAGTTTTAAAGCCAACAAATAAGTTTTAAAAAAAACTTTGAGGCCCATTGTCTTATCCCTTAAATCCAAGTATAACAAAGTTTATTTTCAATTGATAATTGAATCGACACACAGATAGACGATAACATACCGTAATTATAAAGTATCATAACCGACAGACAGACCATATAACTTGTATTTTGGATACTCTTTTGAAATGGGTATATTTAAAAAAACAGAAGTCTATCTTAATTATCAACCAAAAAAGTCTAATTTTACCAACATCATTACAGACTGTGTACAGACGGACGGACAACGTAATTTATAGAGTAGCTACGCTACAAAAAAATGAAGTATAGACTTTCTAAGGAAGCATATTTAATCGATGAATCAAATGTTAACATGAATCAGGGAAACATGGATGTGGCTAGGGCAATGGAAGATAATTTATTTCCTTTTAACCACAATTTAAAGTAGTGTATCTGGAGACATATATACAAAGAAGAACGATGTCTGTCTGAAGCTTAATATCTCGGTAACCGCTGAACTGATGATACTGGTCCTGATGTGGGTTTTAGCTATTTTTGAGGGTGCTAAGATACCTTTCCCCCCCAAAAAAATACTTCTCCCACTCCTATTTTTTTTGTAAAAAATAATAAGTTAGTGGGAGAAAGTGTCTCAAAAATCAGCCACACGACGTCATAAAAATGAGCAATTATTTTTTAAAGATTTTTCCCACTTCTCCTCTCATCTCTCTCATTTTTATGACGTCACGTGTCTGATCTTTGAGTCACTTTCTCCCACTACAAAATATGGCTTATCTTATAGTGTATCTTTAATTGGACAAAATGCCTAAAGACTAGAGGCGAAGCTGCTATTATAAATATATGACATTATCTAAAAGTTATCATGCCTGACTAATAATTAAAACTTCTAAATCTAAAGTTAAAAACTCATAAATAATAACCTAATAACTCTTTATATAAAGTTATTTATGTAGTTTTTACTTTTTAGTTCATCTTTCTTTTTTAATAATGATGTTATTTTTGTTTGTTACAAGTAGAAAAATATTTCTTTATAAAATTATAATGGTATCATTATTGTATTTTTTTGTTATTTTAAAAAAAATACATAAAAACAATGTTAGAGGTTTTTTCTGCGCTTGTTAACCTATCCTATACCAACAAAATAGTTATTTATCGCATCGTATTAAACAGCTTTCAGTGTGGCTTAGAACCGGTTCTTATCCAGTGGATCGGTTGAAGCCATACTGGAAAAAGTTTTTTTTTATTTAGCCTAATAGCTACTAGTCCGATCCAGTTTTTTTTATTTTATGGAAGCTTAACTTATATCTTAGGTTGGTTATAAGTCTTTGGATGGTTTTAGGCTATATTTCTGCTTTTCCTATCCTTAGTATACCGAGCTCCTTGATTCTAGGGGTCGAACTGCAAATATATGTAAAAAAAGTACATAAAAGTTAGCTTAATAAAAGGTATTAAGAAGTTATATAACAAACATTATCTGCTCTGATTGATGATTGGAAAGTTATGCCAAAAAAGTTATTGGAAGGGATAACTTAATTACAGAAAAAGCTCTCTCATACAAAGTGTTCATTCCCTTACACAAAAATATCATCAAAGCCAACCAATTGTATTAGCAAAATCTTTAATCTAATAGAATGTAAATTATCATAGAAAGAGAAGGGACAATGGGCTGTTTATTACACTAGTCCCCAAAGTTTTATAAACACGTTCTCTCATTCGTTGGCTGAAAAACTTTGGTAACTCTTTATTAAATTTTGATTGGGTTATCTAAAACAAGCAGTATCCAAAATGCTTCATCAATGACTTAACTATACAAAAGGGGTAATTTGGTGGTATTGTCAATTTGTCTTATCCCTTATAGTCCCTGAAATTCACAATAATATTTTCTGGAGTAAAATATCCCCCCTCAAAAAATACCCTTTTCAAAACCAAAAAATATTTAGGGGAAGGGGTGTATTTTAAACCTTCCCCTTCTTTATTCTAAGCCGCCCTAGAGGCTATGGGAGAAGTTACTAGTTTTGTAAAAAAAAGTAAAAACAACCAAGGGGGTTCTTTATTCTTTTGTTATTTACATAGAGTTTTTTTTTATTTTCATTGATAAAAAGCTAGCTTTATATTCATTCTCTAGTATAGCTTAAAATCTAAGACAATTATAAAGTTAAATATAGTACCTAATTGGTACAGTCATTATACATAAATACACAGATATACAGACAGACATCATATTACTTTTAATAATTCAGTTAACTTTTCTTGTGATCTTAAAGGATACGACAATGGACGATAAATTTATGTATATCCTCAATGATTATAAACAAATAACCACTTAAGTTTATTGCAATTATTGGTTGAAAAGTTTGGAAAGAGCAAGTTTTAACCAACCAATCAAGCTAACATGAAAAATACCCAATTTGTAGCAAACAAATAAGAGATCGTATTTCTAAAACTTTAGATGCCATTTTATTTTACAGTCTCCTCCTTCCCTCCTTTAAAATAAATAATTATTTTGACTTGAAAACAACCAAAAGTCAGCTTTTGAATAAACTCATGAAAAAAACAAAATAAGATTGGCCCAGTAGGGTTCTTAAAGTTGGCCTCTAATTTCCACTCTCTCTCTACATCTCTTTCTCTCTCCCTCTCTTTCTCTTTCTCTCTTTTTCCCTTTCTCTGTCTCTCTCTCTCTCTCCCTTTCTCTGTCTCTCTCTCTACTTCTCTTTCATTCATTAGACTATTCATAATAGATCTGTAAGATTATGACCCATCAAAAAAGTTTATCTCTATAATGATTATTTACACTAATAAAATTGTTCAAGAATTGTCATTTTAGAGGATTTTTTTTACAAACCATTGCTATTATTTCATCAACATACGAATTCCCTTATCGTTAATTATATTAGAAAAGTGCCAATTGAATCTGTTTTGACAGTGTATGTTATCCAAGAGGTTCTAAGTTTCCTCTATTGTCTACTACTGCACTAGTCCTCTAATAGTCCTCTCATCCAATAAATTTTGACTGTCTAGATCCTCAATTCTTTATATGGACTAATAGGAACACATGGTAATAATAATCCGACCACATTATTAGTTAGAAAGTGTACACATATGTATTTGATCTTTGCAATAAGTCAGCTATTAATTATGCTTAAATTTCTTATGATATAGATTTGTTTGTGATTTGTGGCATAATTTTGTTGATTGTGTTATTATATTGAATTGAATCATATATGACTAAATAATTATATAACCAAAAATCTTTAACAGCCATAAATCTATTTTTAAGTTGAACGGATTATTGTGTTTGATTGAGCATCTGGTGTTTTAAATCTATTACTGTCTCTAGTACACCCCTAGCCCCCCCCGCCCCCCTATCTCTCTCTCTCTAAGTCCTCTAGGACCCCACTCTACTCCCATCCTCTGTGAAGTGAGGTTGTATGTTGTGTACCAAACACACACACACACACACACACACATACACACACAGTCTATAGAGGTAAGAAAGTTATTTTGACATTTAATAACAAAGAAAAATCAGCTGTAAGAAATACCAATGGTTTTAATTATTAAATAAATTATTTAATTTAATTATATTATTATTTTATGTAATATTTAATTAGAAAGATAATCAGCTGTTTAAAAAAACAATCCTATCTATAATACAAAGTAGAACGATGTCTGTCCGTCTGTCTGTCCGTCTGAAGCTTAAGATCTCAGTAACCACTGAACCGATTGGGCTCTACTCTTCAGGGAATATACCTACTGGTCCTGTGATGGTTTTAAGCTATTTTCTTGGAGGGTGGGACACCCCCAACCCCCCAAAAAATGAAAAATATCCCCCCCCCCAAAAAAATATTTTTTTACTTTTTCTTTTTAAATCTAAAATACGAAAAATTAGGTTGATCACACCTCCTGGGGCAAAGCCCCTAGAGGCTAGGGGCGAAGCCGCTAGTAATATAAATTCAGTAGTAGGGTTTTTCTTGTCTGAAGCAATTGGTCTAGGAAAATGAAAGTCGGAATTGGTTGCACTTTTCATGGAAGCTCTGTAAATATATTTTGGTGGTTTTAAGCTGCATTTTCAATCTATTGATTTTGTTCTTCATTACTATCTAGGGCAGGGTAAAGAAAAATAGACATGATTTTAAAATAAAATATATTAAGCTTCTCTAAAATAGAGAACTTGATCTGTTTAGGTGTTTAGGCTTGACATGGGTCCTAGGATGGTTTTAGGCTAATTTATTTATAATCTAAGTCTGCCGATGGTTTAACTATATTTAAACCCCCTCTCAACCCCTTTCACTACAGAGCCTCTTGATACTAAGGACACAGCCGCTAGTATTATTGCTAGTATATGCAAAAAATTTGCAAAGTTTTATTTTGTCAATACAGCAAAAATAGCAAAATGATTTGTAATAAAATGTAATTTGATTCCTTTCATGGCAAATCCCCTAAAACCAACAATGTAAAGTATTACAACCCCCCCACCTATCCAAAAATATTTTTTTAAAGAGCTGCTTAGCCTAGGTTAGGTTAAGTTGGGTAAGGTACAGGGTACCCCAACAGGGTTAGACCCTATCTGTTATGTCCCTATTAAATTTTTCCAATTCCTCCCGCTCCACCTTTCCTGTTTTTTTCTAAATGAGCAGAGGAGGCAGGGGATTTAGGTTGTCCAAAATGTGTTTTGTGGGAAAGCTCCCCTTTACTTTAGTTATTCCTAGATTTTTTATCACCTTAGATACTTGTTGTTTCAAGAGTTGAATGTTTTATTATTTCTGTATATGGAATAGTAAGAGTACTTTTTATTATAGTGATTATACTGTTCGTTTGTCTGTCTGTCCGTCAGTGATTTTGAGTTTATAATTGTTATTTATAGCATCGTGTTAAAGACATCTTTCCACGGATATCAATATTGAAAAATATAAGATTTAAAAAAGTTTTGTTTACCACGAGAGCCGAAAGACTTGGTTGACAAATTGGGTATTATTTATGATTTTTATTTTAATAATCGTGGAATAATGTCTTCAATATGAAGCTATACCTGATTTTTCATTGTCTGAGAACCAGTTCTAATCCAGCGGATATTTTTCGGTTTCAAAGCCATACTAGAAAGAGCCTTAATTGCTTAATAACAAGTAAATAATTGCATTCGAAATCTATATTAATCTTTAATTTAATTCTATGGGGTTCTTGGATAATTCATTTTTTATGTATTTTTTATTTTAGCCACTGAACTGATGAGCTTTCTATTATTTTGGGTCAGATTCACATAAGTCCTGGGGAGTTTGTTTTATTTTTAGATCTCAGTCAAGGGATAGTTTTTGGCTATTTTTTTCTCTCTTACTACTTTAGATACAAAGCCCCTATATACTAGGAGAGCTGTCGAATCGATAGCTAAAGAGTTAAGACGTTTAAATAAAACAGAGAAAAAGAAAATAATTCCTAAATAAAATTAGATTAAAACTTTATTTAAACTTTTTTTTTTTTAGATTATCCCATAAAGATTTACTTAATATAAAGCTAAAATGTTTATATTATTTATAAATTTTGATTTTCTGACAATATTGTAAAAACGTCATTTGCCTCTTAGTAGTGCATTTAATTCCGTAACAAGTATCATTTTCTCAATCAATTATAATCGCATATTATTACAATTGTACAAACTGTCTATTTTTCCTTGCTTTCATCTAATCTTTTTTCCAACATATGTTGCAAATTTGCTAATTTTTAAAATATGCAACTATGCGGAATTGATCGCATACTATGTTATGATTGGTCAAGAATCAACTCGTTAGTAATACGTTAACATTCTTAGTGATAGGTGATTGATAATTTTATTTTCGATCGTTTTGTATTTGTTTATATTGTGAGATGTGTGTGTGGGGGGAGGGGGAATTGGACTGTAAATTAAAAATTAATTCTGTAATCAACATGCAGTGTTAAATCTTTTAAATATAAAAAGGGTGTTTTTTTGTTTATTAACATTATATTAGTTTAGCGCCCATTAAGTCCCATCCCGTATAAAACTTTATGTTTAAGACGGATATTTTCATTCAAGAAATTCCTTTTCGCCCCGACATCTATGCCCTAAAATCATGTTTTTGCTCTTATTTTTAAGATATAACTATCGGCTACGCCCCTGTAGGGGCGATTTCTCTTGGTAGGGTGGAGATAATCGTATCCTAAAATAGTTTTGAACCTTCCCTGGACCTTTAAGAAGCTTCTTTGTAAAGTGGTACCATATCGGTTCAGCGATTAGCGAGATCTTTGGCTACAGACAAAAAGATTACAACTATAAGCATGTTAATGTCGTTTCTAATATAAAGAAAAATATTATATTCATAGGAGACTTTGGTTCATTTTTCAGAGAAGCTTTAAAAACGTCCTAGGCTGGCTTTAGGCTATTTGTTTGATCTCCTCCGTCCTCCTTCTTTAGGGGCGAAGCAATTATATATATTTTTAGTTTTGCAATGGATATATTATAAATGTATATTGTGACAGGGAATTTAGTCCTCAGATATTGGCCAATAAGCTCCTCCATAGCCAGGGAGGGGATGAGGGCCTTATCTTTACATTAGCCAGCTGGTATGCAAGAATCTCTCACTATATATCCATGTATTCTTATATCCATTATTATCGCATCTAATAAGTATTTGATTATTTTAGATTGTCTATGGATGGAAGGGAGAGAGGTCACAACCAGTGTATAAGCTGCTAGATTCAGTCTAGCTGCTTTTTAACAGCTTTTAGCTGCTGTAAAGAAACGCATAAGCAGTTACAGAAGCTGTTTTTGATTCAAATTCAGGCAAGAAAATCTATAATTTCAAAAGTTAATCTTTCTCAAGTTTTCTGTAGGGTGGGTGTATATGACCTCCCCCCCCCCCAAAAAAAAGGGGAAAAAAGTAGATTTATACCCTCCATGGACCTATAAGAAGATTCACTATAAAGGAAAACCATATCGGTCCAGCGGATAGCAAGATTATAAGCTACATATAGATAGACTCGCATGTGATTTTGTATGATTATTAAAATCGTCCAATTGTTTTGAAATTCTATTAGTTCATCGACCATTGTCCAACCCCTGTATCGTTTTTTCATGTCATAATATCTCTTCTAAGGCTAGATTTTCTTACAATGGATTTATAGGTGAACAGCTAATGCGCCATTGGAGCGGTCAACAGAGCAACCTATACCTACCCTTACCTACCCAACCTATACCGCCCCCCTATTTACCCCACTCCCTTTTCACTGGATGAAACAGGGATGATGATAATATAATACATTTTGAAGGAAGCTTTCAAAATCCTTTCTTGCTTTCAAATTATTATATAAGGTTAGTATTTTAGATTTGACCTATTTAGAAGAGATAATTTTCAATTCTTGTTCATTAATTCAGAAAGTGTAATAGCATACCTACTGTAATAGTTTTCAATAAAGAAATAATATAGGTAAAGCTTTATTTTAATTGCTAAAAAGATATAGGTAAAAAATGGAGGTAGGGGACATTGGGCTGTTTATTATAATAGTTCTATAACAACGTTTTCTTATTCGTTGGCTCAACAAAATAAGCGACATTAATTGAATTATGACATGTTGGTCCATTGAATTAAATGTCTAAACGTTTCAATTACGAATTGTTACCTTCCTAATTTTGTGTATTATCATTGAGGATGCTCATCAATTTAGCTTATCCCTTTAGATCCCTGGGAAAATAGATTTCTTTCACTTGCCATATCCCTTTATTTTTATTTAGGTTGATGGATTAAAAAAATGGCGCCAACAGATTCAAGTAATATTATGGATCCCAGGGTGGAGTGCTGCTATGAAGTGGTAAGAGAATTAATTCAATTATTTAAGTTAGTGGTTGCGTGATTATATTCTTAACTGAGTAAAAAGGGATAGTTTCATGAAGTGCATTTATTGAGTTGATGTAATTGCAATAGTGATCATTAAAATCATTTTTTTTAGTGTATGATAATTACCTATAGGTTAAGATATCAAAAAAAAATTAACTTTTGTTAAAGGGGTAAATTAAAGTTGAAAGAATTTAGATCAAATAACTCTTAAATCTTAGAAAACTTTCTCATGTATTTAGTTTAACAAAGAAAACTTCTAAATGTAAATATTACCTAGGTAGTTATTTAACGTATTATAGAAAACTTTCCGCGGGTATTAAAATAAAAAATAAAGATTTAAACCAAGGGCTAATATTCGTGAAAAATTGGCTGTACATTATTTTTCAGTATGGCAGAGAAACCGGTTGACATTGATTGGTTTCGAAGCCTTACTGGAAAGGAAAATTGGCTCATGGAAAGAAAATGAAGTAGCGGATTTCATCGTATTTTCACAGTAGATTTTGATAGGTTATGTAAGGTTAGGTTATGTAAATGATTGCCCCACAGGGATAGTGCCCCCAGCAGGGGCTAGAAAAAGGAAGAAAGCTATTGTGAAAATACGACGAATACCTCTACTTCGTTTTCTTTCCATCATCCGGGAATTATTCTAGGTATCAGAAGCAGTACTGGAGCAAGGATATGGGAAGCCTCCAGGTCAAGGTCTGCAGCCAAAGATCTGCCAGCAACGGCCACAGGTAAAAATCCTATTTATGTTGTTAAATTGATTAAATGGTCCTTAGCATCCTTAGAGGATCAGAGCATTGGTTCATGTTCGAGTACAGAAACCTTACCAACCTTGTATAAAAGTAACAGGATTTATGTCTGGTTGCCTGTCTTCAACGTAGGATCTTTCTTACAGCTGAACTGATATGGTTCTCTGTTACAGTAAAGCTTCTCATAGATCCTGGTAAGGTGCATAACTGCTTTTTGAAAGAGTACGACTACCCCCCAAGTAAAATATATATAGGCACATAGTTTTACAGTATAATGCATTTATATGTCGTGCTTTACTGGAAATTTTTAATTGTACAATTACATGTATTAGTAAAGAGACCTCAGCTTTGGTTCATGTTCGAATACAGAAACCTTACAATCCTTGTGTGTGTATCTAAATATCTCGATAACCCCTTTGCATTAAAACCACCAAAATAAGACTCTGGCTTGAATCATTTAAAAATAGTCATGGTACAGTTTCTGTAATTGAACAGGACCAAATTCTTATGTCTTCTAACGAGTAATAGCAATGGAAATATATTTGGTATACAATATCATATTAATGATTTATTGCAATCATAAAAGCTGAGTATAATGTATTTGCTGTATAGGAAAGTTTTGCTAATGTTTTATCAGTATTAATCGAAAGTCTAAGCAGTGATTGATGGGACATCGGAGTGTAATTTTTTTCTAGTAACTAAAGTTTTCTTTAAATATCCTTTTTGTTGGCTCTAAAATTATGATGAGTACCTTCATTAAATTTTTATCTGTTGTTCTAATCTAATATTTAGTGTTCTAACAATGTTCGATGAACTGATGTAATTATTCCTGATATTAAACAAAATTACATTTTTGTAAATAAAATTAATAGCTTCGAAAATGTATTGTCACTTAAGCCTACAACTGAAAGACCTGGTTTATAAAAGCTTTTGTATCAGTAGAATCTACAGTCCAATGTCTCTGTACTTCCAATTATTAACCTAATTATTGTTTCAGGGGTTGATACGACGCCTATGCACCGTTATTTTTGGATGTAAACCTGACATGGACATTCTAGAATGGAGACAGGGGTAAGAATTTAATCAGGGCTACTAATACGTCTGTTTGACCGTCCGTTTGTGACCCTTAGATAGTTATTATTCTTGTTTAAAAGTGTTCTTATGTGTTTGGATGAGATACGACAATCTAACTTGCAAAAATATTATTAGTAGTGAAGCTACTCTATAATTTGAAATGTTGTCCATCCTCGCATATGTAAGAGACTAAAAGGGGAATACGTGATTTTTTTAGATGCTATTCTGATTTTTTTTGTGAAGATTTACTATACCACAGAGAAAACAGTATATTTTATTTATTTGGTCCGTTTGTCAGTATACTAAATATTAAAAGTTAAAACATTTAACAGATTACGTAATTTTTTTTCAAAATATTTTTGATTTATTATAATGGAAAATCTGCTGCATAGCTTATTTTGTCCTTTTGACCTATGGTTTTTTATGTGAGCTTTGCTACTCATAGACGCTACGCTGTTATTAACCTAATTATCCTTGTTTATTAGGTATGTAAAGCTGGTAGCATGGTGCTGGGTGCTACTCATGGGACCTTTGACTGGGTGGATTGCATGTGCCTATAGTATGGCTGATAATACACAGGTATTAATCATGTGACCCATGACTGGATGGATTGCTTGTGCCTATAGTATGGCTAATAATACACAGGTATAGTCAATCAATCCAAGGATCTTAGGGGTTAAGAAAATTCACAATAAATTGAAGAGCGTCTCCAATGATGATGAACAAAATTACCCATTCTTTAAATTAAATTATTGGTAGAAAAGTTTGGAGACTACTAATTTGGAACTAACCAATCACAATTCAATACCCAACGTTTTTGAGCCAACGTGGTTTAAAAACATTGGTTACTAATGTGGTTGAACGTCCAATATTTCCTCTCTGTTTTTTGAGGGGGAGGGTATCTTATTCCAAGGTCAATTTGACCTGGGAGGGTGGAGATACCCTTCCTTAATATGGTTATGCACCTTCCTGGATGGGCCTATTAAATACTTCAATATTATGGATAACCACATCTACATATAAACAGACACATTGACTGGTTAGACATCCTGTTACTTTTATATAAAGTAATTCTTTTGTTACTAGGCTGCTGATATTGTGTATCTGCTGTTATTTCTCAGCTTCTACATTACTGGCCTACTCTCCTTGGCATTTAATAAAATAAGGTAAGGTTTTTACAGGGGTATTAAGGGATAAGCAAAGACGTCCAAGGGGGGGGGGTAAAGGGATGATTATCCCCCCAAAAATATTTTTCATTTTATCCCCCCCCCATTTAGATTTTACCCCCCCCCCCCCCCCAAAAAAAAAAATTTAAAAGCATGGACGCCCCTGGGGATAAGACAATAAGATTAAATTTATGTACATCACTAGCAATGATAAACATAGTTAACCCTTCTGTAGTTATTAGTTTGAAAATTTTTTAGACTACTTCCCCCCACCCGTCCCTCCCCTCCCCCCACTTTATTGGGAGCTTTAGGAGGCTAGTGGAGAAGTCCCTATTGTTAGTAATGTGTAATAATGGCGATTTACTACTTAACCACACCCCTCCCCCTTTAATATATTTATTTTATTTTAGGTGGCTGAGCAGAATTTGGCTATTATTTGGTCTTATGATCATATTTTTCATGTGGGGGAAATACACAACAAGGTAAGATCTTAATATAACATATTTGTTGGAAGATGGCTGAGTATTCAGTATTCACCCCCCCCCCCCCCCCCCACCGATTCATACTAAAGATATTAATACTGCTGATACCCCATATCCTAATCTATAATACAAAGTAGCTTGATGTCTGTCTGTCTGTCTGTCCGTCCGTATGAAGCTTAAGATCTCGGTAACCACTGAACCGATCGGATTCTACTCTTCAGGGAATATACCTACTGGTCCTGTGGTGGTTTTAGGCTATTTTCTTGAAGGGTGGGACACCCCCAACCCCCCAAAAATAAAAAAATCTCCCCCCTTTTTTTTGCAGAAGATTTCCTTGGTCCTTTTTTTTTATGCAGAAGATTTCCTTGGTCCTTTTTTATGCAGAAGATTTCCTTGGTCCTTTTACGAATTTCGGCAAAATTTTTTTTTTGATCACCCCTTGGGGCAAAGCACCTAGAGGCTAGGGGCGAAGCCGCTAGTATATACAATAGGGTGGGTCGATTTTGGACATTTTTTTTTCTGAGGCCAAAGCGGGGATCTGCACTCAATTTATATAGATATAATACACCTCTGGATGATTTAAAATTTATCCTAAGTCTTAAAACCGCTGACGACCAGACATTCAATTGTATAGCTATTTGTAAATGGGAGTCAAAATTTTATTGAATCAGAACTATGGCTTCATGGTGCTCCCTGGAAATGCCTTGAGGAGCTGAGTTAGGAACTTTTGTCCGTTTCAAAAAATCTCGTTCCTAGCCTGAGAAAATCTAAAAAACCTCTACAAATTGGACAATTCTCAATAAACCTTAAAAAATTTTGTTTTTTTAGTGATTTCTAAGGCTAGGAACGAGATATTTTGAAACGGACAAAAGTTCCTGATTCAGCTCTTCAAGGCCTTTCCAGGGAGCACCATGAAGCCATAGTTCTGATTCAAAAATTTTTTTGAATGTCGTCTTTGCATACTAATAAGTAATGAATTATATCTTTAAGTGGTCGTGTTCTAAAACTCAATTTTTTAAAATTCTTTTTCGGTCAGAAATGTTTTTAAGGTTAATTTTATCTGTTGCATATCCCCGCTTTGTCTAATTCCGATATGAACCCACCCTAATATACAAATAAAGTAGTAAGTTTTTTTTCTGTAAATTAAGCTTACAAATAACATTGAACTGACTGAGATATTTCTTTAATCTTAGAAAAGTTTTATATAGATCTTGGGATGGTATTCTGCTGATAATTGCCCCTTACTGAGCCCTAATACTGAGTCCTAAGATACTTGGACCACAGCTGCTGGAATGCTATATAAAGATAACTAGTAGACAAATGATAGGCAATAACGAATTTTTTATCTAATAGCCTGGCTTTAAATAACATCTTTTTTCTACTCTGCACTCTTTTTTTATTTTTTCATTCTAGTTTTTTTAAATAATAAAATATCTACAGCCTAGGGTTTTTATTTTGTAACATGTTTTATCAATAATTTAATTTCTTAAATCCCCTTTTCAAATATTGAAAATATTGACTGCAAAATACTTTAATAGGGGAAAATTTGCCTTTTTTTAACATTCAGAATTTTGGCAAAAATAATAAACATACTACCTATACTTTTTATGATCATTACTAAAAATATATGTAAACTTACCTAAAATAATTATAATAAAATTAGATTGTTTTTAAAGATATTATAATGGTATTATCCTCTTAGAAATTTTTTTTCAATATTGAAAATTTGAGTACCCCCCCCCCCCCCCCCCCCCGACAGCGAACTATGAACTCTGGCCGCAGCGCTCGGCTCCCTAGCCTGCCTAGCCGCAGCGCTCGGCCCCCTTGCCTGCCTAGCCGCAGCGCTCGGCCCCCTTGCCTGCCTAGCCGCAGCGCTCGGCTCCCTAGCCTAAAACCTAACCTAACCTAAAATAGTTGTTCGTCGGTAGTCGGGGGGGGGGGGGGGGGGGGGGGGTACAAAATTGAAAAAAATTGAAAAAAAAATTTCTAAGAGGATAACGCCATTATAATAAAACTTTTTTCGTAACTAGCAAAATATATTCATAAAAACATTTATTTTTGTAGAAGTTTTGGAGAAGACTTTGAAAACAGATTAACAATGTACTGGGTAAGTGTCAAATTAATTCATTTTCTTTTAAATAAGAGTTATTCGGAAAGACCGCGCGGCCAAAGAAAACTAAAGAAATTCAACTTTCACCTAATTAACTTAATAAATGTATTTTAAAGGTTTCGTGGTTTTTAACAATTAGTAATAGAAAAATTTCCATATCTTTTACTATATTACAGTTAATTGGACTGACATGGGACCAAGTACCTATAATTTTAAAGCACAACGTCCCCCAAGAGGAAGCCAAACGTGCAATTGACGTTGTCTAGGAGGGAGGAGACACTAAACAGTCAATCACACTAGTACTCAAAGTTCTTGACTCTTTGACTCGAAATCTTTGGGAACTTTGAATTTTAATTGCTTTGTTTCAAACTGTTAGTGTGTTACTTTTCTACCAATAATTTAAATTTTAGAAGGGTAAATTTAGTTTATCATGATTGGAGATCCCTTTTAACAATGACCATAATTATTTTTTTCAGGGAATGACAATTTTCTACCTAGCCACCATTTTTCTGCCATTAACATTTACAGACCCCCTACTACTGAGTTTTGTCTGCTAGAAAAACTGCAGGGATTGATAGGGATAGGACATTGGTGGATACATTAATCTTCCTCCCAACTCTCTGCTTCTTACTACTTGTTGCTATAATTTCCCCCACAATTTTCAAGATGTATTGACTTAATTTCGCATTGTAGAAATTAGGGGAAGATTATTTTTTTTTGCCAATGTCCTCCCCCTTCCTGTGGAAACCAATGAAATATTTTTTTTTAAGAAAAACCAAATATTCTGATCTTAATATTGAAAAATCCTATTTTCTGCATTGAAGAGATTAGGGGAAGATTATTTTTTTGGCCAACGTCCTCTCCCCCACCCCCCGGCCCGTGGAGTCAATGAAAATATTTTTTTTGTTAAGCAAAACCAAATGAACTGATCTTAATATTGAAAAATCCTATTTTGAACAAATGATTTTCAATTTTGAAATTTATTTATATTTAATTTGAATGTGATACTTCATGTATAAAAATACCAGTGCAGTTAAAAAATGTTTATTTATAATAATGAATTCATCGAAAGTGGCAAAATACTTAAATGTTGAAATATTTACAAAATAGTAAGAGATTGTCTGTCTTTAGCTGAAGAACTTGCTAACAGCTCGACCAAAATGGTTCCTATTTACATTGAAGTTTCTTAGAGGTCCATAAAGGTTTATATTATTTTAACTATTTTGGGTTCCCATCACCCTTCCAAGACAAATAGCACCTGAAAAAAAAGTCATTTTTCTTAAATTGTGCTTACTTCTTTTGAAAAATGCTAAAATTACTTTAGAGGCCTCTAAGGGTGTAGCCACTAGTAATGAATAATAGCGAAGTCTTATCCGGTGAATGAATTGAAAACTTAAAATGGAATTAAAACAAAATGTTACTCATATTGAAAAAAATATATTTGTAGTAAAATGATCGGTAAGAATATTTCATCCAAAGAAAATCTATTTAACCCCCACTCTTCCAGTCAGTCTAAAAACCTTTCTATATTTTCTTTGTCAATAATAACATTAAACATTAACACTGCATTTGTTTATAATTAGATCAGTGTGACCTAATAAGCGCATTTGACTGGAAGCTTTCACCCGACTTTATGGAATTACGCGAGTTTTAAAAATAGATTTTCTTTAATGAATTATTCAAACCTCAGTAAAAGTGCTTTAATTAAACCTTAAAATACAAACTGTAAAATTATCTTTCAATTTTTATAGTAAAAAAGGCTGATTTTTGTAAAAAAAAATTTTAATTTGCAATATTTTTTATACAAGCATTTACATGACAAATGTTTTGACCTAAAAATTTCCTAATTTTTTTAAAAAAAGCACACACATCATTTCTGTTAAAGTTTAGAATAAAACTTTAGAAATTCTCTTCTATTAAATTTGTTAATTTTTTTTAGTAATAAATTTTTATATCTTATTTTGGTTATTTCCAAGATAAGAAGATCTAATGTTTTTTTTGTAATGTATATTTATGTCTTAAGCTTTTAATTGCCTAATTTATCCATTACTTATGGGCATTTCTGTTACTTAATGGCATTTTGAATTTCTTAATTCAATTATTATTTGATTATTAGAGTTTATATATGTTTAATTATAATCCAAATTGAAGAAATTTTAGCTTTTTCTTGCCCTATTTATAAATTTTCAAAGTTATTATATTTAGAATTTTATTGCTACACTGAAAAAAAAACATTTTTTGACAGTGTAGCTATCCTTCCAATAATTTGAACCGAGTGATTTACTTATCTAAGTTACCCAGTGATTTGTTATCCAATATTAAAAACTTAAGTTTATTTAAAAATTAAATATCTAGAATTTATCCTAATATATGTTGTAGATTTAGAATTTATTGGATGTAGGTTGTGATCTTATTTGGAAAGTTTCTTTACATTTGAAATTATTTAAAAGTTTATCAATGTTTTAAATTTAGACAATTGCACTTTTTGTGATTTTTTTTCACTTAAATTATGTAGTATATAAAGGGGAATGTGCAAAGATAAAAATTGAAGAAGGGGATAGGTATTACTCTCAAAATCTTATGGCAATCAGAAAAAAAGCTTAATAATTATGCTTTTATAGACGCAAATTATCTTGCACATAATTCAAACCAAAATTTTCTCAATTATCTCGAAATAGAAGAGTTTTCATTTTGTCTCATTTGACAGTTAAAGTACTTTTAAAGTATTTTTTTTTTCATACATGTAAAACGGATTTTTGATATATAAAAGTCTAAGTCAACAAAGAAAGGTTTCATATTGCCTAAAGGGCTTAGGAGTAATTAATCATCTCTGCTAAGCTTAATCCTTTTTTTCAGATCTCCCTTTTATTGAAATAAAAACCTTGCACAAATACTTAAATTTAAACTAGACCTATTCACCATTATTCATTATCATTAAAACCATAATATAGTAAACAGATCTGTGCTTTATATTCAATAGTCATAAAAATAAATGCATTTGTACTTTTAGAAATTGTTATTATTTCTTAAAATAGCTACTCTATGACTTTTGTCCAACTTTATATCTTTTTGACAACTTAAGTCAAATAGTGGAAAGCTAAATGTGTCAAGTTTCCAAATAATCAACAACACCATATTATAACGCAACACTAAATATATTTGATGATCACAAAAATATAATTGAAACAACTAAACATCAAGGATTACAATTCTTCATAGTTCATGTGGGAAAGTCCAATATATCCATCAGCTGAACATCCAGTTATCTGATGTCCTTGTTCATCCCTAGTTGCACTGCATCCTGAGCTTGATCCTCCTGGTCACATGGTAGTTTTAATATTTATTAAAAATTTTCTATTAAGAAACAACATGTTTAACTTATTCCAATGCATGTTTGTCTGAATGAACATATTAACCATTAACGGTCGGGGGGGGGGGGGGAGGCGTTGAACGCCCCCCCATCCTGTTTTTTCTATCTTATTATCTGTGTGTGAAAGATAAAGAGCCCAAACTGCGTGACTTTTGAAGTATAGGTATGACACAAAACTGAGAGTTGGGATTTTGTTAATATCTCCATCCTGGCGGGCACAGGACGCCAGCAAACCTGGCAGGGTCATCCAGGTAAAGAGCGAAAAATATTTTTTTGACTAAAACAAAGCATTTTATCATACCAAAATACTAAAATATCCTCTAGTAGTACATCCTTATATGAAATACAGGTGTTCAAATCACTTTCAGGTTCCAGGTATGATCCTGTAGGTCCTGATCCTCCAGGTCTCCAGAAATCTTTAAAAGGCTCCTGTGGCCTCAATTTTTTGACTTGGAGACTTCAAATTTTAAACTTAAGCTTTTCTGACATGTCTACATAACGTATTAAAAAAAAGATCAGCCGCTGTTTTCCCGCCGACCGCCGACTGCGGAGGCTGGCAGCTGTCAAGTAGAGCTGCGGCCGCTGAAATTTATATTTTGATAATTCTAATGTAAAATTACACAAAGATAAAAATTTTTTGGAAAAAAATTGTTCTTATAGCTTCAAAAATAAGAAAATTACAGCCGTTTGAAATTTTTAAGTGAAAAAAGACCTAAAAACAAAGGTTGTTAAATAAAAGGGTGAAGGGCGAAAATTGACTTAGACTTATAAAAGGGACGTGCACAAAAAAATTTAGCCCTCTAGCTCTAACAGGAACTGAGATAATAGGGGGGGGGGGCGTTGAACGCCCCCCCTGATCGATTAAGGTGTGGCAAGGAGCCCGACTGTAAAGGGTTAAATGAGTATCTACCCTATTTGCCACTTTAACAGATGAATTACAATAATGATATGAAAGTGTTCATCTTTGAAGAATAAATGTAGTTTCCTTGGCTGCTATGACATATAAATTACAATAATGATATAAAAGCGTTCATCTTTCAGGAATAAATACAGTTTCCTTGGCTGCTATGTCAGATAATAAGCTTTAAATTTTTATGAAGATTACCATGAACGCAAACAATCTATTATATACATCAAATTGTTGGTCCACCTGTCATTATTGCTTAATATAAGACTTTATCTTTAAATAAAAAAAAATATTTGTGTAACAAATCTTAAAATATGTATGTATAATATTAAAACTATTCCTGAAGGAATCCAGTAGTAGGTTAGGAGAATAGCTCCAGTAATGACCATGGCAAATGCTTTCATCCAACCAACCACAGGTTGTTCACTTATCTGAACATTTAGTTTTAAAAATCAATTGTTTTATTTTTAACACATATTTTTTTATATATTTATCTTAATACCTGTCTGCTGATTTGTGTTTCACAGTTAACAAGGTGATCTTTGTTCTTGTCAGATAATTTAAAATCATTTAGTGCATTTTTCTTACTCTCATTTTCCGAGTAAATTTCTTTCTGTTCATGAATGTTTGCAAAATTTTCTGACCTGCTCATATTTACAGCGTCTATATTTGTCTCTGACCGTGATTCATTTATGTCAAGATTTTTCTCTGATAGATTGTTTGAATTTAACAACACAGCAGAGTTTTCACATTCTTTAGCATTGTTTACTTCATTTAATTCTGTAGGATTTTGTAACTGTATTTGATCAGTGTTATACTCACAAACATCTAAAGAAAAATATATCATAGTATGAGTATGACATAATCTTTGCTAATACAATTAAATAATGCATGATTACATTATATGTTACCTTTTAATTGTTCATCATATTTCAAAGTTTCTTCAATACTAATTTGAGCCTTTTTATAATTGTGAATTGCATTTGTTACTTGCCCAACTTCCTCTTCACAAACTACAGGAACAAAAACATTAGCTTCCTCCTCCATATCATCTACATGTCTACTGAAAGCTATGTGAATTTCAGACATCTTTCTAGCTAGCACATTTTTATCAACAACTTCTTCAATGTGGACACCAGATTTTAGAGGTTCTGAAATTTTCCTGTTGATTTTGCTATCCCCTTCTTCAGTTATCAATGGAGAATGCTGATTTGAATCATTGTACGGTTCAGAATCAGACATTTCTTGAATTGAAACCTTAATTTAAGAAAATAAATATAGTTATTAAGTTTATTTTAATACATTATTAGTTTTTTACCTGACTTGATGTATGTTCTGGCATACTATTTCCTCTGATTATAGGTATTGAAACCCATGTTGGTTCACTAGATGTATTAGCTGCCTGTGGCAATGGAGATGGGCAATCTGCGGATTCATTAGTTATACAAATCTCTGGAATTCCGTAAGATTGTGGTTGTGGTGATATTTCACTACTTTTACTTGAGACTGCTTCTGACTTTGAATCTTCCAAAATCTGATTAGCAAGACTATCTAACTTATGCTTTACTTGAGGGGATAGACTTATATCATGTCTAATTGGGACTGTAGAAGTTTCATTACCAACTTGTTGAACTGACTCAGGCTCAAACAGTTCCTCAACAACATTAACCCTCTGCTGGAAGCACAATGTTTCAAGAGGAGGAATTCTGTCACTTAGACAAGGGCTGTCCTGTTCAATTAAAACTAGAGAATTTTCAAAATTTTGTATAAGTTCCTCAGGTGTGGCAGTAACAGGTTCATTGTTTCTTAGAACATTTTCAATATCATTATGGTTTGCTTCTAACTTACTCACAAATGCTTCCACCATTGGTTCCTCAACAACCTCTTGTTCTCTAGTATCTACATTCTCCACTGTTGGCCCTCCCAATTCATGAAACTTTTTATGCACAGCAGCACCTGCATGATCTTGACCTTGATTTCCATCACCTTTTTTGGTTAGTTGATCATTAAAGCTTTCTTCCAAAGCATCTTTGAATATTGCCTGAGAAAAACTTTCAATTGCATCCTGAAACTTGAGCACAGAGACAGAAAAATCTGGAAATAGTTCATCAATAACTCCAGAATCAAAAATATTTTCCTTATTGCCAACATTTTCTTCATTATTACCAGAGGATTTAGAATCTTTATTTTTATCATTTGCTAGTCGCTTTGCAGCAGGATATGGAGAACAAGATTTACTTTTCTCTCTCACCTCAGGACTAACGGTTCTCATCTTATTATCAAACAATTCTTGTAGTAATTGATAGGAATCTCTGATGTGTTGTGTTTCATCTTTTGATACTGCATTCTAAAACGAAAAGAAATTATTTGACCTGAGAACAAACAAAGCTATTAATTTAAAGAAATGTGTGACAAAACATTAATTTTAAACCTGATCAGTAGATCTTGATAAAACATCCTTTTCCTTCTCATGCTTTCTTGCATCATGTTGTATAACTCTACTGATGTGATCAGCTGATTTATTGGCTCTTTTAGAGTCCCTTGATGCTGATCTAAAGTTACCAGATTTGGAATCTCTAGATGAAGAACGCCTGTTGTTGAAAACTGCTGAATCTCTAGAGGCTGATCTTGATTTGGATCTTTTTCTTGCCATTTCAGTACCTTACAGTAATAAAATAAAATTAAGTAATAAGAAAACATATTGTATTTACAATTCTGGGAATTCAATTCTTAATGGGTTGTAAAAATACAGAGATGATCTATATATCTGTTAAGTAAATTGGACCAGCTATAATATTTGGTAAGAATTTGGTTACATTTTGGTACCAAAGTATTTTCTTTTTTGGGGGGGATAAAGCTAATCTTTGGAAATTTATATCAACCAAAAGTTTAGATACTCATTATTTTAATGAATCATATTTGATTAGATATAAAAAAATTTCATCATTGCCTAGATATCCCATTTGAGTTAGATGGATTAATGCGTCTGACAGTCCATCTAGGGTTATAAATCAATTAATGTATACCTTCTTTTCTAATGATTAGTGTTCCACATGTAATTACAGGTGAAAAGTCTTGTGGCAAAGGCTCTTCCTTTAATTCTCTGTAATTTGAATAACAGTTAGATAATTGTGTGGATGAAACTTTTGGGATCTGCCCAGTTCATGTTTAATAGTCCTGTGATCAATTATCTTCAAAAATCTATTAACTTTTGAAGGCTGATAGGTGCCAAACAGCTAAAATTGCTTATTGTGTTTGTACATCATTATGAGCAACAAAAGAAGGCCTATAAATAATCTGGAATTGCCAAGATCCAAAGATGCACAGTTAAGGCTTCACAGAAGAAAACCCATGAAAAATAAGTTTTTTTGTTCATATTAAGTGCATTATTAAGTAATGTCTATTACAGATTATTTGCAGGACTTCTTTTTTAAAAGCGAAGCTTTTCTATAATTAGGGTCGGTCCGTCCGTCCGTCCGTACGTCCGTCCGTCCGTCCGTACGTCCGTCCGAGATAGATAGCTTTTATTCGTTAATTTAGGCATGTTAGAATTGTCCTATCGATTTCAAACTTTGCATGATGATTCCTGTAGTAGTTGGGTACGATTTAGAAAGCGTAGCAACTCTATAATCATTACCAGAATGTCCGTACGTCCATTTTAAACATGTTGATTTTTCTACTTTTTTAACAACAAATTTTCAAGTGTTTTAATTATCCGTTTGATCTGATTTTTGGTATATTGATTCCTGGAACAACAAAGAACAATATTATAAGCGAAGCAACTCTATAATCAAGTCCAAAAATGTAAGTATGTCCATAAACATTATCCTATTTTAAGCAGTTTTTCAACAAATTTACCTACAATTTTGATTCGACATTTATACATTTATGTTCCGATTTTTCAGTTCAGATATTATACAAGTGTTAATGTCCGTTTGTCCTACCGTTTCAGTGCTTCGCTTTTATGGATGTTGTCATCCTTGTTTGGTTAAGAATTTGCTCAAACATAATGTATACACATTTAAAGTTCATAGATTTGGAGATGAACAATCACAGAAACAAAATATATACACCTTTAAAGTTATCAGATTTTAAAGATAATCAATCCGAGGAACATTTTACCATGATCCACTTTTTTCTCAATAATAAAAAGTAGATAACAAACCAAATAAAGGCTACCTTGCTGCTATCTTAGCATCCAATTCTTTGGTCTCAATGTGTTCTTCAATGACAAGATAATCTGCGTTAGAATTATCTTCTTCATCACTAAACTCATCACTGAGTATTTCAGTATTGCCCTCAGTTACAAAAGTGCTCTCCATTCTTTCTTCTTTTTGCTTTGATCTGGGTGTTAAAGGTAATAAGCAATTTAATTAAGGAAAAGATCTTCAAAGTATTGTAACAAAATTTTATAATATTCAATAGGAGAATCCTTATATCAATTTATGTAGAAAATACCAAGATATTATGACATGGGGAAATGTCGTCAATTTAGGTCTATAACATGGAACTAGTTAATTGGTCAGTTTGTTCATCCAGTAGAAGGGAATTGGTAAAGGGGGGAAATTGTTATTTTAGCCAAGTGCATAAAGAAAATGAAGATCTGGTTTAAGATCCAAGTACTAATATATCCTTTCTTATATTCTACCAAGAAAGTTTTACAAATAACAACCTTTTAATAACTGCAATAAAAATTATTCTTTTACACCCCAACCTGATAAACTAAAGCAAAATTTCAATTCTTTCTTTCTGAGGCAAAATTCTGATAACTTGCTGTTTTCTCTCTGTTTATATAAATTGTCTGGGTTACTGTTATTAACACATCTCTATGTTTCAGCCTGTTACAAACTAAACAACACTGCCAAGCCTCACTGTACGGTGTGCAAACAAAAAAACTGAGAATTTATATTTCCAGTATGGCTATGAAACCGAGTAATATCCGCTTGATTAGAACTGGTTCTCAGCCCTACGGAAAAATAATGAATAGCATCGTGTTAAAGACAATTTTCTACTATTATTAAAATTAAGAAAAAAGCATAAAATCAATCTTATAAACAGTTTTATTTTAATATCTACGGAAAACCATTTATAATAAAATGCAATAAATAACTATTCCAAAATTTGATATAACCCATACTATATAATTCTAAATTAAGTTTAAAAATTAAATCATAAAAAAACTATTATTAGTTTTATTTAATTTTATCTAATTTTTTTTGCTGTTATGTATTTTTTTGTATGTGTAAAAAAGCTTTCTTGTATGAGATGCGCTCTACACCAGGGAGGGAAGGGGCATTGGGCTGTCTATTAAACAAGTCCCCAAAGTTTTATAATAACGTTATTTTGTTCCTTGGTCAACAACTTTGGGATTTTGATTTTTTTGGTTGGTTCATTAAGTTGAGTGTCCAAATGTTTCAACCACTAGTTGTAATTTACACTGGGGTATTTTTGTGTTTAATTATTGGGGTTATACATCAATATATCGGCCATTGTCTTATCCCTTTAAATCCCTGGCTCTACACACAAATAAATACACACACACACAAATTAACAAAATACACAAAAAAGACTGGCGCACATTATTAAGAGAAGGTATTTTTTTACACTAAGCTCTTTCAAGGTTCATTGAAATTTAAAAGCTTTAAAATATATAATTAAAATCTGTTAAACTAATTTTTGTTTTTTAAAGCTTTTTGTAGCTTAAAGGTTTGTCAATGCTCAAGCAACAAACCTTTAATTTAACTCCCTTTGTTTTATAAGATCTTACCAATCTGACATTTTTATATTGGTCAAAACACTATTATTATTTTTGTTATTAGCGTCATACGCCTGACATAGTAGCAGTAGATATAAGTTTCCTATACAACTAGTCGCATAACTTATGAATGCAATTTAGCGCGCGGTCACATTTCAAACAAGGGATTAATGCATAGGACAATGGACGATTAATTGATCTATGCATTACCAAATGTATGCTGTCTTTTATATAGCTATAGTAATAAGTGTAAGTGTAAGATTTTTTTTTTGAAAAATAGATGTTAGTTCAAAAACTACAATATAACTTTTCTGTTAGTTTAAAATAAAATTTTTTGAATTTTCAATATAAACAATTTTTATAACTTATTTTTCCCTTTTTTCTTACTTGAAAGCTTTTTTGTTATAAAACAAGAATGACAACATTTCTTGAAGCGATGCACGAAGAAAGTAAAAAAGTTAATATAGCTTTAAATGCAGCAGGTTCCTTTTAGGATGTATCGTACATGTTACAAAAGCACTCGTTTTTTAGGTTTTAAAAACGATATGATAATTCTAACATGCCCAAATTAATGAACAGAGCTATACACTATAGACTTACGTACATAATAACACAACTACAGATTAGCTGCGCTGCAAAATGTATGATGTCAGTTTCAATTTGTAATTTGCGTTTTTAGGAAAATTTTTGCAATACATATTACTAGCAATAGTTTTATATTTGCGCATGTAATAAGGTGGGAATATGGCAAATGAAAAAAACCTTTTTTTAACTATAACTCCTCCTCAAGTTAAATGTATTATTAGTTTTTCTTAAGATTTCAATAACCACTGAACCTAGAGTAATATTTCAGGGATGTTTCATATAGGGTCCGGCATGGGTTCATGTTTAAATAGTTTAAGTATTTCTCAAAACAATTAGAAATAGATTTTTGTCATATTTTTTACAACAAAAAATGTTGTTTTTGACCTCGAATCATAAACATCAAAATAGCAGAGATTGAAGGTATAAGACAATGGTCGATAGATTGATGTACATCCCCATTGATAATACACAAATTAACCCTTTCTGTAGCTAGATTACAATTAGTGGTTGAAAAAACGTTTGGACAAACAACGTAATGAACCAACCAATCAAAACTCAAAAGAAGTCCCTAAAGTTGTTAAGCCAACGAATAAGAATACGTTATTGTAAAACTTTAGGGACTAAAATAATAGGCAGCCCAATGTCCCCTCCCTCGCTGTCAAAATAGTCAAACAGCTTTCAATCTAAGTGAGGCGTGGCCATAATTAATCAAGACAAAATTTTAAAAATTTAATTGTTTGAATAATTAAATTAACCCAGTAATCTTAAGAGATAAGACAATGGACGATAAATCATTTTAAATCCCCAATGATGATAATCAAAATAAGCACTTCTGTAAATTAAAATTATTGATTGAAAAGTATTGACACAACCAGTTTGAAACCAACCAATCAAAATAATATAAAAGTACCCAAAGTTTTTAAGCTCCTTCATTATAACATTGATTATAATCGATCTATGGTGTTACTGTGAAACAGTTTTTAAATCAATATAAAGTATACACAATCAAACGTTTTACTAATATCCAAAAGACATTAAATATAAAATAAAACAAATACAATACTACAGTGGCGCATCTAACAACTGATATAGGATATACTTAAATATATTGACAGAGGAAAATCTATCGTCAATTAAGCTTGCTAATATGGACCAATTTATTGGCCCAGTAGTAGGGAAAGGGATTGGGTAAAAAAGAGGTTATATTGTTGTTAGCCAGCTGTGAATACCACTTTATCAGAGTGTAAAAATCTGGTGCTACATCCAAGTAATAATATATCGATACATCTAGGTGCCATGTATTTGAAGGGGGGGGGGGGGGTTCTTATTTTAGCCACCTGTGAATATCACTTTATCAGAGTGAATAAAAATCTTGTGCTACATCCAAGTAATAATATATCGATACATCTAGGTGCCATGTATTTGAAGGGGGGGGGGGGGGTTCTTATTTTAGCCACCTGTGAGCATCACTTTATCAGAGTGAATAAAAATCTGGTGCTACATCCAAGTATTAATATATCGATTCATCTAGGGGCCATGTTTTTGTATTTTAAGGGGTGGGGAATTTAAAACAATCTCAAGACTTAAAATATATATATCAATTGGTTCAGTGATTATCCTTACTACTTTATAAAATATTATTCATAACTAGGGTTGGACTGGATATCTGGCTAACGTTCGATATCCAGTAAATTACCAGATATCCGGCCGGATATCCGGCATATAAAAATCAGCCTGATATCCGGTATCCGGCCAGATATTGAAAATGGCCGGATATCCGGCCAAACCCTATTTATAACTCTAATTAAGAATTACAAATAATTGTAGATAATGGGTTTACGGACAAAAATTAGATAACATCTTGAATTGCTAAGTGTGCAAATTTGTGTGCTAAAAATTACATCATACAGATTTGCAAAGAATTTTTGCATAGTTACAGAGATGCGAGACATATTAGCACCTGAAAGGTAACAATACAGGGAAAGAGTAATTGAAGATGAAGTATTCTTCCCTGAAGCAATTTATTTTTGTAAGAAAGTTATAATTATACTATATCTTTAAATTTATAAAATTACCCCTTTCATGTATTAAATCATCATTTGAAAAGTTTTGACACTCTAAGTTTGGACTTACCAATCAAGATAAAAAAAAACCGAGATGTATAAGCCAACAAAAAAGAGAACATTTTTAATCATTTAAACATTGGGTACAAGTATAATATACAGTCAAATGTCTTCTCCCTCCCTGTCTTTTGTGCATTTTTACCTTAGAACCTTTATAAATATTTGAAACAATTTTGAAAAAACTTACCTAAAATAAAAAAGATAAAGAATAAAAATTACAATACAATTACAAAAATAGGACGATAAAGGATTTAAAGAAAATCTATTTTTTTAAATTTAAGCAAAAATATCATTTAACGTTCAAATCCGATTATGTTGACCGTCAGAAACATTAGTTTTCATACAAACAACAAAATATTGTTTGTCATTTTATTTAATAAACAAGGATGAAAACATCTATAAAAGCGAAGCTCAACATCATTCCAAGTTTAAAAACTATAGGACAATTCTAAAATGTCTACATTAATGGAAGAATCGTTAGACAGACGTACGGACATACATAACCAAAATGTAGAAAAGCTTTGATGTAAACAAAAAAAAAATCTTATTTGCCATTTCTTTAAATTGCAGGGATCATGAGGGATAAGACAATTGACGATAAATTAAAGTACATCACACATGATGATAAAAAAATTACCCCTCCTGTAGATATATTATTTGTTTAAAATTCTTGAAAATTACTTTTTTGTAACCAAACAATCTCAATTTAATATAAGTATCCAAAGTTTTAGGTTCAACGAATAAGAAAAACATGGTTATAAAACTTTGAGTACCAGTGTAATTTACAGTCCAATGTCCCCTCCCTCCCTGGTAAAAATGTCTCAAATATTTTGTGCAGAAATGTAGAAAGCAAGGTAAACAATGTTGGCGCATTTTTGCCAGAACAGATACTCTATCAATTAAGGTTTGTCCTTCCGTCCGTTACTCTGTCACAATATTGGACTGTAAATTACACTGGTACCCAAAATGTATATCCATTATCTATAAATTGCCCAATAACTTTGGGTACTTTTATTGAATTTTGCTTTGTTGCTTGAAACTAATTAAGTTCGAGAATACTTTTGATCTACAGAACGGGTAGTTTTGTTTATCACCTTAGGAGATGTTCATCAATTAATCTTCCATTGTCCTATCCATTAAGATCACTGAAAAGAACCAGGTGTTGTGCAAAAAAAAACGTATTTCCCCGAATGTAAATATTCATTTTTTGGAAAAAGGTAAAATTTAAGACTAATAAACTTGTTGACCCTAAGAGCTAGAAAAATAAAACATAGAGACACTTTTGTTAATGTATTCTAAATATTTCTTGTTTAATAGACAAATAACTTCTAGATTCAGCATAATTCTAATTGTTCATTTAGGTATGATAATATTGTCTTATAGATTTAATACTTGGAATGATGAGAGGATTCCTGTACAATTTAAGTATAATTTAAAAACTGCGTAGCAATTCTATAATCATTATTACAAACACTGTATGTTCATTAAATTGATTCAAAAAAAATAAATATATTGAATAATAATTGCTAATTTTCAACTATAGAGTTTCAGATTTTTATAAGACCATTTCATTATTCGTTGGATCAACAACTTTGGGGACTTTCATTGAATTTTGATTGGTTGGTTCATTAAGTTGAGTGTTTAAACGTTTCGACCAATAATTGTTATCTACAAAAGGGGTAATTTTGTGTACCATCATTTTGGATCTTTTGGCCATTGTCTTATCCCTTTAGATCCCTGACAAGCGCTACGGACAGACAAAGTAAATTATGAAGCAGCTTCGCTACTAAAGAACAGTCTTATATTCATTTGTCTGTTAGCGTCTAGACAACTCAACTTTAATCTTCATAATAAATGGGTAAAACTCAGTAATATAGGAGAAGAGAATTAAAAAATAATAATAAATTCTTTTTCCCTGGTCCTTTACATTTTAAAATCTGCAATTTTTGGCAATTTTACTTATTGGGACAAAGTCACTATTCAATATCCTATCCAATTATATAAAGCAGTATTTTTTTTGTCTGAATCTAAATTTCCAGAAACTGCTTGTCCGAATAGATTGTACTTTTCAGGGAAGCTTTATGAATATCCCTAAGTGGTTTTAGGCTGTTTTTCTGACCTCCTTCGCCTCCCCTAGAGGCTAGGAACGAGGCAAATAGACTTTCATATAATGTATATGAATCTGTTTTAGATAAACAACTTTCATATAGTTTGGTTGGGGTTCTTACTTTAAAAGGACATAAACAAATTTTTAGAATGTCATATACAAATTAGAATTGTTTGTCCTTATAACATTCTTATGAAACACAAAAATGTAAGGAAGTACATATTACTTAAACTAACAGTGACTGCGTCCCTAGCATTTAAAATTGATTAATATATTTTGTTACCAATGAAATAACATCTTTTAAAATAGGTTTTCCCCTTGCATCTAGGTGCTCTGTATTCGACGGGTAGGGAAAGTATAAAAAAAGCATAAAACCATCCTAAAACTTAAAATCTAAATATTTGAATAGCCTAAAACTATCACAGGACATATGTGGACCTATCATAAATTGTATAACTCAATAGGTTCGGTTTTTATCCAAATCTTAAGCTACAGACAAATATACATTATTATTTTGTTTAAGAGGATAAATTGACGTTTATAATTTGTATATGGATAAGTCAATAGCAAACATAAGATTAACTTGTTTTACAATTACAGCTGTACAAAATATTCAAAAATGAAATAAAAAGAATAGATATACTCATTTAAAGAAACAAAAATACATAGAGACAGCGTGCAATGCTTTTATATTTTTGAAGGACAAAAACATTTTAAAATAGTATCTGAACGAAACAACAAAAAAAATAATAATGAGTTTATGATTTTCTTAATTCATAGACAGAATATCGTGCATGACTATTAGGGGGCAAGAGTACTTTTTCATGGGAGGGAGGGGACATTGATCGCTGTTTATTACACTAGCACTCAAAGTTTTGTTATTCAACAACTTTGGGGACTAACATTGAATTTTGTTTAGTCGGTTTATTAAGTTGAGTATCCAATCGTTTCAACCACTAATTTTTATATACAGAAGGGGTCATTTTTGTATCATCATTGAGGATGTAAATTAATTTATCAGCCATTGTCTCATCCCTTTAGATCCCTAATTTTATCTCTTGTTGTCCTATCGAGATTTTCCTGTATAAAGTGAAGTTTAATATGAAAATTTAGTAAATAAATTTATAAATGTCTCTAAATAAATTTTAACAGTATTTATTAAACTCCCATGAAAATAGAAAAAAAGTACTCACGTAATTCTGTTGTTGCTGACCGCCAGGAGATTGCGTCACTCCAGCCGCACTGTCTTTATCCTCCATTGCCTCAGTGCCGAAAATCTCCCCATCTACACTCCCCACATTGTCCCCAGCCCCACTCTCCACATTGACCCCAACACCACTCTCCACCTTGCACCCAGCTGTTGTGTAATTGTCTGCCAGATTATTTTCACCTGAGATTATTGCATTTATTTTGGATGTACTATTTGATACTAAGGCGCCAGAATGTTCTGTTAGTTCAGCTACATCATTATGAACTCCGTCTTCTTTATCAACTGAATGATCAGCAACTTTGTTTGCAAGGCCTGTATTATAATTATTAGCTGTTTCAGATTTGTTTTCCGACAATCTTGAACTATTTTCTGTAACAGCTGCTATATCACTTGCCAATTTATCAGATATATTTGTGTTATCATTAACTTCTCCAATTGAAACGCTTCTTATTTTATCTTTATTGATAATCAAGCCATTATTTTCTCCAAGACCTCCAATGATGGTGTCCGTTATAATAATATCATCCGAATCAATTTTAGCATTGGTAATTTCACTCTGAGTATCTATAGCATCATTGATTATTGCTGCTGCATATTTTTCTGCAAGATTATTTTGATCAGCTTTCAACTTTGAGTATTGATTTGCTGTATCATTACTGTTTGATGGACTATAAATGTTGACATAATCATTGTTTTCTTCAAGTGTTACATTGTTGTCTACTTCTTTGAACTCATTTGTGTTTAAAGTATCAATTACATCATTTGCACCTGGATTGTCACTTGATCCATTAGATACAAAACTGTTAGCTGCCATCAGGTTTTCTAGATTTTCTGCTGCCTTTCTTGAAGCTGCTAGAGCTCTGTAACAGTCTTGAGACAGAGCATCAAAATCATTTGTAAATGACTTATGTTTTTTCTTTGACTTGTTTTGTTGGTTCATTGATGTCATAGCCTCTGGTAAAGTAGAATTATTTGCAGAAGTTGCATTTTGAGGTGTGTACAAATATTTTCTAGGAGCCTTTTTGGGGGGTAAAGGAGGTGCTTCATTACCTGCATTAGAAGGATTAACTACAGGTTTATCTATCATTTCAGTGCATTGGTCTGTTGCATTTTCATTATTGTTGCCTGTAGTTTGGTAGTCATTAACAATATTGGAAGCACTTATATCATTAGAGAATTTCATTCCAGAGGTTTTAGAATTTATGTCAACATTACAGGCATTGCCAAATAATGATTCTGTTAAATTGTTGTTTGATTGAGTATATGTTAAATGTTTTTCTTCTTTATTTTGAGTATTAGATACCAGCTTTTCATCTGGTAAATTTGATTGTTTAAATAATTCATAATCTTTTTCTTTAGATGTTTCAATAGGAACTGTTAGAGAGTTTTGTTTAGTTTCATCTGATAATGGTATTTGTAAAACAGCTGCAGTTTTACTGGATTCATCAATGTTTTGACCATGATTGTTTGCAGCATTACCATTACTTGAAAAGTTGTCATTTTGAATGCTTCCTCTTAATTGGTCATTATGGAGATAACTCTCAAATTGATTGTCATTAAATTCAATAAGACTTTGTCTATTTGACCCGATTGATGATGATTCACTAGTTTTCCTAGGTAGTGCAGAATTTAACAAAGATGTAGCAGATTCTAGTTTAGATAACTCAGATTCAAAGATTTTTGACTGTTCAGGTGATGGGTTTATATGTCCCTGTGACTGAATTTCAAGTTTGGATCTTAGTGCTTGAACTGATGGGTATGAACTGCTTGATGTATATTTAGAGATTCTTCTTTGCAAGATTGATTCTCTGGTTACAATTGATGATTTCTTTTCAAAGTTTGCACTAGATTGAAGTTCAGTTGGTTTAGTTTTGGCGGGGGATCTTGCCTTTAACATTTGTGAACCTCTGCAGGTTGATGGTGATATTGCTCTTGGCAAAGGAGAGTTACTTTTACCATTTCTGAGATAACTAGCAGGTAATGGTGACCTACTATTTTGCCTAGATGATTGAGACAATGACAAAAATTCTTTATCATGATTTGATATATTGTCCTCATTGTAGTTAGGTATTATCATATTTGATGGTGTAAGACTGCTTGAAATTGATGATTCTCTGCTACAGTCTGACAAACCTTGTTTTTCAAATGTTGCAGATTCTGATATAGTAGCTCCATCAGTTACGGCAGTCAATGATCCCCTTTGAATAGGAATCGATATTCCTGGTGATGAACACCTTTTAAATGTAGAATGTGATGACATTGTTGTTGATGATGCATTTCTTACTGTTGATGACTTTGAATAATGCTCATAATTACCATCATTTATTGATTTTGTTGGCGTTGAACCTCTTTGAATTGGAATTGAAGTTCCAGGAATAGGTGATACAGATCTTTTAGTTTGACTATTATACCCAAGGTCAGGAGACAAAACTCTTGGTTGTGATACTTCCTTAGATGATACAGTTTCTGATGATCTTCTTTCATTTGAAATTGAAGTACTGGGAATAGGTGATATAACTCTTGAAGATGGAATTTTAGTCATATTATTTGGTGAAACAACTCTCTGAAGTGGTGATTCCCTACCAACAACAGAAGCAGACCTTCTTTCAATTGTTGACGCCAATGAATCATGATCAGAGAAAGGACCATCATCCAGAGAAAAATTCAAATCATGAACTGTCAATTGATCCCCAACATGGATTTGCGATGGAGCAGAATTTCTTCTTTCTCTTTCCTCTTTTGCATGAGGTGGCTCTTCTGAAGTTCCTCTGTACAAAGTATGTTTACTTTGATTACAATGTAGAAAGAGAGGGAAGCTAAGTCTTGTACAAAATTATCAAGTTAATCATGATAAAAATCAAAACATTAACAACGGCAAGGTAAAGCTTATTCAAAATATCAAAAATCTGTCTTAGAATACTTCATTTTATAGGATAATTAGATAGAGGGAGGATAAATCTTATAGAAAATCTTTTGCATTATAAACACAAACTGATAAAAAATCAATTAATTTTGTAGAAGGGTTAGGTAAGCTTGTTTTAAATATCAAATGCAGGCAGTTTGTTTATGTTTAAAGCTTAGGATAAAGTCAGATATAAAAGTATCGGTCAGTAGATTTTTTTTATTTCATTAATAAAGAAGGGAGGGTGGGAGTTTTAAAAGACAAATAAACATGCCGAGAACTAGAAAGGGCTTTGCATTTAAAGATATCACAATAGCTCCAGCGGTCTGCAAGATCTTTTGGAACATACAGACAGACAAGCACCATTTCAAATTTTGCATGGTGATTCCTGTAATAGTTAGGTACGAGTTAGAAAGCGCAGCAACTCCATAATCATTACCAAAATGTCCGTACGTCCATTTTAAACATGTTGATTTTTTTTACTTTTTTAACAACTAATTTTTATGTGATCTAATATTTCGATAGATCTGATTTTTGGTATACTGATTCCTGGTACAACAAAGTACAATTTATAAGCGAAGCAACTCTATAATCAAATCCTAAAGTTGTAAGTATGTCCATAAACATTATTCTGTATCAAGCTGTTTTTCAACAATTTTACTTCCAATTTTGCTTTGAATCTTATTCATTTATATTCTGATTATTCAGTTCTGACATTATACAAGTGTTAATGTCCGTTTGTCCTACTGTTTCAGTGCTTCGCTTTTGTGGATGTTGTCATCCTTGTTTTACTAAGAATTAAAACATTTCTTTGGTGTAAAGAAAAGAATTAAATTTTACTCAGATTGGTGAATCCCTGTAGCCCTTGTGCAAAAGTAAACAACTTTCCTTCTGGCAAAACTCCATTGCAGCGTAGTTCTGTAGGAGGTATTCTCTACCTGGAGTTTCCTCCGATATTCAAATGAGTTCCGGGCAACCCTTTCACTGAGAGTATTGTCAGATAAATATCGAGAACACAGTCACGCAACCTCTTCGTGGTAGAGGTTTCGTGATTTTATTTTGAATATATTTTTATTTATTTTAAAAGGATAGATTTTCTTTAATAATGATCCGTTCATACGAAATAGCTTCGAGTTTATATTAGACTGAATGTCAAATTAGGTAAATTTATGTCATGTATAGTTTGAGCCCCCACTGGGGTTAGGCAAGAAGGAACCCCCCTCTCATTTTTAAATTTATTTAAAAATAAGGTGGATTCTGAGCTCGCGTGTCCCTTCAAGGGAAAGCATCCAAAATTTGTAACAATAAATTTTATCTCTTTTTCGAGGGGCGATTTTCTTTTGTTATGGTGGTGGTATCCTCCCAAAAAATAGTTTAAAACCTTTCCAGGACCTATGAGAAGCTACATTGTAAAGAAGAACCGTATCATTTCTGCAGTTATCGAGAACCTTCGGTACAAACATCCTGTTACTTTTATAAAAGGATTAATCATTTAGATTATGACGTCTTTAAATTAATTTATAATTTATTCCAATAAATTAATATTTTTATCTTCAATTCCTAGATATCTTTCTTTCATTAAGTGATTTCTTTTTTACAACATGGATTTCAGTTATCCTGGGGTTCGAGAGATAACAGTAATAATCGATATTAATATTACTTGGATGATGCACCAGATTTTCATGCACTCTGATAAAGTAATGCTCGCAGCTGGCTAAAAAAATAACGATTCTTTACTCCACCCCCACACTTCTACTGGATGCACAAACTGATCAATAAATGAGGTCCATATTAGCAACATAAATCGACAACAAATTTTCCACTGTAAATATATCCATGTATATCATATATCCATTATACTAATTTTGTAACATTTTTATTATTAGATCCTTTTATTATTAGCAAAGATGCTCTATAATTAGAAATAGCTAGGAGTAATCATGCATTTCTCAGCTGGTATTCAAGATACCGAATTTTTGTGTGGAAATTCTACTACTACTAAGCCCCTAGAACATTTGTTTTGTCCGTCGGTCTGTCGGTCATTCTTTAAAAAACCTAATAAAAGGTTTCTATAGATTATTTTTTTTTCTTTGTCTTTGAAAAGCTTAAATTTTATGTACCTTACTAAAACATAGATTTAAAAGATTGTAAGTTTTATTAAAACGTAATAAAAATTAAGATTTTTTTTGTCAAAAACATTACTAATCTAATATGTTCAAATAAATCCGGTTCAGCTTTTTTTAGAAATTAAGATATACATATAATATAAATGTAAGACAAAATAATCTACCACTTAAAATATCCGCCCCCCCCCCCCCCCCCCCACCCACCTCCACTCTATATATTGAAAGTTGGAAGGCCTGCTATTTCATATTTCACCACTCAATAATACACAACCCACTATCAAAAACCCTGTGCACACTGCACCCCACTACATAAAAATATGATATACAGAATGGAACCCCAGTTTGTCAAAGCTTTGGATAAAATTCTCCAATTATTTGATTGAAAGGAAGAGGGGGGAAATTTGACTGAAAACTATATTTGTAACCAAAGTTTATAAAGTCTTGATTGATTGGTCAAACTCAACCAATAAACTTTTCGTCAATGGACGTACAATTTTTCGTCAATTGCTCTATCCTTTTAGATTCCTTCAAATTATTGTTAATGCTATCTTCCTATAATCGTTATTTTCAGATTTTTCCACCATTTTAACAATTCGATTTTTTACTTTTTTTCACATATTTGTTATTTTAAAATTTATTCACATTGTTGAATTTTTGCACATATCACTATGATAAAATTTGTTTAAAAATCTAAACATATGATTTGATACAACTAATATGTATAACATAGTCAAGTAAAAATCATTTAAATCAGAGTCACCGTATTTTAGATTGTTTTAAAAGCAAAGCTTTTTCATGTTTAATGTCAGTCCGTACGTCTTAAACGGCTAGCTCTATGTGTTGGTTAGGCATGTTAGAACCTTTTTATTGATTTTAAACTTTCCATGAAAATTCCTCTAACAGTTGTTGATTAGGCATGTTAGAATAGACCTATCGACTTTAAACTTTCCATGATGATTCCTGTAACAATTGTTAATTAGGCATGTTAGAATTGTCCTAACGACTTTGCATGATGATTCTTTAACAGTTTTATTAGAAAGCGTAGCAACTCTACAATTATTACAAGAAAGTCCGTCCGTCCATTTTAATATCTTAAATTTTTTACTCAATTTTAGTATCTTCTTTTTTCTAAATGGCCATTCTAATTACAATAAGGCATAATATTAAAGGCAAAGCATCTCTATAACCAAGTCCATATCATGGGACTTTTATGACTTCATTTTCTAATAAATTATGGGTTATATTTTCTCTTCCTTTCCTTATAAAACAAGAATGACAACATCCATAAAAGCTCTGAAACGGTATGACAGACGAACATTAACTCTTGTAGAGAACTAGAACTATATATACAAAATATGAATGTATAAATTTTGACAAAATTATAAATAAATTTGTTGCAAAACTTCTTATTTACAGAATTCTGTTTAAGGACATACTGACATTTTTAGGACTTGAATACAGAGATGCTTCGCTCAAAATATTGTACCTTATTGTAATAGGAAAAAGTATTTCAAAACTCAGATCAATCGGATGATTTTATCACATAAAACATTGTTTTAAAAAAAGTAAAAAAATCAACATGTTTAAAATGTACGCACGGACATTCTAGTAACGATTATAGAGTTGCTAAATTGTACCTAATTAACTACTACAGAAATCATAATGCAATGTTTGAAATCGATAGGGCAATTCTAAAATGCCTAAATTAACAAAAAAAGGTATTAGTTACGGACGGACGGACAGACGGACTGACGGACGGACTGGTCGACCCTAATTATAGTAAAGCTTCGATTTAAAATGTTACTAAATATATTCAAATTCGGTAACCATGAAAATTTAAAAAAATATTAAAGTATATTGCATATAAAGATTAATCTTATATAAAGTTTATTTAAACACATGTGTGTGTGTGTGTGTGTGTGTGTGTGTGTGTGTGTGTGTGTGTGTGTGTATGCAGGGAGGAAGGGGACAATGGGATGTTTATTACACTAGCCCTTAAAGTTTCTTATTCGTATGCTTAACCAACCATGGGGACATTGGTTGAATTTTGATTGATGTTGGTTCATTTAGTTGAGTGTTAAAACGTTTCAACCACTAATTGTATTCTACAGAAGGGGTAGTTTTATGTAACATCATTCGGGATACATCAATTTATCGGAAGCCATTGTCTTATCCCTTTAGATCCTTGGTGTGTATGTCCTTCAAAGGAAAGTCCTTATTTTTGACATAAAATATAATCTATTAATAAAATAACTATATTATTAAAACAAGAAATGTAAAAGCAAATGTTTTTTTTTGTAATATGCTATAAAAAGCAAAAAGCATTTATTTCAGTTGCAGAAAAATGCCATGACTTACGAAACAGTACATAAAATAAATAAAAAACAGGCTTTTTTTGCTTTAAAATAATTAATATTCATTTTAAATTGTATAACTAACCAGTAAATGTTATAAGGTTAACATCTTTGAAACGAATGGAAATTAGATTTTCATAGTCTGACCTAAAAAAATTTTAAAAACCAAATAAGATATATGAAAAAATTGGCATTTTGGATTCTATGAATGTCCTTTCAAGCACGTATATATAAAGCACATAAAAATACTATGTAGATAGACACTAACAAAAAAATGTTCGTTTAAAAATGAAAAATAAATTAAACTGACAAAAAAAAGTATCATAGGTTTAGTCCATGCAGGTTTAGGTGTCCATGCAGGTTTGACAAAAAAACCACAACGTAAATTTGAAAAAAATATGGAGGGGGTTGGGTTTCAGTGTTCATCAGGCAATTTATGTGAAAGAACTAAAGCGAACTCTCACTCATTAATCTTTCCAAAGATATCTCTATGGTAAATGTGCTATAATAATTTATTGTCCAATTTTAGAGAAACATCTTAAATATTAACACTGAACTTAATCCGAAATCAAAATGTTTATTTTTTGGCGTCTTTTTAATATTCTATCACACTTTACATATTACAGGGAAGAAGGGAGGGGACAATGGTAATTTAATTAATCTACAATCCTTACATCCTTCTTCTACCAATACCTACAAGAAGGAATGTTAAACACAGATAACAAACAAAATTACCACTTCTGAAGGTTAAAAATTGGTTGAAAAATTTGAACACCACTAATTTAAAACTAACCAATTAAAATTCAGTAAAAGTATTCAAAGTTTTTAAGCCAAGGAATAAGATAACATGTTAATAAAACTGTGGGTACTAGAGTAATCTACAGTAAGATATATAAGTTTTCCGGAATTTTAAAGTTAGGGGGAGATTTGAAATCTGCATCAAATTTTGAGGATTTTTTTTTATAAAATTCGTTTTTTCTATAATTCTTTTTCTAAAAGCAGAAATGCAATTTAAGTTAATTAATTTTGGCATCTGTGATTGGTAGATTTAAAAAATCTGCGCTCTGATTGGATGGCGTACATCATTCAACCAATTAGAGCGCAGGTAGTTTAAAATCCACCAATCCCATTGGTCAAAATTAATTAACTTAAAATGCATTTCCGCTTATAGATAAAGAATTATACAAAAAACGAATTTTATAAAAAAAATCCTTAAAATTTGATGCAGATTTCAAATCTCCCCCTAACATTAAAATTCCGGAAAACTTATATATCTTAATCTACATTCCAATGTCCTATTTCTCCATAAGTGAAGTTCCATGTTTTATCATCCAATGTCTTATCCCTGACATATTTAGATATAGGCCTATTTCAAGAATAAAGGGATATATCCCTGAGTACTAGTTGCTTCTCCTCTAGCGTCTAGTGAAGAGAAAGAGAGAGAGAGAGAGAGAGAGAGAGAGAGAGAGAGAGAGAGAGATAGAGAGATAGAGAGAGGGGAGAGAGAGAGGGGGGGTGTCGAAAAAGCCTTATCCCACCCTACTACATTTATAAAGCTTCCATGAAAAATCAGACAAATTCGGACCAGCATTATCCGAGATCTTCAGCCTCTGACAAAAAAAAAACCTTACTACTTTATATAATTGTTAACTACATTTTTTATATTTTTTTTATTCATATATCTTATTTTTTACAGATTATACTGAATATATGCAGCGAGAGAGGGGACAATGGGCTGTTTATTACACTAGTCTCAAAAGTCCTATTATAACGTTTTCTTATTCGTTAGCTTAACAACTTTGGAGACTTTACAGAAGGAGTGATTTTGTGTATCATATTTGGCGACGTATATCAATTAATCAGCCATTGTCTTATCCCTTTAGACCCCTTGAATAAATGCCTCAATGTTTATAATTATTTTAACATATATTTTTATAGTTAACATATTTTAATTAGTTTGTGTGATGTCATTTCCGAATTTATATCCTATAATTAAGTATTAAAGAACCGCATATTGATAACATAGCACAGGGGGGGGGGGTTACATTGGGCTTTTTACTACTCTAGTCCCCAAAGTTTAATAATAGTGTTTTCTTTTCTTTGGCTTACCAACTAATTTGGGACCTTACTGTATTTTGATTGTCCAAAATTTTCAACCACTAATTGTGATCTACAGAAGGGGTAACTTTGTATATCATCATTGGAGATGTGCATCAATTTATCAGCCATTGTCTTATCCCTTTAAATTCTAAATAAACTATCAAAATAAAAGCCCCTTCAATAATTTTTAGTAGCGAAGCTAATCACTTTGTATGTTTGTCAGTCAGTAACGATGAAAATGTGATTTTCACGGCTGCTATTTATATAGAATGCTGATTTTTTAGTGAAGATTCCAAAGAGCATCTACTTTCTTGGTCTGTCGGTAATGCTAAACGAGACATATAATTATTTTTAAAAGGTTCTTTAAATTTCTTTATTTACTTCTTTATGACCACTGAATATGTGTGGATTTTTTTTATTTATGTGTCATACAATACCAATACAAATTACTAATTATAGGCCAGTATACAATTACCATAGGTCAATAAGAATGTATACTGGCCTATCATTGGTCATTTGTATTGTATGACGTCATTTCTTATTGAACACTATACGCTGTTTCATGTTTGACATTATGCAGAGGTGAACGTACACCATGTAGTATATTTGTAATGTCTATATTTTGACAGATTAAGTTCAATTACATAAAAACAAGGATGACAACATCCATAAAAGCAAAGAGCTGAAACGGTAGGACAAACGGACATTAACACTTGTATAGTGTCAGAACTGAATAATCAGAATATAAATGCATAAGAGTCGATGCAAAATTGTAAGTAAATTTGTTGAAAAACTGCTTGATACAGAATAATGTTTATGGACATACTTACATTTTTAGGACTTAATTATAGAGTTGCTTCGCTTATAATATTGTACTTTGTTGTCCCAGGAATCAGTATACAAAAAATCAGATCAATCGAATAATTAGATCATATAAAAATTTGTTGTTAAAAAGTAAAAAAATCAACATGTTTAAAATGTACGTACGGACATTCTGGTAATGATTATAGAGTTGCTACACTTTCTAAATCGTATCTAACTACTACAGGAATCACCATGCAAAATTAGAAATCGATAGGACAATTCTAACATACCTAAATTAACGACGAAAGCTATCTATCTCGGACGGACGGACGTACGGACGGACCGACCCTAATTATAGAAAAGCTTCGCTTTTAACAAGTATGAAAGCGCAAAAATAGTCCATTTGAATCATGCTTCCGAAAAAGCAACTATATCACATAAATGTAACAGGAGGCCTGTTTGTCTGTCTGTTGGTGTAACTCTATAGAAAGATTTCAATTGCCGCTAGAGCGATTTATATCTTGAATATTTTCATAGGTCCCAAGATTGTTTTTCCGTCCATTTTTAACCAATCTAAAAGAAAAGTTTTTTTAAGGCTAAAATTAGTGTGATTTCGGTCAACATTTCCAACCTCTCTTCTTCAAAAAGGTCTCTAGAACCAGCCACTCGTGTTTTAATTTCTAAAAGGAAGTATGCTTTTGTACCTATATATTTTACTGGTGTGCATTTACATCCCCATATTATACCGCACAAGAACCACATAATATTACAAACGCACTAAACCTTCAAGCTACAGACATATGCCAACAAATGTCTTAGGAGAAACCACGAGCTCTTTTGGCCAAATAAGATTACAAATGCTGAGCTTTTAGAGCGCAGTGATATGTCAGACATCAAACTGACAATAAAACAGAGAAAATGGAGATAGTTGGGGCACATTCTAAGGAAAGGGCATGATGATTTAACCAATCAAGCCTTGACTTGGATCAACCCCTTCACGGGAAAGAGAAAACCAGGTAGACCAAAAACAACCTGAGCTGGATCTTTAAATCATTTTAGTGGTGAGCCAGATCGGGGTGAGCCGAGGAGTGAGCCAGATCGGTTCGGCTCGCCCCGATCGTGCTTACCACTAAATTATTTAAAGATCCAGCTCTGGAGGACGGAATTCCTGGATGAACTGAAAGAAAAGAATCTATCATCTTTTAACGATGCCTCTACTGAGGCCTAATTCAAAGAAAAAATGAAGAACCATTGTACGTGGCCTATGCTCTGAAAAGAAGAGATAAATGGCGATGATGATGATGACTAAACATTCAAATCTGTTTCTGTGTCATAATTGAAAATCCCAGATTATTAATTGGCTAATAGCGGATGCGCCCCTAGCACATAGGGAATTGGCGTTCAAAGGGGTAGCAAGAGGCCAAAAAATAGCCTTATAAAATATAAACCATCCCCATGATCTATTTAAATTGAGAACGCAATCGCTTCAGTAGTTCGAAGTAATAAGCTACAGACAAAAAAAACCTTACTATAGAATAGTATTGAATTTCAGCGAAAATGAACGCATGCCATTGTGACTTAGAAACAATACTAAATGGTTTTAATTGTACGCCCATGGTTATAGTAGCAATACTACTATTTTCAATGCCCAACCGACCGATTAAACGTCAAGTAAATTAAAGGGAATATATGTTTTTTCTACCTATATTTAGGTTCGGTTAAATAGTTTCGAAATGGATAATTTTGATGCTTTCTGCAAAAGAATGGTACAGATCTATAATTTAATCAATAATGGATAGTCTTGGTTTATTGGTAAATAACTGTCTTTTTGACCTAGAGAAAAGTTGATACAATTTTAAGATACAAAAGTATGATACTTAAAGGGTAATTTTGTTTATTTATTAATCTCCCTTATCCCTTAAGATCCCTGATTTGACATCTATAAAAATTCAGTTGTAATTGTTACATTTTAATAATCATGTTTATTTGCTTATTACAATTTGTTTTTTAAAATCCTTATACACAACAACAAAATAATTAAAACAATAAAAAATATGTTTTTTACTAGATTTTTACAGGTTAATCCTTATATAACAGTAACAGGATGTCTGACTACACTGAATGAATGCGCTAACCGATTTGATTCTCCTTTACAATTTTGCGTCCTGAGATGGTTTAAAATTATTTTTGGGGAGGGTAACTACCCTTCCAATAGAAATCACCCCGAGAAACAGCAAGTCCCCCCCTCAATTTTTTTTTACCATTTCTTATAAAAACTAAACTTGAAAATTGTGGGGAGGGGGTGTGTCAACTCCACCCAGCTTAAGTGCCCCTAGAGGCCTCTAAGGGCGTAGCCGCTAGAATATAAATATTGAACACACGTAAAATAACAAATCCGACGTGAAAATGCTCAATGCGCAGATTAATTATGGTGGATGTAATAAAATCTTGAGCCATTTTGGAATAACTTTGCTTATAGTAGTATACCTAACGGACCTAGGAATTACCATTTGTTAAAATCAAGTAAGCAGGATAACTGCTATATAAAGTTTGCATCTTAAAGAGTAAACAAATTTAAAATGGACGTACTGGGGAAAACTAGTTGAAGCTATTAATTTAATAACTAACTTTTTAAGGAAAATTATTAAGCTGACATATTTATGACGTTAAAGTCTTTTTTAATGCTTAAAAGTTATTAGTAAGTAGTGGCTTTATTGTGCATTAATTAAAGTACAAATAATTCAGGGAATGAGGGATGGGACAATGAAAAAAAAATATGAGTTGCATCTGATATAGAAGCAAAACTTTTGGGTACTTGTAGTGTCCAAAGTTTTAACCAATTCATTTTACATTAAAGTAATTTTAAAGATGCATTATGAGTTGCATCTGATACAGCAGCAAAACTGTTGGGTTCTTGTAGTGTCCAAAGTTTCCACCCATTTATTTTACAGTTAAGTAATTTAAAGATGCAAACATTAATTTATTATCCATTGTCTTATCCCTTAGGATTCCTGTTAGTACTTAATAATCTAAAATGTCAAGAACCCTAATCCCAAGTTAAACAATGATTTTTTTTATCACGTTTAAAAGACAATTTAATTCAACATTTTATGCAGATTTTATTTTTAAAAAGATTTTTTCGTAAAATTTTTCAGGATTTTATAAAAGTTCTTAGTTTTCCATTTCATCCTATAAAGTTTCTTGTCTAAAAATCTTTAAAAGTATACTAGGCCGAAAATGTTTTAGTTTTCCGGGAAGCTTAATAAGTGTCTTGGGTTTTTTTTACCAACCTCCACTAGCTTCCCCTAGAGGCTAGTGTAGAAATTAATAGTACTATATCAAATAAAAAGTTTTTTTTTGTCTGTAGCTTAAGATCTTTCTAGACACTGAACCGATTGAGATCTCTACTTTAGGAAAGTTTTTCATAGATACCAGGATAGTTTTAACTCTTTTTTAGATTTATGCCTTGGGATGGCTTTAGTCTTTTTTTTCTGCCCCATACCTCATGCTAGGGACACAGATACTACTGTATGATAAATTATTTACTATGCAACGATATTTAAAAAAATAATTCCAAGTAATGTTATAATTTGACAAATAGGTTGTAAAAATATTCTCAAAATTATGACGCCAATCCTTAAAAATGTTAAAATAATCCTGAATTCAATACTTAAAAAATTTGAAAAAGTCGTGTAAAATAGGAAATCACAAATAGAACATACCTAAAACAAAAATAAAATATTTTTAAATTTTTAACAAAATCTTAAGAAATAAATATTTTTAATGATTGACCACATATTTTTTTATAATTACGTCAATTTTACAGCTAAATCCGGCTAATAAAAGTTAAGATAAGCAGTTTTCGATGTATAAATTTTATAATCGAACCGTTTCTCGTTCATTTTAGAAACAGCAACGAACAGTATTGGCGGAAAATCTTAGCAAATAAACAGGTTGAATTTCATAGTTATTTAAAATCTAAAGTTATTTATCGCATATCATTATTGACAGCTTTCCGCAGATATCAAAATAAAAAAAACATTAAACTATTAATAACAGTTTTGTTAGACCCGAGGGCCGAAGGCCTGTGCTAATAAGACTGGTATTAATAGTTTAATGTCTTCAAGGATCTGGAGGACAAAACAAACTTCTTTATAAAAATTAATTTTCTCAGCTGTCATAAATGGTAGATGACCGAATTTTACTTGGAAGATTCTGCCGAAAAATTCTCATTTACTTAATAACTCACTTTGTCCGTTTGTCCGTTAATTGAGTTGTTTAATTAGCAAATATCTTAAAACATATGAGCTTTACTACTTATTATATCTTTTAAAAAATAAATATAAGACATTTTATTTAGAAAATGATTGGTTTCGCTATCTCTACCCTTCTTCTCTCAACTATTGCAGTTGAAGCCAGGTAAAAACTTACTTTAAAAAATAAAATTTAAAAAAAAATATTTTCTAGAAAATATATTCACCTAAGTGAAATATATTTAAATGAATATGAACACCTTCATTTTGGATAAATGGATATAGGATACGTTGATATTTGAGAGATTTTTGCATACCCTGATACAAAATGTTATAAAATGATATAAAATATTCCAACACAACTTTACCCCATCCCCTTCTCTGACTATGGAGGAACATATTGACCAACATCTAATGGCAATATTACTATCCTATTTTTTAATGGATTTTTTTACGGTCGCGGGTACTATCCTAAATTGATAACAAATTCCTCTTTTACAATATCCACTTATTTTATATTATATTTTGGTATATATTACTTTGAAATTAATAACTTTGATTGTTAATTTAGAATTGTCTAGTTCTAATTTAAAAAAAAACGTTGCAGCTCTATCAGTATAATTCTTTCCAAAAAGTCTGTTTTATGTCATATAAAATAAACTGCCTTATAATCAAGCAATCCATGATAGAACTAATACAGAACGCAATTAGTAATCTGTAATTAACAAGGCCTTAATGAAGGAATATTTGAACTGGCAGATAGATAGAAGGATAGATAATAGGGTCGACAAATGGATATATGGACAGACGGACATTGCTCTACTCTGTAAATACTTTTATATAGATCAGTACATTGTTTAGGCCTGGAGAGTTCTCCATGCAGGGTAACGGCACCGGTATCTGTGATATGGACTACGCCACCAGCGGCGAGTACCTGGTCCCCTGTCCATGGGACTGTTCCAAGTTCTACGCCTGCGAGGAGGGTAACATTGCCCTGGAGATGAACTGTGCCCCACCCCTTCATTTTGACCCCTCACTTGGTAAGTTAATCATGGAAATAAATGGATAAGACAGTGGCCAATCAATTGATGTATATCCCCAATGATGTACACAACATTGACCCTTATGTAGATTACAATTCGTAATTAAACTTAAGTAACCAACCAGTATATAAGAAAATAATATTATAAAACTTTGGGAAATAGAGTAATAAACAGCTCATTTTCCCCTCTCTTTCTCTGTAATAAGTTAATAGAAATAATAATATTGGGATAGATAGGGGGGGGGGGGGATTGCTTTCAAACCTTAATTTCATAATGTGAATTGTTTATTAATATGTATTTTCGTAGGTGTTTGCAACTGGCCTGATTTGGTTAACTGCGAGGCCTCTACTACTACAGAAGAGCCCACTGACGCACCTACCGATGCTCCCACTGACGCACCCACTACTGTGGATGATAATGGGGAAGAAACAACTGTTTTCTCAATGGAATTCTTGTTTTAATCAATAAGATTTTTTGTCATAATTTATTTATTTATTTTAATACAATCTTTTAGTCATAACTTCTTCTCTTAATTGTAATTTTAAGATCCGTATATAAAAGAAGATGTCTTTATGTCTGTTTGTATTGAAAAATATCGAAAACCGCTGGGAAGATCAGCAGGAAAGCTTTCTAAATTTAGTGGGGTTATAAAAAAAAGACCGACTAATATGTAGTAAAGCTTTTCTAGTATGGCTTCGAAACCAATTAATATTAGCTGTATTAGAACAGCTTCTGAGTCATACTGAAAATTCACGTATAGCATCGTATTACAGACAATTTTATACGCATACAAAATTATAAATTTAATAACTATAATCTGCAAAAAAAATTTAGGAATCACCAAACCTTTTTTAAATACTTTAAAAGTAAATAATAAACAAAAATATAAGAATGTTTTGAGTATTTAAAAGCAAAAAGTACTTATGGCATACCATTTATGCATTTAAATTGATTAATTGAAGTAAAATTGATATCGATAGAGAGAAGAAAAAAAATAGAGAGAGAGAGAGAAAGAGAGAAAGAGTGAGTGAGAGAGAGAGAGAGAGAGAGAGAGAGAGAGAGAGAGAGAGAGAGAGAGAAGAGAGAGAGAGAGAGAGAGAGATTGAGAAAGAAAAACAAACAAGGAAGAAAGAAAGAGAAGTTTTTTATATGAAATTTAAGACAAAAGTACTTGACAATTTCAAGTAAACAAATATTAAACTTGGAGCATGGACATTGCTACGGAAGATAAAAACTGCCTGTATAATACAGTGTGTTTTTTTTATGAGAACTTTTTTGAAAGCAATTTTACCCGACTTATGGTCATCAGAATTTAATGATTTCTTCGTTTTTTAAGGCAATTAATAGAACAACAAAAAAATATTTCAGTTTTTATTTAAAAAGTACAGTAAAATCTAAAATTCAAAACTTAGGTGTCAACATCTAAAAATGGTTTTAGCGCATTTTTCTTATGCTCAAATAATAAACCTTTTGCAAGAATGGCTGCTAAACACTTCAAAGTTGATATATAGAGCTAAAAATGTATACATATACTATTAGGGACATGTACTAGAACATATCAAAGTTTGAAGGTCATATCTCAACCAGGGAGGGAGTACTGGCCCCCCAAAGTCGACTACAGAAAATCCATTTTTTTAAAGAAAAATGCGCTAAAACCATTTTTATATGTTGACACCTAAGTTTTGAAATTTAGATTTTACTGTACTTTTTAAATAAAAACTTAAATATTTTTTTGTTGTTCTATTAATTGCCTTAAAAAACGAAGAAAATAAGCCATTAATCATTAAATTCTGATGACTATAAGTGGGGTAAAATTGCTTTCAAAAAAGTTCTCATAAAAAAACACACTATTTATCTATCTGCTGGCTAATAAAATATGTCGGCTCGGCTGCATGCAAGTGATAAAACGCGGGTTTGTGTCTTTTATACACAATAGCATGTTATAATTGTTATCATTAGAAAAATTTCTTTATTAGTCCACTATGATTACGATAAAAAATAACCCCTTCTCTGTAGATTAAAATCATTGGTGGAAAAGTTAAGAAACTGGCGGTTTGTACAAAAAAATACATGACCCAAAGTTTTGAACACTTTGGTTACCAATCCAATATCCCCTCGTTGGAATATTTGAGTTTTTAAGTACTTAAACAAAAACAAATAAACATACGACCATTTAAAAATCAATAAAAAAAACTTTCTTAAAATACCGAGCGCATGTCCTGGGGGTAAGCCAAAGAAGAGGACAAAAATATTATGATAGAAGCGAAGCTTTCTAGAATAAGTAAGTCCGTCTGTTTGTACCACAGCTCCGGTTTGGTTGAATTTAGATTCTTAGAATGATTGCATTGCATTGTTTTAAATAGAAGGCATTAAACAAATGTGGCTGCAAAACTTTGGGCCAATAATTATAATCTGCAGAAAGGGTAAATTTGTTTATTATCATTGTACATCATTTTATCGTCCATTGTCTCGTCAATTTGACTGATGAGAGTAAATCATAACCTATTCACTCATCGTCGGTCTATCGGCCATGCCTCAAACGATATCTTTAAAAAAAAAAGGTTTATATGCTTTTTCGCATATTCTCTCTCTATTCTTTCTTTTTTTATGACACAACTGAAAATCTGCTGCAGAACACAGTTCGTCCGTATTTTCATTCATGATTTATTAGGCTTCACAACTTATGGCTGTTGTGATCCTTGTTTTTTTTATGCATTTTGCATCGCAGTGTTTGTTTTCCTAAGTGAGTTAACTTATATTGACCAATCTTTCCACGCAGCGTTGCGGAGCCGTTTGATTTTGGTGCGGCTCCGGCTCCAGCTCCAGCTCCGACATAAAATCAAGAAAAAACTCGACATATTTTTTTCCCACGTCTATTTTTGACTTTTGAAGGTTTTACAAGTTTAATTTTTGATAAAAATGGACTTAATAGGGGTATTTGCACATGACAAAACAGAGTTACCAAATTATAATTTATAAAAAATTCTCTTTATTTATCTAGTCCGGAGTCGGAGCCGTTTTTTAACGAAAATTAAGGCTCCGGCTCCACGGCTCCCGAATCCGCAACACTGCTTTCCAGAGATCTTGTGGGATATGACAATGGGCGATAAATTAATATACATCATTTATGATTTTAAAGAAAATTACACTTTGTTTAGATCACATTTATTGGTTGAAAAGTGAAAAGTCTATACAATTATTGATCATCTAGAGAATCCAGAGCATCATCCACGTGTAATGGGATGCGATACTCTAACACCCAGAGATATTAGGTTTCGTAACATCCACCAGACAACCAACCCTTTGATTGTACGACCTTTGTCTGATAAGTCCTAACTGTGCATGGTAATGAGTTGCGCCTGTTTATGGGCCAAGGCATTCCCCCTACTCTTACTATTTATGTCGCACACCTGACCTAGCAGCAGTAGGAACCATTTTTAACGTCTTTTTCGACGAAGAGCGGATGCGCCATTTGTTGAGCCACGATCGCGGGTTAGTTAGTTCAATCTATAACTTCTTGGTCTCTTATTAGTATTTTATTTGCTTAAAACCTGGGAAGGAAGTGAGCACTAAAAATTCACGGAGGGAGGGAACATTGGACTGTAAATTAAACTTGTACCCAAAGTTTTACAATCACATTATCTTATTCTGTGGCTTAAATACTTTTGGTACTTTTATTGAATTTTGATTGGTTGATTTACGTTTAAGTTCAAAATTTTTTTTTGTTTCTTTAAAATTTAATATATTATATTAAAGTAAAAGAATAGAGGAGGCATTGGCTATATTTTGTAATTGATCAGCTGATATTTTCGTAGATATAAACACAGCTACTTCTCTACAAAAGAACAAGGCAATTTGCAAGCAGACGAAAAGGGTCTCTGCCAGTCAGAGGCTGTTTATAGAAAGTGAAACTCAAGAATAACAATATGCACTGTACAAAAATGTACCCTAAATTTACTTGTCATCTTTGTTTCTTGACAGAACAAAACTGTTTCTCAAAGATTTAAAAATAGAAAAACAAAAATATTTAATGTTTTGATGATTTGCAAGTTTTTAAAGAATAACCAGGGCCGGGTGAAAGGGGATAATGGAGTGTAAATTACACACGAACCCAAATTTAATAATCACTTTGGTTACTGTAATGGAAATAGAATTTACCTGGATATAAGGAAAAATTTTCGACAATTCAGGTTACTAACATGGAAATCGTTTATTGGTCAGTCCGTTGGGATGGGGTTAAGTGGGTGGATTGAGTGTATCGTTTTTTTAGCCCGCTGCGTGTTTCACGTTATCAGAGAACATGAAAATCTGGTGTAACATCCAAGTAATAATAAATCAATTTTTCTAGTGAAAATTTGTTTATTGATTTAGTCACCAGGAGGCGTCGTTTTAAATGAGATAAATATGCAACATTTGTAAACTAACAAGGATGACAACATTCATACTAAGAAAGCTAAATAAATTAAACATAAAACAATAACAAATGTAGTGTAAAAACTATTAATAGCATATATTTCCAGTAGGGCTTTAATGGATTAGAATCGGTCCCAGCCATAAAGAAAAATCATGTATAGCATCGTATTACAGACAATTTTCCACGGATATTTTCAAAATCATGAAATTTAAATTCAATTTATAGAAGCAGTATTTTAGTGGTTATTTGTGTTTCTAAAACTAAAATATCTTTTCTGCAAATGGATGAATATACGTGGATATTATATAATTAAGACAGTGGAAAATTGTCGTAAATTTAGCTTGCTAACTTATTTTGGTCAGTTCTTTCATACAGTAGGAGGGGAGGGGATGAGGTAAAGTGGGTGGAAAGGGGTAATAGTTTTTTGGTTCGCTAGATGTTTCCCTTTTTCAGAAAACATGAACATCTGGTGTAAGATCCATTTATCAATATATTGTGGTATCCGCCGAGGATAAATGGCAGACACCGGAGTTCAATTAGATTACGGCAGTGTGACAGACGTGGACACCTTACTATAGAGAAGCTACGCTTCTCTAGCTTTCACTAGATAATGATCAACATCTATTTTCAGTTGTCACTTTATTGAAGGTTTAAAAGATACTGAAGCTATATACAACAAACAATAATTACATGGATAGGAATAAGTAATCATAACATAAAAGCATAAATAATACATATACAATGGTCAGTTTGGGCAATAATGATTCCCCCATCCCTGGAAAGGGTGGGGGAGAATTAAGAATACAGTTAACCATAATAAACATGACAGATTCAATCATTAATTCTAAGCGTAGGGAGGGGGTCACTAGACCCCTTCCCCAGGACTCGGGGGAGGGCCATTGACCCTCCACCGAACCCCAGATCAGGGGTGCCATAGGCATGGCTCACGGTTGCCGAATACCACAACTCTCCCCTCGGAAGGCTGGGAGGTGGTTTCCCTACCAGACTTCCGACAGTGGTTGAGGCCTTCGGTCCGCTCCTTAGGGCTAAAATATATACAAACGATAATGATTCAATGGAATCCTAGTGGTGAGTATCTTCTTAGGGTTGATGGGCTCCCAATGTGGGATAGAAGGCAGAGGCTGACTTGGGTTGGACACGTTGGTCAGCGCCGGCAGGTATCAGGTTTGCTGGTGGCACAGTTGTTGCTGGAACAGTCAGCAGTGGGGCCTGCTGGTTGTGGTTGGCAGCGGCTGGGGCACTGGCTGCCAGGTTGATCGTCTGAGCAGCGGCCTGTCCTCCTGAGGGGCCGCGGGGTCTGCCAGAGGGCGGTCCTGGCCTACCTGGGCGGTCATGCCCGCTGTCAGTTGATTTCATAGACACCATTTCCTCGGCTGCTTCCCTGCCGATGGGAATGGCATCCCAGTCCACTGAAAAGTCCCGGGACTTGGCATGGTTGAGCCTGGCTCTAGCCAGCGCTTTCCTATATAAAGCTGGATGGTACAGGAACACTTGTGATATCGCATTCAGGGCTGCCCGGACTCCTCCCTGTGCTGCTGCCAGGGAAATGATGGTTAGGTCCCCCAGCAGTTTGAGGATCAACAACAGCAAACACAGTATGGCTGCGCCATCTCCCCACTCGTGGATGGCTTGTCTAAATCCTGCCCAGACATCCAGGGCTGCCTCTCCTTCCTCCGCCAGTCGGTCAATGTTGTAGGACACTATCCCATGGTCTCCTGTGGCCGAACAGCTGCCTTGCTGAACGCAGGAGCCATAGGATAGGCCGGTCAGCATGGCACTCTTGTATGCTGGGAACGCCAGCAGTTGTTGCCAGTCGTTCAACTCAGCCTGCGAATACAAGCCACCTGAACTGAAGTCATCTAAGGGTTCTGTCAACAACTGCTTAGGCGTATCCAGCGGGGGTGGCCTCTTCTTGGGAGCAGGGGTTAACTCTATCCAGCCTTCCTCCGCGTGCACAGTCAGGGGGTAGGTGGAGGAGCAGGGAATCTTGGTGGCGTGTTCACTGTATACCCGTGTCACAGCGTCTACAAAACCTGTGGGCTCTACTGGCACTTTGTCCCAACACTCCTTGTGTTCGCGGACAACGTACTTGTGACGTTGGCAGGTCAGCTGCAGCAGGATGTCTCCCCTCAGTACCGAGAACGTGCTCCCCTGGACACGCACCGGGTGGGCCGGGTCTAGTTGCTGGAGCTTCCAGCAGTTGGCCGCTACTTCTTCTGCTGCGGTGCTTTTCATGCGCGTTTCCAGGGTAAACCCAATATAACCTGCATGTATCTGTGCTTGAAGGGGAACGTCAACATCCCTGGCCGACACTCTGGGCAGCGCAGCCGCGGCTGGGTCAGCTGCCACGAACAACGCTGGATGGTTTGTGGCATGGGCCTCGAAGTCGCAGTTCACAATCGAGGTGGGGTTGGTCATGTTGATGAAAAACTGGGCCTGATGGTCAACCAGATATGCATCCATCACCAGGCTGGGCTGGAGGCTGCGGATCAGCCTCAAGGGGCAATCTCTTCCCAGGTGGTCCCACACGTAGGTTGCTTCCCCAGTGATGCAGGACAGCTCAGAATGGGGACACTCTAGGGTCAGGTGGTCAGACTGGGACTCCACCCGTCCATCCTCCACCACATAGGTCTCCTCCTTGACCAGCAGCCGCCGCTCCTGGAGCACTAATTCGTTGCGGTATAGCTGGCCCTCAAAGTGGACGTCCTCCCCCTCGCAACCCACCCCCTCGGGGCTGTTGACGAGGGCGCCCACCATGTCGATGGTGAAGAACAGGGGGTGGTTCAGCTGGAACGTCAGTGGCTGGGTCTTGCCTGGCAACGTGTAGACTCGGTTCCTGGCCAGGTCTCGGCACGCTTCTGGGTCTATCTTGGTTGGCCTCATGAGGGTGGGGACCGAGGTCACCTTGAGGTGACCCCATACCCCACACCTGAATGTCCACTGGGACACGGTGAGCTGACAGCTGTACCCAGTGGTTTCCCTCACCTTGACTTGCTGCAGGACGTGCACTTCATGGCCCAGGGGCACCTCCTGGTGTAGGGGCTCCGTGTTACACATCTTTTCTTTATTGTAAGACGTGACATGGGTGGGGTTGGCACAGTCCCACCCCACCAGGACGTAGCTGGTTGTAGGCCACACGGCTGCCAGCAGGAGGCCCCACAGGACCATCCACCAATGGGAGAGGCTTCCAGGTAACCATCTTCCTCGTACACGCGGCTGGGGATCTTCAGCTCTGGTCACGGCTGCTTCTTGGGACTGGACACGGCTGGGCTGCTCCTGGCTAGATACAAGTTTCCATTGAGCGTTATCTGTATGCGGCCGAGGCACCCCGATACCCTCCCCAATGACAGACTGGCAAGCGACTGGCACTTGCCTGGGTGTCGGCTCCCCTAGCCCTAAGTGCTCCCTTCCCTTGTCCAAAGCATGCCCAGTGGCATGGGGCTGAAGTGCATGTGGCACAGGCTCGCCCTTACTCACTGCCCTCCCCTGCCCTAGGAACTCAGGTGCATGTGGCACAGGCAAGTCCTTATTTTCCCAAATTTCAATCTCCCCAGCCTCAGGTGCAGGGGGCACAGGCAAGGCTGGGTGTTTACAATATTTTGGATACAACACATTTAACAAATTCAACTTATCCTGATGTTGAGCAGCTGGGTTCCCTTGGCTGGCAGGGGGCTCTGGATGGCATGTAGCTGGGCTCTCCCTGCAGGCTGGTGGCGCTGGCTGGCATGTAGCTGGGCTCTCCCTGCAGGCTGGTGGCGCTGGCTGACTGGGGGTGACGGGTGTCACCCCTTCCTCTGGGACCGCTGGCTCGTTCCAGGACTCAGGTCTCTCGGTGGCGGCGACGGTTGTCGCCCCAGACATCAGGTTGGAGGCTGGCTCGTTCCAGGATCCAGGTATCTCGGTGGCGGCGACGGCTGTCGCCCCAGGCACCAGGTGGGAGGCGCTGGATAGCACCCCCCCATCGTCCCAGGTGGCGACGCCGGGTGGCGTCCCATACATCGATGCAGAGGTGCTGGCTAGCACCTCCTGCCTCTCTCGTTCGGCGGCTGCCAGGACCTCCCCATACACCGTCTCAGGGACGCTGGGCAGCGCCCCTCCACTCTTGCTGGGTAGGCTCAGTCGGGCAGGTTCCATCATGTTGAGGCTAAAAGGCTGGGGCCTCAGCACCTCTGGCTCGGCTATGTTGTTGGGCTGTATCAGCTCTGGCCCCAGATGGTTAAGACTGAAGCCTAGGCCAACCCGGTTGGGTTCAGCCGCGCCGCCCAGTACGTTGATCCTAGCTGGGACAGTCCCAAACTGCGGCATCCCATCGGCTCGGTCCGCAGCTCTGGGGGCGGCTGCTTGCTGTGGTGGTGCTGGGGGCGCGCTCCCTTCCATATGGGCCACTCTGCTGGGCTTCCCTGGAGGGGCACCCTTGTCGGCGGTGTGCCTGCGGCTGGCTACCTGGGCCCAGTCAGCTCTACAATCGGCCGCCGTGTGACCGTCATAGTGGCAACGCTCACACTTGGCAGAACGGTCACGGCGTGGCTGGGTGCGTCTCTCCTCTAGGCTAACTTCCACAGGCGTTGGGCAGTCTCGAGCTCGGTGGCCTCTCCCCTGGCAGCGGTAGCAGCGGCCTGGAACCTTGTCATCTGGAGCGACCTTCCCCATCTGGTGGAGACCCGGAGCCAAGGAGCCAATCTCCATTGGCTCCGACTCGTCATATTGGGGCAACTGGATGCAGGCAGATCCAGTCAGCCCGTCGGTCGAGTCCACTAAGCACACACCTTCCTTCAGCTGCTTAGTAACCATGGTCACGGTGAACATGGCCTTACGAGTGTACTCAGGTACACTCGTAATTTCATGGTTCATCATGAGGCGTTTTACATTGGCGTTACGAATTCCAGGATTTAATTCGTCCACCAACAACTCAAGATCCTCATGGTTGTAGGCGTCCCTATACAAGGCGCACTTAGTTGATATGTACGCTTGTATAGGTTCTGTCGAGTGTTGCTTGTAATCCCTAAACGCTTGTTTAAGCGTTTGGGATTCAAAAGCAGGGCGAAATAGCAATTCACACTCGGTCTTGACCTGTTCGTAGGTCAAGGCTTGGCCTGCCTTGCCAAACAGATGGGACGCCATTTCCGCCGCTTGCCCTACCAGTGACAGTAGTAGGGCGTTGCGGCGGTTGAGGGAATCATGAGGTGGCACGCGGTAAGCCGCCCATGACATCTCAAGTCTGCGGATATGTGCCGACCAGGATTGCTTGGGCGGCCCTCTAAACTCCGGCAGATTGCTCAGCATCAGCTTGCGGTACTCGGCTGGGGCCGGCTGAGGGTCATCCTGGAGCCATCCTGGGGCTTGGTCACCTCCTGGGGCTTGATGCTGGTCCATTGGGTCAACGGTGAAACGGCGGGCACAAAGTTATACAGTACTAAAATGAATGGTTTGTCACTTGAGGCTTCCTAGCCTAACAGCCAACACTGTTTGTATCACTAGGTTGGGAGTTTAGTTGCAAAGATATAACTTAGCTGTACTTATCACTAGTTAGGTGTTGAGGTTGTAGGGTAGGCTGGTAGAGGTAGATAGATGTTGAGGGTCTGAACTGCTGTCAGGAACTGATTGGGTTTTCCTTTATCACACTAGAGCTAGAAGGAAAGAAACTTGCAATTCTTTATTTGCTAAAAATACCCCTGTTAAATGCTATGGAGTAGCTCTGCTCCGGTGTGAGTGTGTGTGTGTGTGTGTGTGCGTGGAATCTCCTGTCCTTGTAACGCGCGTCCGCGCCGTCAAATCCGCGCACACGGGGAAAACGCGCTCTCACCCCTCAACTCGCTCTCTCATTGGTCCGCTTCGTCCGTTGGATTTATGATATTTTCCGCACTCTGTTGCGCTACCCGTGAATGGCGCTCTGTGTGTCCGATCGCTAGCCCCACACTACAGACGGACTTAGTCTAGTGTGGGTAGGAAGGGGGAAGCGCGTGAGGGGACGGGGGTAACTCCGTCCGTTCCCCCTGTGAGGGAGGGGGGTAACTGTGTGCTGGTGTAATAGGGCCTTTTCTTCTTAATCCTAGGCTTATCTATTATATCACCCTGATTGTATTTGCCTTCAATGGAGAGGGGCCCCTCCCTTTCCCTTGGAATAAGGGGTGTATTGTTGTTGTGCTGTGGGCTTGAGATTGTTTTGATTGTATATCAGGGTCTTTATTATATTACATCTAGCTTCTATTTTTGTCCTTATCACAATTGCATAACAGATTTGTTTACCAACTCTGTTCTATTTTTAGCTGTTATCACAATACACAATAATCCAAGCCTGTTCTATTCTTAGATTTATCACAACACAACAATTTGTTTGCCAAGCTTTGCTCATAAATCTATTGTTTGGCCATCACACTAGGGTGGTAATCCCTGCAAATGTGATATAATATCTGTTTTCTAGATGGGTGGCTGCGTTGTAGCTTCTCAGGATACTCGGAGTTGACGTAGTTTTTCTCTGTTCTGGTGCACTACACTCGTATGTTAGCTCGCAGCTTGCAGCTATGTGGCATGTTTCAGCCTATCGGCGGCAGGGAATGTCCCGTCCTGCTAGCGCCGCTGATCCAAATCCGGCTGATGGCGGCAGGGAATGTCCCGTCCTGCTAGCGCCACTGGTTCGGATCCTGCTATTTCTTGCAGTAAAGTTGGCCTATTTCCAGCCGTTTACACTTATTTGGCTTGTTTCAGCCGGTCCGCAGGCCTGTTTCAGCCCTTTTGGCGCTCAATTCTCCGTTAGATATCAGCGCTGCTCGCGGTTATTCGTCAAATTTCGCTGTCTCGCTTCCACAACTGCCGGATGCAGAGTTAAACTTTGCTGTCCAGGGTGGGTAATTCAGGTTGCTTGCGTCAGTTTTGCCAGATTCACTGCTGGGAGTACCTTAGCCTCAGATGCGCGTCTGCTCTACACTTGTGGTTCACCGTAATCTCACACAGCTGTCACCAAAGTTGTGGTATCCGCCGAGGATAAATGGCAGACACCGGAGTTCAATTAGATTACGGCAGTGTGACAGACGTGGACACCTTACTATAGAGAAGCTACGCTTCTCTAGCTTTCACTAGATAATGATCAACATCTATTTTCAGTTGTCACTTTATTGAAGGTTTAAAAGATACTGAAGCTATATACAACAAACAATAATTACATGGATAGGAATAAGTAATCATAACATAAAAGCATAAATAATACATATACAATGGTCAGTTTGGGCAATAATGATTCCCCCATCCCTGGAAAGGGTGGGGGAGAATTAAGAATACAGTTAACCATAATAAACATGACAGATTCAATCATTAATTCTAAGCGTAGGGAGGGGGTCACTAGACCCCTTCCCCAGGACTCGGGGGAGGGCCATTGACCCTCCACCGAACCCCAGATCAGGGGTGCCATAGGCATGGCTCACGGTTGCCGAATACCACAATATATTTACTTTGTCGGCGTACTAGGTCGTTACTAAAATGTACAGAATATAAATGCTAGAGTTTGTTCTTTAAAATAAAGGTTAACCTAATTTTGCCGTAAGTTTGACCCCTACCATATTTATTCTATCATTCTCAGGGAGGGAGGGGACAATGGAAGAAAACTGGTACCCAAAGTTTTCTGATCAAGTCCTCATTCATTGACTTATGAATTTGGGTAGTTTTATTAATCTTGATTGGTTGGTTTAATCTTGCGGTGTCCAAAATTTTCATCAATAATTTTAATCTACAGAAGTAATAATTTAGACTATCATAATTTGGGGTGTCTATCTATTTATCGTCCATTGTCTTATCCCTTAATAATATTCAAGATTTTACATTATAACTGTAATCAGTTTTATTCTGTTTAATTTACTATCAGCAATTTTGGAGGGGGTGCCTTACCCCACAGCCCCCCTTAAGTAAACAGCCTAAAAGCATATGTATTCCCTGAAAAGCAGAGCAAATCAGTCCAGCTAGGTTAGCGATATCTTATGACGAAACTTAACTTTCCATATTTTAAAAATTTGGGGTATTTTTTAGGGGTTATTATTCTTGAGGTGATGGTGGTACCCTGTCTTAAAATAGCTGTACACCTTCCCTGGATCTGGAAGCTTCACTATAAAGGAGAACCATAACGGTTCAGTGATTATTAAGATATGAAGATACAGGCACATAGACATGTAGACATTCTGAATATATAAACATATGCAACTAATATGCCCCTAACATGTATTTGAAAAAAAATATAAAAATTTAATTAAAATTTACGTAGTTTGATTCTTACTTATGTTTCAGAAGAATTAAAACGATTTTATTAAATTGGTTAATAGTTTAAAATTCTTGAAAACCTTTCTTATGAAAAGTGCCGTTTTGATCAAGGTATCCAACAAAAATATTATTTGACCCTTAACGGTCGGGTTTTTTCTATCTCATTTTCTGTTTGTGAAAGATAAAAGAACCCAAACTGTGTGACATTTTAAGTATGGGTATGACACATAACTGAGAGTTGGAATTTTTTGAATATCTCCATCCTTGCGGGCACAGGATGCCAGCAAACATGGCAGAGTCATCCAGGTAAAGAGCAAAAATATCTTTTTGACTTAAACAAAGCATTTTATCTTACCAAAATACTTAAATATCCCCTAGTAGTTCATCCTCATATAAAATACAGGTGTTCAAGTTAATTTCAGGTTCCAGGTATGATCCTGCAGGTCCAGATCCTCCAGGTCTCTAGAAATCTTTAAAAGGCTCCTGTGGCCGCAATTTTTGACTTAGAGACTTCAAATTTTAAACTTAAGCTTTTCTTACATGTCCACATAACGTGTTAAAAAGATCCGCCGCCGTTTTCCCGCCGGGTGCGGCGGCTGGCAGCTGCTAAGTACAGCTGCGGCCGCTGAAATTTATACTTTGATATTTCTAATATAAAATTTACACAAAGGTAAACATTTTCTGCAAAAAAAATTGTTCTTCTAGCTTCAAAAATAAGAAAATTACAGCAGGTTGAAATTTTCAAGTAAAAAAGTACCTAAAAACAAAGGTTGTTAAATAAAAGGGTGAAGGAAGCGAAAATTGACTTTGACTTACTTAAAATCGGAAATTCATTATCAAACAGGGGACTTGCACAAAAAAATTAGTCCTCTAGCTTTAATAGGAACTGAGATAATAGGGGAGGGGGCGTACAACGCCCCCCCCCCCCCCCCCCCGACCGATTAAGGTGCGGCAAGGGGCCCGACTGTTAAGGGTCAAACAGCCAATTTTCACTTACGTAGTTTGATTCTTACTTATGTTTCAAAAGAATTAAATCGATTTTATTTAATTGCATGGTATATAGTTTAAAATTCTTGAAAACCTTTCTTATGAAAAGTGCCGTTTTGATCATGGTATCCATCCAAAAATATCATTCAAACAGCCATTTTTCTAAAAGCCTGAACCCAAAAACATACATAACTTCCAGACAAATGTTTTGCAACCAAATGGTTTCATTTTCTATTGATATAGCCTGTAATTGTTAGTATTGAAGTCTAAAACGACCAAGCTAATATTGCTTGATTCACTTCTACAAGAGAATGATTGATAATAGTTATTCATCTCTTAGTTTTATAGACAGCTTCCGCGGATAGAATTTTCTTAACAATCGGATATTAATCGGGTTTCAAGCTATACTGGAAAGAGAAATACAATTTAAAGATCTTAAATATCTTCAACGGATAACTGTACTTTTTAATCTCAAATTATAATGTTTTATTAACAACTAGTTGCATTGCTCTAGCCTCTATGGGGCCTCATAATGGGACACAGAGTTTAGGAAAACAGTCTAAAACCATCCCAAGACACTTGTAAGCCATTCCTAAAAAAATCAAATTCGGACCAGCATTTTCTGAGATCTTTAGCTTCAGAAAATAATCTCACTACTTTATATATGGGATATAAAGTTTCATTATTTGGAAAATTTGTATTCCTCGCTTTTGTGAATATTGTCATACTTGTTTATTTCTCGCTAAGCATATATGTAAGAAAATTTAATTGGTATTGATTTTCTTAAAAAGAATTCAATTAAACAACCATTACAGAAATGAATATAATTTACGTGGATATCATGATAGGTGAAATTTTGTCGTCAAGTAGGTTGCTACCATAGTATTGGTCTTTATTTTTCTCCAGTAGGAGGGGAAGTGGTATCGTTTTATTTTCCAGTTGGAAGTACCAATTTATTAGAGTAGGCAAAAATAAGGTGCATTATCCAAGTAATTAGATATCTATTATAATAAATAAGAATAGCATGTCGAATCAGGATTCAGTTCTTTCGCAGTTTCCCTAATATTGCTGTTGGACCACAAAATGAACCAATTATTCATTATAGGTTATTTTTAAAGAATCTTTTTTCAACTGTATTTCAGTGGTGAGGAGGGGGGGGGGGGGGGCATAGGGGGTTAAGTCACCCCTTCTATGATTGAACTCCATTATATTCTAGGTATCTAATTAAGATGACACTAAAAAATTATTTTTAGAATCAACAAATAATTAATTGATATATTTTTTGCTCTGAATATTTCTCTATATTATACATGCTAATCATGGATATAGAGTTAGGACAATGGGCAATTCAATTCAATTATCAATAATTAACAAGGATGACAAAAACCTTATAATTTATAAATATATAGAAAACCAAAGCATACCAAAATTACTGAAATATATAGAATGGTTAATATGTCATACTTACAAACAAAGACTTAATTATAGAGATACTCTGCTTATAACAATGTGTCTAGAAAACAACAATAAAAAAATCAAAGGCATATTATAATCATATCATATTATAAAATGAAATAAAAAAAGAATAAAATTCATGCTTTAATTGGACAAACTGGCTTAAGATTCTAGAGTTGGGTAAGCTTTCTAAACTGTATCGAAGAACTGAAAGTCAATGAGTAGAAAATAATGAATTTTCAATTCATCATCCTATTCCTATATCTATGATGATAATAATAATATTATTGATTGGAATTATTAGTAATTCAAATTTATTTAATTGCCAAAGAATGTTTAACAAATCATTCTTATTTGTTAAAAATTCTTCAATAAGAGCAGACATGAAAACAACATACATAGTGGCAATGATTTACATGATGTACATGGTGACAATACTAACAACACCCTGGAGACCAAGCCTGTACAATGTTCTTGTGGACACTATTGAATTCACAGTGACAGAATTAGTAGTTGTTATTTTGTACAACTATCATGATTCTATTGAAAACTCAAAGAAAACAATATTAAATTTTCAAATGCAAGTGGTATTAATCAGTTATGGGGGAATATATCTCACAAACTTAATCAAATTTCTTCCATTCAATTTGTTCCCAATTGCCAGTGTTGAACTGTTACAGTCTTATTCTTCGGTCATGTGCTTGATTTTGGAAGGCAAGTTGATAAGGATAAGTTGGTTATTTCTCATCAATCTGGTGATACTTATTGTTCTTCATTCAATCTTTATCACTTTTCCAAGTTACTTCTTAGAACTATCAGAGAATATCTTGAAAAAAATTATATTCAGCTTAAATATAATTTGCTTGATTTTACTTGTTAATGATTTCTTGTTGGTTGGCGGTGAATCTCTGACAATCTGCAGCGAATTTTATATTTTCCAGCTTCGGAATAAACTTAATCTAGTTATTGAAGACCAGGTTCCTACACATAAAGGAAAGGAGACTACATCTTTATACCTTTGTCTTTTTGCTGGGCTTTCAGTGACAATCATGAAACTAATAAGACTATACAGAGTGAGAAAGATGACAAAACAATATTTGTTGAATAAGTTTGACATTATTGTAAAAAGACTTAAAGCCATCAGAAACTTAAAGCTATTTAGACTAAATGTAGTTATTCCAACAAACATCATACCAATTTCACCACAGAATTACACAACAGAAAATACTTCATCAGCTCAGGTATGTGATTTAAAACTTTTGTCAAAGAGGAATTTTCATTGATTATGATTATTTTCAGAATCAGAATATCTCTACAGAAATTGGATTTAGCAATGCTGCATATCAAAATGACAATGGTGATGAACAAGTTATGATAACTGTTCAACCGATCAAGGAAATTGATGGCGATGTTGAAGTCACTAAAGTTGATGACATTTCATTAGGTACAAGGATTTATGATATTATAGTTCTTTCCAATTACAATTTTAAAAATGTGGCAGTATGTAAGTATGTTTTATTATGATATAAGTATTTACTAAATTATGAGCCATTATTCAGCATTGATAAAGTTTTGATATGGGAATCACAAAATAACTTTAAATCCTTATCAGAAGGTAAAGCTATAGAGACACAAAAAGTAGATAACACTGTAATTAAGAAGAATAATGCTGAATCTCACAAAATACAGGAACAGAATGGAGAAATCAACCTTGATACCATTGGGCTCTACACAATCATAAGTTCAATCATAGTGGTTATAACTTTACGGATTCTAATGCGATACAGGGTTCATGAAGAATTTGAGTTTCTAGAAGAGATGTACAAATGGTCCAATCTTGCCATTGAGCGAGCATTCGGAGCAACATTGCCAATTTACTGGTTGCTCAGAAAAGAACATTCCAGAGCTTATGCTGCAAGAAAGATGAACCAGTTTCTTGATTACTGTAGGTAAAGTAAATCTATTTTAACTATTAGTTTCTAAATACCTATATAGTAGATGTTCTAATATTGCAGTATATACTTAAGTTTTAAGGGTGATGATTTATTTTGAGTTGGGTAAAATGATGGGTATCAACGGTTTGGACATCTATGGTGATGAACAGATAGCTGGTAAAAGTGTCTCTATATTGACATCATATTTTCTTCTAATATAACATCAATTGAAATAGTTTGCCCAACATTATGACATTTTTCCCAGGGAGTAAGGGAGGGGACAATGGGCAATTAATTCAATTTAAGAGGGTTTGCTGAAAAGCAATGAAAACTAGATTTATCAAGAAAATTTTACCAAAATTGTAAAGGGATCATGGTAGCCTAATTTAGAACAAAATTAGTTCTAAGAAAAAAATCATTTACTTGAAAATTAAATTATCAACACATCACAATGTAGTAAACATTCTGTAATTAATCACTAGAAAAATCTTGTTTAGAACTACCTCAACCCTTCTCATATATTTATAACTGACACGTAAATTCAAGCGGTTCTTAGATTATTTAATACATAAATATCACAGTAGAGTTTCTATACATGAAATTACATTTTCTTGGGAAAAAATATTTGTTAAAACCAGCCATTAATAACAAATTTTTCTGTCTGCATATTCAAAACTAGCTCAGCTAGTTAGCGGGGCATTGATGCGCAAGTACCCAAAGTCAGTCAGAATCTGCAGTATTCGTGCACATTCCCTTTAAGCCAGTACCCAAAGTCTGAGACTCCTAAAAATTGAATATTCAATCCATTGTCCCCTCCCTTACTCCCTGCATTTTTCCATTTTTAGGAGACACTCTTACCAGATTCCTCAACTAGAGTAAACCATTTCCATGTACAGTAAATACTTCTTTTCTGAAATCCTCAATGGGTAGGAGCACTGAGTAATTTTTCCATTTTACAAGTTATAAATCAGATAATAGATGATTGTTGTGATATCTTTAGTTCAACATAAGGATAATAATAAGAAATCATTTACCTTTGTATTTTAGAAATTGGAGCATTACAAGATAAGTGCAGAAAAAGAAAAACTGTTAAAGACTTATGCTAACTATATTCTTAAATGTGAATTTTATTGTGTATGTGACATTGTATTGTAAAAAAATAACAAAATAGGAAAAATAGTAAGAATATCTGTATTTGAGAATATTTTCTATGATTAACACAGTTTTGTTGGCCCAAAGTGGCCAAAGGCGCTAGCCAACAAAACTGGTATCAATTTCATGATGATTATCATATTTTCATTGAAAATATATCCATCAATAATTTTTTTTAATATGACTCAGAACCAGTTTTAATCGAGTGGATATGTATCGGATTCAAAGCCATGCTGAAAATACCAAGATTTTATTTATATTTAGAAGCTTTAATATTGCAGAAATAAATTTTAGAAAAGTATTGAGAAAAATTTGGAGATGAATTGTGATATTTATTTAAAAAATCTAAATTTCATAAACTAAATATAGACATTGCATGTTTATAATAATTATAATTTAAATAATCAAATTTTTAATGATAGATTGATAATTTATATTTCACCTCTATAACCATATTTTTGTTGTTACATAATATTGTCCTATGTGATGTTATTAGTATAATTGTTGAATTTGTTATCAGCACAATACATTTATTATTTATTTCCTTAGATGGTTAATTATTCACATAAAAAGAATTTCTTGCTGTTAATTTTTTTAAAAATTTTTAGTCACATCTTATTCTATTCTATTCTCCAAGCAAAAAAATAATTTAATCCAAAGAAATTAAACTATTTACAGCTAGCTGACTAATCATATAAAAAATTGAAAAAGAGGTCTCTAGGGTCACTTGAGGGGTTAGGGTGTTACTCAATTTCGTCCAAATTTGTAATTAAAAATGGATAAAACCATAGAAAATTTAGTGTAAAGGAGAACCATATAGGTCCAGCGGATAGTGAGAGCCCAGGGTACAAACACACAGACGGACAAACATCATGTTACTTTTAAAGAAAGATAGATACCTTTGATCTATAATTTTCCCAGTTAAATCTCCAAGAAGAAATAATATATTTCACTAAATAACATTTTATTTTATAATAATCAAATTAAATATAGTAGTAAGTTTTTTTGTTTCTATTTATGTATTCAAATACTGAATGTGTTCTTCTTTTCGGATAAGCTTCATATAATTAAACAAGGATGGCTTAACGCTATTTTGATTTTATATTAATGTCTTGTTTTGGGTTTAAGGCTATTTATGCCCCTTTCTTACCCCTATGAATTCTAGCCCCTAGAGGCTAGGGGAACGGCCATCAGTATTTATAAAGAAAGTGTTAACAGGGATGATAATATCCATGAGTAGTGAAATACAAAAAAAAGAACTTGAAAAAGATGAAATAACAATCAATAGGCAATAAATATTAAAAAATTTGAGACCCTTGTCTTAGATAGCAACCGAGAAACCATCTATTCTAGTTCGCAAAAGAAAGAGAGAGAGCTAGAGTTTCAGACAGAAAGAGTAAGAAAGTGAGAAAAATGAAAATTGAAAAAAGAGAGAGGAACAGAAAGAGATACAGCGAAAGAAAGAAAGAAAGAGGGTGTGATAGATAAAGAGAGAGAAAAAGGCAAAAAAAAGAGTGTGAGAAAGAAAGAAGAGAGAGAGAGAGAGAGAGAGAGAGAGAGAGAGAGAGAGAGAGAGAGGAGAGAGAGAGAGAGAGAGAGAGAGAGAGAGAGAGAGAGAAAGAGAAAGAGAGAGAGAGAGAGAGAGAGGGGGGGGATAATGAGAAAAAAGAAAAGAAAAAGGCGATAGAGAAATAGAGAGAAAATGAGAAAATATAGAAAGACAGACAGACAAAGAAATAGAGAAAAAGAGAGAGAGAGAGAGAGAGAGAGAGAGAGAGAGAGAGAGAGAGAGAGAGAGAGAGAGAGAGAGAGAGAGAGAGAGAGAGAGAAGGGGGGGATAATGAGAAAAAAGAAAAGAAAAAGGCGATAGAGAAATAGAGAGAAAATGAGAAAATATAGAAAGACAGACAGACAAAGAAATAGAGAAAAAGAGAAAGTGTAAATGAGAGATAAAGAGAGATAGCAAAATGAAAATTTAAATAAATAAAATTTTCCTAAAGCATCATCTGTAGACGAAGACATTTTAAAAAGAAATTTTAAAATTTTTCACATTTAACTAACAAAATCTTTAATTTTATTTGTTTAAAAATAAATTAAAACTAATAATGTATAATTATAACATATGTAATTGATTAAAGATAAGCAAAACAAATAAAGCAAATATTTAAGTCTGATTAAATGATTTATCAAGGATGACAACATCCATAAAAGCGGAGATCTAAAATAAGACCGAAGGACAAAAGAGCATTAACACTTGTAAATCAGGGAGTAAGGGAGGGGACAATGGGGAGTTAATTCAATTTTATAGTTGTGACCCGTTAAGGTTGAAAACCCAGATATTTCCAGATAAAACAAGTATTTGCAACATAGCAACCTTTAGTGGAAATTTTTGACTTTTTGAATTGTTTTTAATTCGAAATGCACCATCCTTAAACTGTTGCTTTGCTACAAGCCTTTGATTCTAGAGATCAAAACCCTTGTTTACAATTCATTTCCATAATTGTTATTATTTAAACTTAGGAAAATTAAGGAAACCGACCATTTTACTTTTACAACTTCTTTTACCCAAATTTTTTTATTGTATTTATTAAAAAGCTTAGACATGAAAAAGCCTTTAAATAATTATATTATAAAACTTACTAAAACAATTACCTTCCTACAGAACTTTTAACTCAAGTTATTTCATTTAATGAAATAAAAATGAGATACCTTGCGTCAAAATTTCATACTACATAAATAAAATAGTTAAGAACATAAGTACATCTTAATTTTAAAGATCTTAAGGTTTAAGTAACATATCTTAGGATAACTGGTAGCTGCGCCTCTAGCATCCAGGACAGAAAAATAAAATAACACCATCTTGGGATTTTAATCATAAACAAACCTTGAACAACTCAGGACTTCGTGAATTTTCCCTAAAATTTTGAAATTAATCGGATCATTAATTACAGAAATATTAAGCTAAAGACAAAAATCTTTTGCCTTTACATTAAATCAATAAGAAACATCTAACATGTCTAAAGTAACGAAAAGAGCTAACCGTTACGGACGTACAAATGTGCGGGACCTAATTATAGGAAGGCTTTGCTCATAATAACTAATAATCTTAATATAATTTCTTTCTACAACGCACTAATCGGAATGAATTAACATTAAACAAGAATTAGATATAAAAAATGAAATGATTCAATTTACAAAATAATTTTCAAAATCAAAATATTCTGTCTGCTTGTTATTGTTTATCTTTTTGTTGACGCGCTAGTTTGCCGCGAGATTATGCATGATTTTGCGTGACGTCATTCATAATTGGTCCCCAAGATTGGTTAGAAACTGCTAAATTCTTGCATGTTCCCTTTAAGCCAGTCCCCAAAGTCTAAGACTCCTAAAAATTGAATATTCGATCCATTGTCCCCTCCCTTACTCCCTGCTTGTAAATAGATCGAGTGTCAGAACTTAAAAGCAAAATATAAATTTTAAGTCTAAAAAAATAATTATATGTGAATTGTTGCAATATTGCTTAAATACAGGATATTGATTAAGGACACGCTTACATTTCTAGGCCTTAATTTTAGAGATTCTTCGCTTTTAATAGTGTACCTTGTTGCTCTAGAAATCATCATTTAAAATTTGAATTATTAGGAAATTTATATCAGCATGTTTAAAATTGGCGTAATGACTGATAATGATTATAGAGTTGCTACACTTTCAAAATCAATTTCTCGGACCTATGTGAAGCTTCCATAAATGAATAATTTATTTATTTCAGAGTTTACCTTAAGTACAGACAAAAAATCTTACTACTTTATAAAATAGGACTAGCGGCTTCGCCCCTAGCCTCTAGGGGCTTTGCCCCAAGAGGTAATTTAAAAAAAAGTAGAGATGCAAGCACTCATTTCGAACATATTAAAAAAAATACATATTTTGGTGCTGCGAACCATAAATTTATGGGTTATCCATAACGTTTTCTTTTCAATCTTTTAATCAATTATTTTTTTTTTGGGGGGGGGGATTTCCCACCCCCAAAGAAAATAGCTTAAAACCACGGACAGACAGACATCGTTCTACTTTGTATTATATGTAGATGTATTTTTTTGGGGGAGTTTTTGCGCTACATGTCAAAACTGTAACTGTAGTTTTTGATTTGTGATGACTGACTATGAATTTTCCCTGCAGCTATTTTCAATCAGGGATCTAAAGGGATAAGACAATGACGGATAAATCGATGTACATTCTTAATGATAATACACACAATTACCCCTTCTGTAGATTATAATTATTGGTTGAAGACAAATTTGGTCACTCAACTTATTAGAGCAACCAATCAAAATTCATTAAAAGTACCCAGAGTTATTAAGCCACAGAATAAGAAAACGTTATTATCAAATTTTGGGGACTAAACAGCCCATTGCCCCTCTCCATCTGATTTCCAATAGACTAGAACCAGCGTTTATATCACATTAAAAATGTTTTCAAAAAAGTTAAAAATCAACAAGATTTAAATGAAAGTACGAGTCAGCAATTCGAAACAAACTTTACTCGAGTAAATTTGCTCGCTTGTATTAGATGATCTGAACAAGAGACAAAACAAAAAAGTTTAATTTATTAAATCTAGCTTTTAGGAAATTATGTCGTCGAAATTGTTTTGTCATATTATTTAATGATTTATATGTCACTAATTGTAAACAAAAATGTCAATCTTCTAGAAATCCATTTTTAAGTTATTGAGTCTGATTGGCCATCTTTGGTTATAAAACAATTACATTTTCATTCCCTGTTAAATTTTGTGTTGATATTATATCTACATAAGACAAAATAATAGCGTCATAAAAGGACATTTTTCTATTCTAAAGGATCTCGATAACCGCTGAACCGATATATGATTCTCCTTTTCAGTGTAGCTTATCATTAGGTAGGGTAAAACCACCCTCCCAAGAAAAATCTACTCTAGAGAAAAAATTACCTAACACAAAAAACAATGTTTTTTTTCCTTTTTAAATATCTAAATAACGACCACTCTTATTTGATAATATTTTTAGAGAGGGAGGAAACAATGGAATGTAGATTATACTGGTAACCAAAGTGTTATAAACAATTACTCTCATTCGTTGCCTGAAAACTTGGGTAATCTTGATTTTTAAGTTCAAATTAGAACTGTCCAAACTTTTCAACCTCTAATTTTGATATAGAGAAGGGATAATTTCAGGGTAGGAGGGGTACATTGAGTTGTTTATTACACTAGTTCCTTAATCTTTTAATAGCTTTTAATTTCTTATTTGTTGGCTTAACAACTTTAGCGACTGTTATTTAATTTTGATTTGTTGGTTCATTAAGCTGAGTGTTTAAATGTTTCAACCCCTAATCGTATTATACAGAAAGGGTACTCTTTCGGTAATTTTGTGTATCATCATTGAGGATGTACATCAATCTATCGGCCATTAACCTATCCCAAGTCCCCATATGCCTTAAAGTTGTTGGTTATCGTTTCAATTTTGTTACATAACAAATCACCATTACGATATTGTTATTACTTTGCCCTTAAATGGTTATTTCATATGTATAATTTAGGTTATATTAGATCTTATAATTATGGAGAATATATGCTTTAAAAACGTTGGCTTGCAAACTTTGGGTACTTCTATTTGATAATGATTGTTTGGTTTAAAATGGCAGTGTCCAAACTTTTCTGCCAATAATTTTAACCTACAAAAGGGGTAATTTTGTTTATGATAAATGTATCATCCATTAGTTTTCTATTTTTATTAGTTGAAAATATAAAGTATGTATATTTAAATTCCATGTTTATTAGATCCAATATGTTATACATAAATGTTATTATTTTAAATTGTTTGGTTATTCTGTGGCACAACAGGGGCGATAACTCATACAGAGCAGGGATATCAAGGGATAAGACAATAAATCATAAATTTAAATACATCCCCATTAATGATAAACAAAACCACCCATTATGTAGAAGAAAATTATTGTTTGTAAGTAATGAACATTTCTAGTATAAAACCAATAAATCAAAATCTTATTAAAGTACCCAAAGTTGTTAAGATTAAACTTTGGGTACCAGTTAAATTCTTCCTGCATAGGAAAGCAAAGATATTTAAATGGAAGAAGAAAATAAATTGTTGTTCCATTACTTTCACAAGAATGACAATATCCATAAAAGCGAAGCTCTGAAATGGTAAGACAAACAAACATGAACACTTGTAGAGTGTCAGAACTTAAAATTCAGAATATAAATGTATAAGTCTGAACAAAGTGCTTTTTTAGTTGCAAGACTGCTTAAATGCAGGATACTATTTGAGGACATACTTACATTTTTAGTACTTGATTATAGAGATCCTTCGCTTATAATATTTGAGGAAAATATTAATTTGTCGTCCATTGTCTTTTCCATGGGTAATAACAAATCTTACTGATAACAATCACAACGCGTTTAAGGAAATTGATTTTTCAAACAAATTTGACAAACGTGAAACTACACAGAGCGTTCTTTGATAGCATAATTCTACTAATATCTATTGCAAGCAAATCAAATATCAAATTTTGGGTTCTTTACCTTAAAGTGCCTTGTTAAGCACTGAACACTTCCCACCTATTTTTTTTAATAATTGAAAATGAGGGAGGAGGACAGTTTGTTTGTCTGTTACTTTAGATCAGGTTATGTAAGATTAATTTTGCTATTGGGTAGCCTAGATGGGTTAAGGTACCTCGCATTGATTAGACTCAGGGGAAAAAATAAAAATAAGGGGGAAGTGAATTTCGACTAACAGTGCTCGGATGTTACATTGATGTAGATCTATAATGATGATGCGCAAAATTACCCCTTTTGTAGGTTAAAGATACCTGTTAAAAATTTAGAACTATGCAAGTTTAAACCTAATAATCAGGCTTTATCAGATGAGCTCAAAGTTTTAAGTAACTAATGAGAGAGTATGATTATAAAACTTTGGGTACTAAGATAATTCACAGTCCAATATACCCTCCCTACCTTATTACTAAACAAAATTAACTTTAATATTATGTAAAAGTTACCGCAATTTCATCATTTTTTTTGTATTCTTTTTTTAAAAAGCTAAAACGTATTTAACAAAAAAGATAAGGCTATAGTTCATTGTGTTTTAAACAAGGATGACACCATCCTTAACGCGAAGTAGTTCATTAGGTCACCCCTACAAAACATGCATTTTGATAAATCTGAACATTATCTTATTCGTTGTTTTAGACACTTTGGGTACTTTTATTAATTCTTAATTTGGTGTCCAAACTTCTTAACCAATAATTTAATCTAAAAAAGGGATAATTTTGTTTATATCATTTGGGATGTATTTGTTATTGTCTTATCCCTTAAGATCCCAGGACATGTTTAGAATGGATAAGGATTATTGAGTTGCTACTCTTCCTAAATTATAATCTACTAGCGGCTTCGCCCCTAGCCTCTAGGGGCTTTGCCCCAAGAGATGATAAAAAAAAGTTAAGGTGAAATTCGTAAAAAAAAAAATAAGAAGGACCAAGGAAATCTCCTGCAAAAAAAGGACCAAGGCTATCTCCTACAAAAAAAAAAAAAAAAAAAAAAAATGGGGGGGGATTTTTTTGTTTTTTGGGGGGTTTGGGTGTGTCCCACCCCCCAAGAAAATAGCCGAAAACCACCACAGGACCAGTAGGTATATTCTCTTAAGAGTAGAGCCCATTCGGTTCAGCGGTTACCGAGATCCTAAGCTTCAGACGGACAGACAGACGGACAGACAGACATCGTTCTACTTTGTATTATAGATGAATCCAGAAATCTTCATTTCCAGTTAAAAATTGTCTATGAGATTACAATTAGAGCTAACCGTTAAGCCGTACAGACTAACAGACCAACTTAAATGTATATAGAAAATCTTATCTTTTACGAATATGCTTAACCTTTTTCGTTACATTTAGGCCTATAAAACGCTTTTATTACACAATTTGGCGCTTTCCCTCAAAGAACCTGTCATGCACAAAGTCCCCCCCCCCTCCACCTCTTTTTTTGTCCATGTCTAATTGCTGCAGGGCTGCCCAGTAGCCAATTTCAGCCTAACCCAACCAAACCTAGAGTAATAAACAAACAAACTATCCCACTCTATTTTCAATTTATGTAAAAAAAAAATAAGCCACTTGGAAATAAGTTGTTGGTCTAAATTCGCTTTAATGGATGTTGACATCCTTGTTTAAACTTATATAAATCAATGACTTATTGAAAGTGGTTAATTTGTTCACCACAAATAAAACAAAACATTGGGTGTGCATACACTTCCACATGTTGTAAATCATTCAGAAACATGGTTTTTCACATCCATAAGTTGCGAGGCACAAAAAAAGTTTGTTCAAGTGGGTAGAGGTCGATTTTTTATGATTGTGGAAGCAGCTTCTTAATACAGAACTTGAATAGTTCAGGTGGGTTTGCAGTAGGGTTTAACCCTAGGGAGGTAGATACACCCCCTACACCCTTTCTTTGCACGCCTCTGTTTGATAAAGTGATTCATATCAACGTTTTGTTTAGTAAATGTAAACGAATATATTATGAGCCCATAAAAATCCAATGATAATTCATTAAGAACGTGTACATTCTGTACAATTAAGCTTTTAGAAGTGGAGCTACTTTACAATAAGGATTTGTGACTATGCCTGTCCTATCATTATGGTATACCTTTATATTCACATACATTATTGCATTTGTTGGCCTAAAAACTTTGGGACCTTTCCTAAATGGCTAGTACAGCCTATCAGTGTCAAAACTTTTTCATTAATGCTCTTAATCTACAGAAGGGGTAATTTCTAGTTTACATCAAGTATTGTTATTGTCTTGTCCTTCAAAATCTCTGATTTTTCAGATTCAATACAAAAAATCTTCCAATTTAACTATTATACAACCCCTATTAAAAAATTATTTATAGACACAAGAAAAAATAAACAAATATTTACTGTTCAAAATTGGTCACATAATGATTAATTTAAAGAAAAGATAAGGATTGAGGTTTCTTTACATTTAAGAAAACATAAGTTGCCATTAAAAAAAATCTAGAAAAAAGATTACTCTATGATTCATTTTGTCTGTCCGTCCATCTGTAATGCCATGGAAAATATGTGATTTTCTTGGCTGCTGTTTAAAATAGACAGCTGAATTTATTGGTTGAGACTCCCTATACCAATGAGTATACATAATTAAATTACTTGGTACATCAGTCTATAGGTCATGCTTCCAAAAAATATAAAATGAATTTTTCATACAGGTATTGTCATTTTTATGATTTATCACATATTCCAATCTTTTTATAACAAATGAACATCTGCAATATAAATATAACTTGTTTAAATTCAAATATAGAAATAAAATTATTTAAATTTTGGCAACCCTTACTGTATGAAAGAGTATAAATATTTAGTCACCACGTGTCAGTTCTTCAGTTTAATCTTGCATTGCCAGTGTGTAATCAAGGTAAGAAGTTTCTTTCTTAATTTAGATTTTTGGTTAAATCTTACAAATGTTAATTTCTGCTCAGAAATGTCCAGAAGGAGTACTTCCACTTTAGAGGGTTGGATACACCATGTTAGGGACCAACCCACTATATTACCATTGACAAGGTTCTTTACCCTCTTGAAACTGCCTAAAACTCTGTATAAGTTAACAGCACCCTACATCCCTCTTAATTTGGGTTTAAGAGCAGTGATTTGAGGTAAATGTTATAGAAAGTGTCAACATCACCCTTAAAATTGAACTTGAGAAGGTTTGCCCTCCCATTTTTTCAAAAGGCCCGCCACTGTTTAAGGGAGTGTCAAAATTTTCATGTGCATGCCAAGCTTATTTTTATTTACTTTCCAGATGAAATAATTTCAGTTTACCTGTTTGAGAAATCTTATAATTAAATGCTCACAAAAAATTAAATACCTGAAAAAATAAAACAATGTTTTAAAAATTAGTTTTTAGACTGTTATCTTTCTTATCTTTAAACTTTTACAAGCAGATTTTTTTTATACTTAAAATTTTAAATATTATTGAAGGAGCAATTTTATGGAATAAGACAATTAGAAATGCATTAGTGTATATCCCCAATTATAATGAACAAAAACCCCTTTTGCAGATTAAAATTAGGGATTGGAAAGTTTGGACAACACTAGTTTAAAGCAATCAAAGTTTTGAAACCAAAGATTGAGAGCATACTTACAAACTGTATGTACCAGTAGGTTTCAAAGCCCAATTTCTCACTCTCTGATGATACCCCTAGCTAAATTTTGCACAACCTTTGTCTGGAAGTGTTATCTGTACAATAGTATTGTAATAAGATTCGCATGTCCTTGAGCTAAGTCATTCCCCAACATGCATGTACTATTAATACCACGAGTAGTAAATATTACAATTTCAACATCTCTAATATGATGCATTCTTGTCCAGACTCGAATTAAAAATTACACCTCCAGCAATTAAGGGGGTTATCATTAATCTAATGTTCTATGATACTTTTAGGTTGCCACAAGAAACTACGAACACCTCAAAATTTTAAATCTACCCAACAATCTAACAACATCTAAAATGGCTGAATCTAGGTATGATTTTTTTTAGATTTGATTGCAATATGCAAATTAAATATGCTTATGTTTGTTTGATTTAAAAAAAATTATTTTTAATTTTAATTATGTTAATCTTCCTCATTTATACATTTATTTTAAACAGAAAAGTAAATGAATATTTTATGATTTTTTTTTTCTTTTTTAGGGTAAGACAAAACTACCACACTGAGACCGAAGGTCTGATCAACAAACAGATCAACATGGAGTTGTATGCTTCCTATGTCTATCTGTCCATGAGTGCTTACTTTGACAGGTAATTGCACCAACACGTGATTGATTGTAGCCATTTATGAAATAGCAATTAGATAAGTTGATTGAATTTGTTTTGGGTTATTTTAGTTAGGTTAGGATAACCCTAAAGTGGTTAGTGTTTAACATGGTTCATGACAATAATGATAAATAAGAATAATGAATGAAATATCATTTATATAGGGATGATGTAGCTCTGCATGGATTTGCCAAGAGATTTAAAGAGGCTAGCCATGAGGAGAGAGAACATGCTGAGAAACTTATCCAGTACCAGAACATGCGTGGAGGAAGAGTCGTCTTTAGGTAAAAAATTTATGCTTTGTTTCATAGGTAGCTAATTACAAATTATAGTAACCTATTTGACATTATTAATGACATAAAAGGACTGTTCAGATTAAAGATATACAATAATGTACTAACCATACAAAAGCTCCATCAATCATGTCCTTAAATTCATCCTGAACTAAAATTATCTCTAGGGAGATTGCTAAGCCAACAGCTGATGAGTGGGGCACAGCTATGGAGGCCATGGAAGCTAGCCTCCAGCTGGAGAGGACTGTCAATGACTCACTTCTCACTCTGCACAAAGCTGCTGATGACAAGGTATACATTGTTAATTAAAATTTTACAATTAAAATATTTTAGACCCTAAAATTGTATCATTCAAACAAATATTTTGAAGAGGAAGGAAGTGCAGAATTAACTTTTTAAATATTTTTTCTGGTTGGGGTTTTATATTTCCTTTGGGAGATTGTACATACTCCACTTAAAATAGTTCAAATCTTTCTGGGATGTAGATGAAGCACCATAGACAGACAGAAAAACATTCTGTTATTTCTATTTATGCATATTATTTCAGTCTGATGCTCAATTGACTGACTTCCTGGAGGGAGAGTTCCTGAAGGAGCAAGTTGAGGCCATCAAGGAGATTGCTGACCTCATCACTAAGATGAACAGAGCTGGAGATGGACTTGGCCTCCATATTGTTGATAAAGAGCTTCAAAGCTAAGCAGTTGTGGACTGATGATAAGTACATATAGTACATTATTCAATCTACTTTAACCTTTTCCTTTCCCATAAGCACTCCTTCCTAATTTTGAAATAATGTACTAGATGACTCCCAATCTGTATTTAAACAACATGCATGTTATTTGGTTTTGATTTGGTTTTTGATTTTAGTGTGGAATATAGCAATTTGGAAATATTTTAAATGAAAAACACAGTAATTATGAAATGGAGTTTTAAAACATAAATTAGGCAGGAGGTGCATGAAAAATGATAAACCACTGGGGGATTGACGACCCTCCCTTTCCAGTCACTGGTCCCCCCCAGGTTGAGGGGGTTTGAGTGGGTATACCAACTATACTACTCTGTAAAACAAACATTTTCTTTTCTTTCTGAATTTAGTCTGTTTTTTATATCAAATTTTTAAGTTAAAAATCAGTGAATGAATAAAAAATCAGAAATGTGTTTGCACAGTTTGTAAAACTTATTTGATCTCTTGTTTCCTTGGATAAAGAAACTAATGTTTTTAGTTTACTTTAAGTTTTCTGAAGAAAACAAAAACAACAAAATTTAGTTTATCAATTGAAGGAAACAAGAAATCAAACAAGGTTTAAGTTGTTCTGAAGAAAATTGAAACTTCTCTTTACAGTTAGGACAATGTTATCTGAACTATTTGGGGAGAAATAATCCTCCACGCTTGTTTCTTCTGCTTGAGTTCAATCTACTCAGAATAGCTTAAGAAAACTTTGTTTTAATTCCTGTTTCCTTCAATTCAGAAACTATTTATTTCTTAATGAAAGGAAACAAAAGATCAAATATGTTTTATAAATTGTTCAAAAACATTTCTGATTTCTTATTCATTCACTGATTTCAAAATGTTTAAAATAGATATTGGATATTAAAACAGACTAAATTTAGATAGAATAGAAAAAAAGAAATAAGAAATGACAGTTCCAAAATTTGAAACATCTTTAACATCTTTTCACTTTAGTTTTCAGAAGCTTCCACCCCAAACAAGCTTGGGGTGGAAGCTTTGGATGAAATCTTATTTCTTCTTAGAGGCGCTGGAAAATTGTGCTACTACAGGATGAGACAGCCAAATTGTTACAAATTTTTTTTTACAAAAAACAACACAAATGATACATTTCGAATATTTTCAATGAAAATCGAAACTGGGACTAACGTACATGTGTTAGTTATACATTTAATCAATATTTTTAACATCATCATTTCTGATTAACTTTTCACTGCCGCACACTGTAATGTAAGCATGATAATCCTTTGTTTGAAAAGAGCAGAGTTTTTAGTTATTTAAGGAGGATAGGATTTTTCCGATTTTGGAATTCTGTGTTTCTTATTTCCTTATATTAAAAACTCTTTTAATAAATTCAGGTTATTTTTATTTAAATTTCCAAAATTTGCTATATTACATAAATTTTAATTGGTTTGTAAATTAATAAAAAACTTCAACAAAATCTCCTTTTTTTTATTAATATCATCAAAAACTAATTTCAGTCATAGATACAAACAGCATGGTACTTCTTAAGAAAAAACAATTAAACAAAAGTTTTAAACATTATAGTACCAGACAAGCAAAAAGCGGGATGGTGAATAAAATACATAAAACGTATTAATAAAGTAAAACAAATAAGTTCATAATTAATCTCTTTAGAAAAGTAACAGCCTCTGTCTTTCTGTACCAAAGGATCTTGCTAATTGCTGTGCCGATATGATTCTTCTTTGCAGGAAAGCTTCTCATAGGTTCTGGGAGGTTTACAACTATTATTTTGGGGGAGGGGTACCACCACCCTCCCAAGATAAATCGCCCATAGAACCAAATTACTCCCCAAAAAAATTGAACTTAAAGAAAATATAGCTATTGGCAGAAAAAAAACCTTTTTGATGAACAACTGAGTACAAAGCTACAAAAAGTATGAAAGCCCAAATATTGTAGACAATCTACCGTTTGATTGTACCACCTTTCTCTGAAAGTCTGTGAATTGCGCCTCATCAGAATCAGAATCATCAGATTTTATGTACTAAACTTTTGCTAAATTGTCGTAACGCCTAATATGAAGATCTTTGACATCAATGTGTAACGTTTAAAAAATAATGTGTTGACATATCCATTTAAAACAGCCAAAAATTAAATGTCACAAAAAGTTTTATCATTATAACTAAATGTACTACATATACAACTAGTGCCTCTAGTAGCACGTAAAATGTTTTTTTTTCAATCTTTGTTAGATCAGCTATTTACAAAAAAAAAATTTCGGCCACTGGATGTGGTTTGTTATAGTTTTTTTTGCGATTTCTCTTGGGAGGGTTGTGATACCCTTCCCCAAAATAGTTATAAATCTTTCCAGGACCTCTGAGAAGCTACCCTGTAAAGGAGAACCATATCAGTTAAGCAGTTAGCAATATCCTTCGTTACAGACAGACAAAGGTACTGTTACTTTTATGTAAGGATAAATATCCATATGATAAAGTAACAGGATGTCTATCTGTCTATCTGTGTGTTTGTTTTGAAATTTGGGGGGGATTGATGATTACTATTTTAAGATTTTTTTGTTTTTTGTAAATGCTCAAAAATTTGTTGTTTTTAAAGAAAAGCGGTAAAAAATGTAGAAGAGGTTTAAGTTATGATATATACAGGGATCTAAAGGGATACGACATTGGGTGATAAATTTATTTACATCCTCAATGTTAATTACCCCTCTTATAGGTTTAATTAAAGGCTAAAAAGTTTGGACACTACTTGTTTGGAACTAACCAATCCAAACTTAAAAGAATACAAAGAACCAACGAGAGATATAACAAGATCATAAAACTTTGGGTACCAGTGTAATTTATACTCTAATGTCCCCTCCCTCCCTTTCTGGATAATTATTATATTCTATGTTGCATATGAGATTAACATTATATGTAGGTGCATATTTTGTTGTTCCAATATCCTTTAATCTATCTATCTAAGTGCAGGAAGGGAGGGGACAAAGGGCTGTTTATTACACTAGTCCCCAAAGATTTATAATTACGTTTTCTTATTCGTTGGCTTAACAAGATTTGGGTACTTAAAGTGAATTTTGGTTGGTTCATTAAGTTGAGTACAATTACGTTTCAACCACTGAATATGATCAACAAAAGAAGTAATTTTGTGTACCATTATTGGGGATGTACATCAATTTATCTACCATTGTCTTATCCCTTTATATCTTTGATATATATGTATATACGTCTTTCTGTCTGTCTATCCTTTTATTCACTTAACCATTAATAAATCCATCAAATTAGCAGACTATTCAACTATCTAACTAACCAAACTTAAATCTATATGTCTATCTAATCATCTATCAATAATCTATCTATAGACCTTACTATCATAAATTCTATCTGCAATATTTAAAATCTAGTCCTTTCCCAAAAAGTACCTTGTTGAGCACTGAAAGCCACTCCTATTTTTTTTTAACAAATTGAAATTAGAAGGGTTATTTTACGTCAGGTTAGATTAGGTTAGGTTATATAGGATATTGGGTAGCCCCGCATGGTTAGTACACCTCAGGTATAGGTTTAGGGGCCATTCATTAAAAAAAAACTTCAATAAAAGAGGGGGGGGGGGATTATCAGTGCTCCATTGGCACTTTGTGTGAAAGCAACAAAATTTGTATAAAGTTAATATTTGATATTGCAACGTAGTTAATCTTTTAACCTTTACAGCTGTTTAACAGTGTTATCATTCAGGGGGCTAAAGGGATAAGACAATGGCCGATAAATTAATGTACATCCCCAATGATGATACATTTGAAAACTCAACTTAATTAATCAACCAATCAAAATTCAGTAAAGTCTCCAAAGTTGATAAGCCAACGAATAAGAAAACGTTATTATAAAACTTTAAGGACTAGTGAAATAAACAGCCATTTGCCCCCCCCCCCTCCTTTGGGACTTCAATAATTCATCGTCCATTTCTTGAAGATGGTTTTAGGCCATTTAATTTTAGATTAAAGTCTTGGGGTGACTTTAAGATATTTTTTCAAATATAGAGCCCTTAGTTGCTAGGGGCACAGCCGCTAAGAAAAATCGGGAATATGATACAATTATCTTCCATTTCCTAGCATGGTTTCTCTATAAACAGTTAAACCCTTTAAAATTTAATATTTAACCTAATATAGAATTTTTAAAATAATTTGACAGAGAAGGAATGACAACGTCTATAAAAGCTAAGCTCTAAAATACAGAAGGAAGTACAAACGAACATTAACACTTATAGAGTTTCATAACTTAATTTCATGACATTAATTTGTAGGTCCAAACAAAATTGTACTTAAATTTGTTGCAAAATATTTCTAAAACTTATATAACTGTTATAGGAATCATAAAGTAAAGTTTGAACTAGATAGGACAATTCTAACAAGTCCAAGTTAATTAAAAGAGCTATTCGTTGCAGGCGGATGGATCAATCCTAATCATAAAAAAGCTTCGCTTTTAAAAACTGTGTTTTTACCCTTAAATTTAATTCAATTTTAACATTTCTTTGGTGTATTTTAGAAGCATTGATATTAATTCTATAAAACAATTCAATTTTTATAAAATAGGTATATTTATTGTATTGAATATATGCTAGTTAAATTTTGTAAACGACTAGACTGTAGATAAAAATTACCCCTCCCCCCCCAATAAAAAAAATGTTCTTTTGTTAAGGTTGTAGGGGGGGGGGGATAAACTATAGATTAAATAATAAAATAATAGTTTAAAATAAAACATATAAAACTATAATCTATTCGGATATGTCGCCTATGGTGTCTTTTAACTATTGAGTAGAACATAAGATCAATTTAGCTAGTGTTCTCTTCCTTAATTCTTATTATTTTTAACCCTATTCCAATGGAGGGGATGTTTTTGGGAGCTCCCTCCCCCCTCCGGATTAGGGTTAATAGTTTTAAATACATTTTTGAATGATTGTTCACATTTTTCGACCAATTGTATTTTAAATATATCCCCCATCCAAATGCTTTTTATGTGGTTTTGTTTATGTGTGTGTGTGTGTGTGTATGTGTGTGTACTTTCGTCTATCTGTGTATGACAAAAAGTTAGTTAACACAAAATGAGGTGCCAACAAATTAAACAAGAGTACCAATTTGCAGGGATCTAAAGGGATAAGACAATGGCCGATATTCTAATGCACATCACCAATGATGATGCAAAAAATTACCCTCCCTCCCTGCCAAATTTCCTTCTTGTCGTTAACTTTACTGTACTTTTTCAACAAAAACTGTAATTTTTTTTGGTTGTTTCATAATTTCCCTTAAAAATCGAAGAAAATAAGCCATTAATCATTAAATTCTGATAACTATAAGTGGGGTAAAATTGCTTTCAAAAAAGTTCTCATAAAAAAAACACACTGTATTTCTGTTTTATTTTAATTTGTTCTCCCAATGCTCTGTTTCATTGGGGTGTGTGAGGAGGGGGGGGGGGGGGGGATTCCAAGGAACCTAAAAAATAGCTTAAAACCACTATATGTCCATTAAGTTTGGGTGCTGATCCGTGCTTTCTTGTTCTTAATATTTTTCTTTTACCTTAGGTATATAGTGAGAGGTTTGGTTTCGAATGAAGATATAAAAACACTGATAATAACAAAAATGTTTTATTTATTTATATTACAACTAGCGGCTACGCCCCTAGAGGCCTCTAGTGGCACTTTAAATGTTTTTGTTTGATAAAGTCTCTACTTTAATTTTTTTGTACGATACCTCTTCATTTGACGTTGAAGTCTCCTAAACGTGTTTTAAAATTTCGATTTTTTTGTCATTTCTCTTGGGAGGGTGGTGGTACCCTCCCCCAAAATAGTTAAAAACCTTCCCGGGACTTATGAGAAGCTACCCTGTTAAGGAGAATCCGATCGGTTCAGCGGTTAGCGAGATCCTTCGGTACACACAGACAGACACACAGACAGACAGACACACAGACATCCTGTTACTTTAGTATAAGGATATAGAAAACAGATCTTTATTTAGTTCTGATGGTTTTAGACTGTCAGCTTGGGGACAGGAGCATAGAATTAAGCTTTGCTCCGAGAGGCTAAAAACGTCTAAAAAATATTCAGACAACCCCAAACATGCCCATTGGATGGTAAATGCAAAACTTCAAACATGGTCTATAAAGCCACTGTGACACTAGATTCAGACCAGAGCCAACATCAATATATTGGCCTAACCTCTGCAACTTTCAAGCAAAGATATATTAGGCACAAAACCTCTTTCGCACGAGACACAGCTTGCACAAAGCTATCTGATTTCATCAAAACACAAAGACAGAAAAACACAAACTATAAAATTGAATGGTCAATTGAAAAACTAGCAAACCCTTACAATCAAAATTCCAAAAAATGCAATCTTTGCTTGACAGAAAGCTTCGAAATAATGAAAGCTTTCAAATCTAACATACAAACTTTAAACACCAGAAATGAAATCTTCAGCAAGTGTCCACACAGAGAAAAGTTCCTCCTTTCAAAGTGCATGACGTGAAACATATTCAAAGCAGTATTTTTTTATATAATATGTATTAATTTGTAAAACTGCAAATGATAAATATGACCTATTTTTGTCTATTTAAAGATTCCCTTTAAACACCTCCCCCTTTCTATATAAAGATGCTAATTCCCCCCCCCCCCCCAACCCCAAGAGGATATAGGCAGTAAAAAACCTCGCAGGGGGCACAATTTTCTAACACTTCTTTCTCATTTAGTCTTTAAAAAAGGATTCAAAATGCATGGACATATATCTTTTTAACTCTTATTTTATACATCTTAATTGGAACTGATGATCTATTTTTATAGAGAAACATATATATTCCACCAATAAATAGTTAAAAAATTAAATGTGTTTATACATATAATAAAAAATATTCAGGAATACGACAATGGAAAATAAATTAAGTTACAAAATGATGATGGACAAAATTACCCATTATTTTAATTAAAATTGTTAATGGAAAGGATTGGACACAAGCAGTATTTACCAGAGCTATTTAAGAATCCAAAGTTCTAAAGCCAACGAATGAGAAAATGTGAATATAAAACTTTGGATACCAATATACATATACTCCCCAGAAATAATAAAGATATAAGATGTCCATTTATTGAAAAGCTTTGCTTTAAAATCAAACATATAAAGGGTGAACTTTTAAAAGACAAAAGAACCAAAAAAGTTGTTTTTTATTATCTTATTAGTTCAATGGATGCAGAATATACATGGATATTATGAGAGTGGAAAAATTTGGTCAATTTAGCTTGCTAACTTGGAACTCATTTATTTATTTCATCCATTAAGAAGGGAGGGGAGGGGGTAAATGGGTGGAAGGGGGGAATCGTTATTTTAGCCTGCTGTAAGTTTCACTTTATCAGAAAACATGAAAATCTGGTGAAGGATCCAATTAATAATATATCCATTATTAGTTTGCTTATCTTTAATCCAACCATAAAATATATTCATTGTTTTTTTCTTAATTTTTTAGTGTTCACAAAATCACACACGCAAAAAATTAGCCAATATATAAAATTACTAGCGCCTTCGCCCCTAGTCAAGTATAGTCCCTTTCGTAACATCGCACCTTATGGGGCGATTCTTCGTATTTTTCACAGTAGCTTTTCTCCTATTTCTAGCCCCTGCGGGGGGCTCTAACCCTGCGGGGCCAATTACCTAACCCTGTGGGGCAATCACCTAACCCAAAATAAAACCAATAACCTAAAAAAATAACCTATAAAAAGCCATTTAAAAAATACGACGAATCGCCACTTATGGGGCGATGTTACGAAAGAGACTATTCCCAAAAAACGGTTTATTTTTTTTATTTTAATTTTATTTTCGGTTCAGCGGTTAGCGAGATCCTTCGGTACAAACAAACAAGCAAACAGACAGACATCGTTCTACTTTATATTATAGATTAAACATATTTTAAGACAAAATTAATTACTTAATCACGCAGCTTTTTAAAATCCAAAATTGACATTAAAAGAGTTTCCCAAATTAAACATCACAGTAGAATACAAAATCTTTTATTATTAATTTTTTTTATAAAAATCTGCAATTTTGTAAAAACGCTGTTTTCTGATTATCACTTGGGCTAAAGCAATTAGCCAGTTAATCAATACTCCCACATGCGTATAAGTGTAGCAACTCTAAAACTAGCAGATATATTGGTGTACTGTACAGCCCCAATGATGATAAACAAAATTAGCCAGTTAATCAATACTCCCACATGCGTATAATTGTAGCAACTCTATAACTAGCAGATATATTGGTGTACAACCCCAATGATGATAAACAAAATTATCCAGTTAATCAATACTCCCACATGCGTATAAGCGTAGCAACTCTATAACTAGCAGATATATTGGTGTACATTGTACAACCCAAATAATGATAAACAAAATTAGCCAGTTAATCAAAACTCCCACATGCGTATAAGTGTAGCAACTCTATAACTAGCATATATTTTGGTGTACAGTAAGAGATATAAGTTTTCCGGAATTGTAATGTAGGGAGTAGATTTGAAATCTGCATCAAATTTTAAGGATTTTTTATAAAATTCGTTTTTTGTATAATTCTTTATCTAAAAGCGGAAATACAAATTAAGTTAATTAATTTTGGCATCTGTGATTGGTGGATTTAAAAAATCTGCGCTCTGATTGGATGTCGTACATCATTCAACCAATTAGAACGCAGGTAGTTTAAAATCCACCTATCCTATTGGTCAAAATTAATTAACTTAAAATGTATTTCTGGTAAGCCGAGCGTTCTCGGCCCACGGGGTAACGAGTTCGGATTCAACGAGCCCTAGCCTTTAAATATTCTACCAAACAAACAAGCAGGATTCAATCATACAGAAATTATATATTTAAACTGAATAATATTTACAAGTTATGTTTACTATATATATACAACAAAATGATAGAGTTTAACTTAAAGTCAAGAAAATAAAACATTATGATAACCCGTTTTACCCCATCCCTTATCCTCTACCCCACTTTTGCTTTCATTACAAAATTCTTCCATCCTAACTTAACAACGCTATTCAATAATGTAGCTCACCAAATTTACACATAAGGTGACGTTAACATGGGAAATACATATAATTAATTATGAAAATAATATATCCAAGTGCGTCTGTCGATAAAAAGAGAAAGACGCAATAAATCATTTAGCTCTTTATTTTTAATTTTTTAAGTTTAAAAATATTGTACTCGGCTATTCCTTGGCCGATTTAGGCTTTTAATCATATCCTGGCCGAGACAAATTTAGACCGTTGACTAATCAAAAATCGGTTCAGTTAGAGGGATACCAAACGTCTCAATTTATTGCTACCAAAAGTCTTATAACTACGTTGCAATTATATAAAAACCCGTAAATTGAGTTTAATCAAAGGAGTATACTACACATTTCAATCACGCCCCCATCCCATGATACAGCGTGGCATTAATTTGTCATCGACCCAACAAAATATGACAATGGTTAGGTTTGAAGGGGGTGTGGGGCGCTAGGGCTTAGCGCCCGACGGTAGACAGGCTGTGGGGGCAGCGGTGGTAAAAGGGGAGGCAACGCCTCCCGATTATATAAGCGCGTGAGGGACTCGTGATAGTTGCATGTTTGAGTCCCCTCCCCACATTTAGGCAGGCTAGTTTGACCGCTGGGTGCGGGGTCAACAGCGGTCATGAGATGGATGGTGATATAATAGGATTAGTGCGGGGGGTTTGTTATCATAAGTCACAGCGAAGCAACTCTGTAAACGGCCTGTCCGTCTGGGTGTCGTATTACCACATATTTTCGCTTTTAGATAAAGAATTTTACAAAAAACTAATTTTATAAAAAAAATCCTTAAAATTTGATGCAGATTTCAAATCTACTCCCTACATCAAAATTCCGGAAAACTTATATCTCTTAGTGTACAGCCCCAATGATGATAAACAAAATTATCCATTTAATTAATACTCCCACATGCGTATAAGTGTAGCTACTCTATAACTAGCAGATATATTGGTGTACAACCCCATTTATGATAATCAAAATTATCCAGTTAATCAATACTCCCACATGCATATAAGCGTAGCAACTCTATAACTAGCAGATATATTGGTGTACAGCCCCAATGATGATAAACAAAAATAGCCAGTTAATCAATACTCCCACATGCGTATAAGCGTAGCAACTCTATAACTAGCAAATATATTGGTGTACAGCCCCAATGATGAAAAACAAAATTAGCCAGTTAATCAATAAACCCACTTGCGTATAAGCGTAGCAACTCTATAACTAGCAGATATATTGGTGTACAGCCCCAATGATGATAAAACAAAATTAGCCAGTTAATTAGTAATCCAACATGTTTATAAGCGTAGCAACTCTATAACTACTAGGTATCTTTAGGGATAAGATAATTGACGGTAAATTGATATACATCCCCAATGATGGTCAGCATAATTACCAAGATTAATGGTTAAAAAGTACTGACACTATTGTTACCAATCATTCAATCATGATACAATGAAAGTTACTTAAGTTTTAAGCCAACGAAAACTTTGGGTACCAGTATAATTTACAGTCCGATGTCCCCTCCCTTCCTGGTTGCTACTCCAGTTTTTATAAGAATATTAAAAGGATGTGTTTTACCATAATGGATATATCATTACTTGGATATTACACCAGATTTTCATGTTCTTTAATAAAGTGAAACAAGCAGCGGGCTAAAATAAAGATTTCCGCCTTTCACTCCCTTAACCCAAACCCTACACTCCAACTGGATGAACTAACTGACCAATAAATGAGTTCCATGTTAAGCAAGCTTAATTTTTCCTTTGACATAACATCCACGTATATTCTACATTCATTGTACAATCTTTAATATTATGTGTTATGTTTTTCTATGGCTTGTAAATGGTCCTAATTTGATGTGTTATCTTGTATGTAAAAACAAGGATGACAACATCCATAAAAGCGAAGCTTAACAGTTGAAAAACACGACTGTGTTTTTTCGAACAAAATATTATTCAGAAATATGAGCAAATTCTTGACTTTTAACATTCTTAAGTATATTTAATAAGATAATTTGATATTTAGTACAAATAAATAAAAATTTGTACATTTTATGTAACAAAACCTGCTAAATATTTAAAAACTAAATATTTACTGTATAAAATCAGACCCTGAATCACCCTCCCACCCATCCTCTAGTACATAGATGTAAAGTTTTTTTTTGTATAAAGCTAAAGATCTCGGGAATAGCTGGTTTTAATGGGTTGGACTTGTGATGGTTTTATGCTATTTTCTTTAACTCCCCAGCTCTAACGTAGTGGTTAGGGCTATTAAAAATGCTTAACTAATTTGTATAAAATGTTACTTGTTGATAACTTGATTTAATTATAAAATATAGGTGAAGAGCTACTTAACCTTTAGTTTTAACAGGGAGGAAGGGAATATTGGACTGTAAATTACACAGGTACACAAAAGTTTCATAACTTTCTTGTTTTCCTTGGATTTTAAATATTGATAAGATTGGGTAGTTTAAACTACCAGTGTCTAAATTACTCCACCAATAACTTTTGATTATAGAAAGGTAATTTTCTATCTTAAGAACTCTTACACAAGTATAAATAAAAAAATACGTCCAACTTAAAGTTTTTTAAAACTATGAAACATTAATATAAACTAACTAAGAGAAATTTTGATAATAGTCTTTTTTCAGAAAGCAAAAATTGAATTTGCAAATAAATTGGCAGTAACAATAATTTTAACCCATTGCTCTATCCCTGTTTTCCTGAGCAAAGGTCAGACTCAGACAATTACTTTAGTTTACTCAACACCTGATAAAACACAGGGCCCTAAAGGGATAAGACAATGGCCGATAAATTGATGTACATCACCATTGATAAAACAAAAATTTACTTTACTTTATATACTCAACACCTGATTAAACCAGGGATCTAAAGGGATAAGACAATGGCAGTTAAACTGATATACATAAACAATGATGATACACAAAATTACCTCTTCTGTAGATTAAATTAGTGGTTAAATACTAAACAGGTAACAGGTTATGTGTGTTTCTTTGCGTGTGTACTGAACCGAAGGACCTCGCTTAACCGATATGGTGCTCCTTTACATGGTAGCTTCTCATAGGTCCTGGTAAGGTTTATATTTTATACCACTACCATCCCAAGAGAAATCACCTCTAGAAAATAATAAAACCTCCGAAAACATTTTTTTCGCCTTTTCTTTAAAAACTATAATTGAAAAGGGGGAAGGGTTCGATTTCCCTCCCCCACCAACCGAACTGCCCCTAGATGCCTCTAGGGGCGAAGCCGCTGCTAGTAAACACATAAATCAAATTCAATAAAAGTAACCAAAGTCATTAAGCCAACGAATATGATAATGTTATTATAAAACTTTGGGTACTTCCCCTTCCCCAACGTGACAAAACACAGGAATACAGGGGTGCGACAATTGAGGATAAATTAAGCTTATTTATCACTTAATTACTGGGAAATAACTTCAGCAATTTAAACGATTTCAAAATAGTTAAAACTTGTAGCTACTACGCCGCTTATGGACACAATTACTCTTGTAAAAATTCACATATTACAAATGCAATATTCTCTTTGCTTCGCTATCATTATTAAACACACTTTTTTGCTATTGTATAATATATATATTTGCTGTGTTAAAATGCGATAATGAATAAACATCTTTAAATGAATACTACTGCTATTGCTATTTTTTTTCATTAAACACACCTGGGAAAGTAAGTATCTATCTATCTACTATTCATCTTTTTATCTACCTTTCTATCTGTCTGTCTGTCTGTCTATCTGTCTTTTGTCTCTTTGTCTATCTGTCTGTATGTATGTCTGTCTGTCTTTCTGTATGTCTGTTTTTCTGTCAGTCTGTCTTTCTGTCTGTCTTTCTGTCTGTATTTCTGTCTGTCTTTCTGTCTGTCTTTCTGTCTGTCTTTCTGTCTGTCTTTCTGTCTGTCTTTCTGTCTGTCTATCAGTCTATCTATCTATCTATTTTTAAAGTTTTATCTTTATTACTCTTTTTAATTACTTTTGTTTTGTACTGTATGTTTCTATAATTAAAAAATCATAATTTACCAAAATGTTCTCTTAAAGAAATAATAGTTTTTTTTTATCACATCGTATAATAGACAGCTTTCCGTGAATATTAAAATGAAAAGTTACGAGAGGTCGAAGGCCCAGGATAAAAAAAATGGTATTAATTTTATAATTTTTATTTTAGTATTTGTGGAAAATTGTCTGTAAAATGTCTGTACGGACAGACAATGTGTATTATAGAGCAGATTCGCTACAAAAAAGTAAATAACTACTGTTTAATATCAGGGATCTAAAGGGATAAGACAATGTACGTCCCCAATGTTAAAACACAAATTTACCCCTTCTGTACATTAATGAGTGGGAGAACAGTTTGGACACTTAACTTAATGATCCAAATAATCAAAATTTAAAAGTCCCCAAAGTTGTTAAGCAAACGAATAAGAAAACATTAATATAAAACTTTGGGTACTAGTTCAATAAAGAGCCCATTGTCCCCTCTCTTTCTGTAGATTACTTCTGTCTTAATATTCCATTCTAAAATTCACTATCTTTCTCTTACAGTTACTAGCTCATTTATCAACCCAATGATGTTCAATTTATCTTCCCTTTGTCTTAGAAAACCCAACTTTTGACTTTATAAATGAAACTTAGGCAAAATAAAAGGGGTTCCCTAGAAAACAACAGAAATTTATTTTGGAATTTTTAATTAAAGAAATTTTATTTTGACAAAACATTGTAACGATAACAATAGTTTCTGTCGTCTATTAGACATAATAGTCATTTATCGCATCGTATTATAGACAACTTTTCGCAAATATTTAAATGAAAAATTATAAGATTAAATCCGTTTTGTTAGCACCGAGGGGCCAAAGGATCACGCTAACAAAACTGGTATTGATTTTTTTTATCTTTATTTTAATATTGGTGGAAAATTGTCTGTAAAACAATGCTATACATTATTTTTCATTATGGCTGGATATTATTTGGTATCAAAGCCATATTGAAAATTAAATTATGACTACATGATTAGAACACTGTTAATAGTAACAAATCTAATTAAAAGGCAACTTAACGCCCACAATGTTTTAGCAATCGAGTTCTTTTACTCACAGTTTGGGATATGGCAACCGAATAAAAAAGTTTTCGTCTCAAATATTTCAGTTAAAAATACTAATTTTTGTTTTATTTATCCTTCTCCTGTCAAATTTTGTATATTTTTGAATAATCATTTATTAATCTTATTTTGACTAGCGGCTACCCCCCTAGAGGCCTTTATGTGCACTTTAAATAAAAGTACACAAAGTCAAATAAGATACCTCGGCTGTAAAACTTTGGGTACCAGTGTAATTTACAGTTCAATGTCTCCATATATGTATATTTGATTTAATAATAGAGAGTTTCCGCAGATAGAAAAAGGAAAACAGAGATTATTTATATGTTATAGGTTTTATATTTCCCTTTCATGGAAAATACAATATCTTTATAATAAGATACAATACATGATTTTTCATTTTAGTTGCAAAACAGTTTTTGTTAAGATAACATGTCCCTGTCTTGTTTTATGCTATTTTTTTGCAAAGTCAGCTAATATCTAAAAGCTTTTTTTTAGTTTTAAGCCAATTTTTAAATAGTTTTTTTACTACCTACCGTAATGACGTTTCTAAAAAATTTCAAGATTTTTGTACTAATGTGAATCTGAACCAATTCAGTAGCAAATATACTGTATAATTCACTTTGTCTGTCCGTCTGTTTGTCAGTCTGTAACGCCATAAGGGAAAAAGAATCCAGAATACAACTTACTTTGTCCGTCAGTTTGTCAGTAATGCAACAAAAGGCATATTTACATTTTTATGATGAAATAGAATAGAACAATGAAGTTCACAACTACCTGGATCCAGTGTTGGAGACCTTTTTCGTCTGCTAGCAAATTGATTTCGGCTCTTTTGTAGCAGCTTGGCTGTGTTAATATTTACGACACTATTGACTGATATTCAAAGTTCCAATAGAGAGTCGGTAAGGATCCAAGGGCTGGGGGCATACAGTTATTTAATCCCTTCCCACTCTATTGTTTTACTTTAATAATAGCACAAAAGAAAGATAGGTTTATTCAACAATAATGGAAGTAAAATGGTTTTCTATAGGTTAAATTTTTATGATAAAGTTGAAATTTTGAGACTTTGTAAAGTTGAAATTTTTGTGAAAATTAGGGGCTTTTAACATTGTCAAACTTTATGGAGCACCCTCTCCCCTCCCCCCCTTTAAAGAAATCCTTAACAGCATGTAATATATTTTGAGTAAAGGTATCTCAACTCCCATATTACAACAAAATAATTTTTCTATTAACATACCTAAAAAAGAAACAAATTACTAATATTTATAAAAACAAATGAAATATGGGAGTACAAGGATGACAACATCCATAAAAGCGAAGCACTGAAACGGTAAGACAAACGGATATTAACACTTGTATAGTGTCAGAACTGAATAATCATAATATAAATGTATAAGGGTCAAAGCAAAATTGTAAGTAAATTTGTTGAAAAAAACTGCTTGATTCAGGATAATGTTAATGGACATTAAGAGATATAAGTTTTCCGGAATTTTAATGTAGGGAGGAGATTTGAAATCTGCATCAAATTTTAAGGATTTTTTATAAAATTCGTTTTTTTGTATAATTCTTTATCTAAAAGCGGAAATACAAATTAACCCATTAATGACAATAGGGTCTTAAACGACGCACAAATTCAAACCTATACTATCACTCTATTTTTTTATGCTGTCCTTTTTAAATGTTTGTAAATAACTGAATAAAGCTTCAAGTTTTGTCCTCTACATTGCTTGGCCTCTCACTTCATTCGATGACCAGATGAAATCATATTTTCATGGCAGAAGTGGAAAAAATAGGAAAAAATTTCCACACCAGGCCTAACTTTTTTCTTTTAAAGAATTAAAACATACTTATTTATAATTAATTATAGCATTTGTTATATATTTTTAGTTTCTGCTAAGTTTTCTTTGATTTTAGTTAGTTTACATACTTTTTTTTGATAAATTGTTGTGCGTCGTATTCGACGCATTCGGACTAATCATTTTAGCCATTGCGTCCTTTTTGACCTTATAGGACTAATCATTTTAGGATTTTACTGTATAATCTCCTATAATCTACTAGTTGCTACGCTCCTAACCTCTAGGACGTGTGGGGGATGTCAGGAAAATAGCTTAAAACCATCCAAAGGTATTTATAAAGCTTCCCTGATAAGTAAAACCAATTCAGACCTTCAATTTCTGTAATCTTTGGCTTGAGCCAAAAAACCTTACTACTTTATAGTATGGAATACAATACAAGCAGCGGCTACGCCCCTAGAGGCATCTAGGGCCCCTTAGATTGCAGGGGGAGTCAAATCCCCTCTTTCAATTACAATTTTTTAAAGAAAAAGTTTTTTTTTTAATTTTGGTTCTTTTTTATTTTCTAGGGATGATTTCTCTTAAGGGATGGTGGTGGTACCCTCCTTCAAAATAGTTATAAACCTTACCAGGACCTAGTAGAAGCTACCATGTAACGGAGCACCATATAGGTTCAGTGGTTAGCAAGGTCCTTTGGTACACACACAAAGACATACAATAACATGTTACTTTATTTTAAGGATATAAAAGTAGTAGCGCAGATAATCTACAACTAGGGTCTTTCTGTACGCTCACCTGTCTGTATTTCCATAATTGCATCCAAATAAATAATAGCTACCTTACAACTAGGGAATGTATGTATGTCTGTCTATACATCCAAAATTACAGCCAATTAAAGACTGTAAATATGTTTATATTTCCGTAATTTTTATTGCAGCCTAGCTGTTAATATATTCATAAAAATAGCGCAAATACTCTACAATTATGGTCTGTCTGAACATCCGTCCGTCTGTATATATATAATTGCATCCAAATAATTAACAACTAAGAAATGTATTGGTTAGGGATCTAAAATAGTAAGTCAATGGCCGATAAATTGATGTACTTACTCAGGGATATTATACTATAAAATCTTTCTGTAGATTACATTTAGTGGTTGGAACATTTGGACACTTAATAAACCAACCAATCAAAATACAAATACAATTCCCCACAGTTGGTAAGACAACAAATAAGAAAAAGTTATTATAAAACTTAAAGGATTAACAGGAGCTGGGGGGGGGGGGGGGTTGAGGGGTTGTCATGTATTGGGTTGTTCAATATAATTGTCGACAAAATCATATTTCTTTGCTAAACATTGTAATAAAGTGAAAGGATATCTCTCTGTGTATCTGCTTAACTGATATGCTTCTTTTTTTACTTTGTAGCTTCTCATGGGTCCTAGGAAGGTTTACAACTATTTTTGGGGAGGTTACCTCCACCCTCCAAAGAGAAATCGCCCCTTGAAAAAGACCCCACAACACAAGAAAAAATAGAATTAAGTTAATGAAATTAATTCTTTTTAAATAAAAAATATTGTTGTTGAATTCAATGACCTCTCCCCATCTCAAGTGCTCCTAAAGGCCTCTAGGGGCGTAGCCACTAGTACTAAATAATTATATTCTTAATTGTTTCATACAGACGAATGGACGTACAGACCGACACTGATTGTAGAGTATCTGTGTTATGTATCCTTTTAATAAAGTAACAGGATATACTTTCTACATGTGTCTGTGTGTTGTGTACCAAGGGATCTCACTAACCACTGAACCGATATGGTTCTCCTTTACATGGTAGCTTCTCATAGAACCTGGTAAGGTTTATAAATATTTTGGGGTAGAGTACCACCACCCTCCAAAGATAAATCGCCACTTAAAAAAGACCCCCAACACAAGAAAAAATAGAATGAACTTAATGAAATTAATTCTTTTTAAATCTAAAATAAAAAATATTGTTGTAGAATTCAATGACCTCTCCCCATCCCAAGTGCCCAAAGGCCTCTAGGGGCGTAGCCACTAGTACCAAATAATTATATTCTGAATTGTTTTATACAGACGAATGGACGTACAGACAGACACTGATTGTAGAGTATCTGTGTTATGTATCCTTTTAATAAAGTAACAGGATCTCTTTACATTCTACATACATGTGTCTGTGTGTACTAAGGGATCTCACTAACCACTGAACCGATATGGTTCTCCTTTACATTTTAGCTTCTCATAGGACCTGGTAAGGTTTATAACTATTTTGGGGGAGAGTACCACAACCGCTCTAGGAGAAATCACCCCTAGAAAATAATAAACCCCTCTCATTATTTTTTAAAAATTTTTCTTTAAAAACTGTAATTGAAAGAGGGGGTTTGACTCCCCCCAAACCCAAGGGTCCCTGGATGCCTCTAGGGGCGAAGCCGCTGCTAGTATAGTGTTCCATACTATAAAGTAGTAAGGTTTTTGTCTGAAGCTAAAGATTATAGAAATTTCGGGTCTGAATTAGTTTTACTTATCAGGAAAGCTTTATAAATATCTTGGGATGGTTTTATGCTATTTTTCTGACATTCCCCACCCACCCTAGAGGTTAGGGGCGAAGCAACTAATAGATTATACAGTAAAAGCCTAAGATGATTAGTCCGATATGGTACATAATAGACGCATGGGAAAAATGATTAGTCCGAATGCGTCGGAAACGACGCAAAAAAAAAACTTCTTTGGTATGCCACAAATCAAAAAATCTAAAAATACAAATGTCTTACAATCCCTTAAGGAAGCTGTGTTTAAAATTTCAAGTGATTCTGACGACAGGGGGGATGTTCGGCACTAATGGGTTAAGTTAATTAATTTTGGCATCCGTGATTGGTGGATTTAAAAAATCTGCGCTCTGATTGGATGTCGTACATCATTCAACCAATTAGAGCGCAGGTAGTTTAAAATCCACCTATCCTATTGGTCAAAATTAATTAACTTAAAATGTATTTCCGCTTTTAGATAAAGAATTATACAAAAAACGAATTTTATAAAAAATCCTTAAAATTTGATGCAGATTTCAAATCTCCTCCCTACATTAAAATTCCGGAAAACTTATGTCTCTTAATGGACATACTTACATTTCTAGGACTTGATTATAGAGTTGCTTCGCTTATTACATTATACTTTGTTGTCCCAGGAATCAATATACCAAAAATCAGATCAATCAGATGATTAGTTCACATAAAAATTTGTTGTTAAAAAAGTAAAAAAAAATCAACATGTTTAAAATGGACGTACGGACATCTTGGTAATGAATATAGAGTTGCTATGCTTTCTAAATCCTACCTAACTACTAAAGGAATCACCATGCAAAATTTGAAATCGATAGGACAATTCTAACATGCCTATATTAATGAAAAAAGCTATCCGTTACGGACGGACGGACCGACCCTAATTATAGAAAAGCTTCGCTTTTAAACAAGGATGACAACATCCATAAAAGCGAAGCACTGAAACGGTAGGACAAACGGACATTAACACTTGTATAGTGTCAGAACTGAATAATCATAATATAAATGTATAAGAGTCAAAGCAAAATTGTAAGTAAATTTGTTGAAAAACTGCTTGATTCAGGATAATGTTTATGGACATACTTACATTTTTAGGACTTGATTATAGAGTTACTTCGCTTATTACATTATACTTTGTTGTCCCAGGAATCAATATACCAAAAATCAGATCAATCGGATGATTAGATCACATAAAAAAATTTGTTGTTAAAAAAGTAAAAAAATCAACATGTTTAAAATGGACGTACGGACATTTTGGTGATGATTATAGGGTTGCTACGCTTTCTAAATCGTACCTAACTATTAAAGGAATCACCATGCAAAATTTGAAATCGATAGGACAATTCTAACATGCCTAAATTAACGTACGGACGGACGGACGTACGGACGGACCGACCCTAATTATAGAAAAGCTTCGCTTTTAAAAAGAGAGAAAGAGGACAATGAGCTGTTTATAACACTAGTCCCCAAAGTTTCATAAGAAGGTTTTCTTATTCGTTGGTTTAACAACTTTGGGTACTTTGGTGATTGGTTGATTCATTATGTTAAGTGTTCAAACGTTTCAACCGCTAATTTTAATCTATTGAAGGGGTAATTTTGTGTATCATCATGGGGGATGTACGTCAATTTATTGGCTAATGTCTTATCCCTTTAGATCCCTGGGAGTAGATAGAATTCTTATTTGAATTTCTGAAAAATAAAACAAATATTCAGATATTACATAAAAAGTCGTAAAAATTTGTAAAAATCTATCACTTTTTAGCGTGTTATTAAACTGATTTTGGCATTAGGCGGGCCAACACCCCTTTTTTCTTAGAGATAGAAGAGTTACTCGATATATTTTCACTTGGATGTTACACCAGATTTTCATGCACTCTGATAAAGTAATACTTGCAGCTGGCTAAAATAACGATACCCTCGATATCTACGGCCTTTACCATATCCCCTCCCCTCCCACTAAATAAAAGAACTGACCAATAAATGAGGTTAATGTTAGCAAGCTAAATTGACGACAAATTTTACCCTGTCAATATATCCACATTTATTTTATATCCATTGGAGTGTAACAAGGATGTAAGCATCGAAGCAATAACAAGCACAAAAAAAAACCTTTTTGATTATAAGATCTCAATAACCACTGAACCGATTGGGTTTTATATTCTCTATAAGCTTCATATTGTTACTGTCAGGGTTTCAGGCTATTCTACTTTCAGGTTTAAATTTTCGGATGGTTTTAGGGTAATTTCTAGCCCCTTTCTGGTAAGGCGTAGAGCTTTATTAGTAGATGTAAAGTAGAAAAACTGATGCTTAGATCAGCAAGAAAGCATTTTAAACAAATATTAAATGGTAATGGTAATAAAGAACAAATTTTACTGGTATCATCAATGAATCAATTAATATGATATAATAATTTAGTTATTAGGGCTTTAAAATCTCTAGTTTAACATTTACTATGACGTTTAAAAAAAAGAACATATCTAAATTATATAGTAGTACTGCGGCTAAAAAGATTCACTCCCAATGTCCAAAAAATGGCTCTAGAATTGGGTAATTTTAGACATTTCAGATTGTTTTGCATAATTTACTCTAATGGTCCTTTAAATGTTTTTTTTAATATTTAAAAAAATATGCGTTGATGTTTATGTTGCGTTGAACTCTCTTTGTAAAATCTTAGGGGGGTGGTGGTACCTTCCCGGGACCTATGAAAAGCTACCCTGTTAAGGAGAACCCGATCGGTTCAGCAATTAGATTCAAACATACAAACACACAGACAAACATCCTGTTACTTTATTACAAGGATAGAGTTGCTAAATGTTATAGGAATCATCATCCAAAGTTTGAAAGCGATAGAACAAATAAATTTATAGAATTATATATTGAATTAATTTAAATAAATATAATAAATTATGTGATATTTTGTATGATATATGGTAATTATTTATAAGGATTTGCATACATTTATCGCATCGTATTATAGACAGCTTTCCGAGGATAGTAAAATGAAAAAATGTATGATTACTTTCAGTTTTACTTGGCCCTTAGAGAGGGCCTTTGCCTGGACCAACTAAATGTTATTCATTATTATTCGTGGAAAATTGCCTTTAATACGATGCGATAAATGATTTTTCAGTATTGCTTAGAACCATTTGTAATCAAACAAATCAAATTAAATTCGGAGCCGTAGTAATGGAAATTATCAAACTACTCATTTAGAAATGCTTCATAACCGGTTCTACATATCTTTCATCCAGCTGGTCAGCTGTTGGTCTCCAGGCAGCCAGATGGTGGCACAGCAACGTGTGCGTGCGGCTGTGGTTGAACCTCATGCACGCCTTCACATAATCTGGCTTGCAAATATTGTTTGTGTTCTGGAAGCAGTTCAAACCTTTCTTGCAGAAGGCGTTGTCCCCGCCCATAATGTCGCAGCCCGGCGTCGGGATAAACGGCTTGATTGGATCGGCGGCGGCGGTACGGGCCAGAATGTTAGGCTTAACTTGGATCTCTATAAGGTCAATGTCTGGCTGCCATTGAGCCATTTGGCGGCAATGCGCCAAAAATGCTGCAACAGGGGTATTGTAATAAGCCATGCAGTTTTTAACCGCGTCAGCATCGCAAATGCGGTTGTTTGTCGGCAAATCGGCGAAAAAACAGTTGAATCCGGGCTTGCAAAAGGCGTTCGTTCCGCCCATAATGTCGCAGCCCGGTGTGGGGATGAATTTTTTTATGGGGTCGGCTGCACGGCCGGTACCCCCGATTTCAAAGTCTTCTTGTGTAATCCATTCCGGGGTGTACAGGCCTGTTTCAGCTGGGAAAAACTGCCCACTGGCTAGCGTAGACATTAGTAAAGGTAACACCACTAAAAATTTCATCCTAGAAAAAAGTTTAATTTTATGGATCAACTGAATATTTGTATCTGTAACAAAAGATATCGCTAACCGCTAAACCTGTATGGTTCTCCTTTATAATGGAGCTTCTTATAGATCCTGGGAAGGTTTAAAACTACTTCTTGAGGGAGGATACCACCACCCTAAGAATATTACCTCCTCAAAAAAAGTTTTTTGTTACTTATAAATCTAAATAAAAAAGTTTTTTTACTTATAAATCTAAATAAAAAAGTTTTTTATACTTATAAATCTAAATAAAAAACTAAAAAGTTTTTTTACTTATAAATCTAAATAAAAAGTATTTTTACTTATAAATCTAAATTAAAAAAAAGTCTATCGAATTCAAATCCCCCCTTCCTTAAGTGCCCCTAGAGGCCTATAGGGACATAACCGCTAGTTTTAATATAAGGCAATTGAGTAAAACGAAAAAAAAGAAACTAAAAATAACTTACTTGTATCCTATAGCTTTCTAGAAACAGAACTGATTAAGTTCACCCAAAAGATCTTATTTATATAAACCAGAACACCTTCCCTTTCATGTCACCTTTCCCAAAAGCATTTATTTAAATCTCCGCCCATTTTTGTTAAGTGTGGTGTTAAATCACGTAGCCTTTCCTTATGGAAAATTTCTTTGTATGTACTTTGTATAAAAGTTTAATCTGTCTATCTTAAATAGAATTCGTCTGTTTATTTAAATTTAAATAAAATTTATCTTTAGCTGGTTATTTTCCATTTAAAGAATTTTAAGCAATAAAAAGATGGTTTTCTGTCTTAATTACCCACCAGGGAGGGAGGGGACATTGGAATTGTAAAATGTATTATTACCAATAGCAGTTTTATAATCTAAAACTTTTGTTTTCTTTATTAACTTTTATTTGATTGGTACCAAACTACTAGTGTCTATACTTTTCAACCAATAATCTTAATCTTTAGAAGGGGTAATAAGGTTTATATCATAGGGGATGTACTATATCAATTTATCGTTAATTGTCCTACTCCTTATAATCCACTATTTAACCTGTCTTAACTCTTAAAATTAAATCTCCGCCCCTTTTTAAACAGGGATTTTAATATTCACATGTACTATGCAGTCAAACTAGGACAATTATTGCCATATGTAATAACACTCTTTTTTCTTTTTTTTAATAGCGAAGCTTTTCTATAAGTAGGTGAGTCCGTTCGTCCATAAAGGTTAGCTCTTTTCGTTCATTTAAACAGGTTAGAATTGTCCTATCGATTTCAAACTTTGCATGCTGATTCCTATAACAGTTATGTACGACTTCATAAGCGCAAAAACCATATGATCGTTACCAGAAAGTCATTACGTCCATTTAAAACATGCTGATTTTTACTTTTTGTCAATAAACGTTCTTATGTTAAAAACATTATCCGATTCATCTGAGTTTTACAATACTGATTCCTATTTGAACAAGATAAAATATTATAAGCGAAGCATCTCTAAAACCAAGCCCCAAAAAAGTTCTTGAACAGTATCATGTATTTTTGCAACAAAACTGCTTACAATTTTGTTTCGACTTTTACATTTATATTCTGTTTATTCAGTTCTGACACTCTACAAGTGTTAATGTTTGTTTGTCCTAACGTTTCAGAGCTTAGCTTTTGTGAATGGTTTCATACTTGTATTTTTATAAGCTTTCTAATCTTACTATAGTACATACTATCTGGCAGGTCCGTCCGTCTATACAAAACATCTTAATTATTCATCTTATTCAATACAAAAGTTATCTATAATACAAAGTAGAATGATGTCTGTCCGTCTGTCCCTAAAGATCTCGCTAACCATTGATCCGATTTTTATTCTACTCTTAAGGGAATATACCTACTGATCCTGTGGTGGTTTTAGGCTATTTTCTTGGAGGTACAAAATTTTTTCTTCAGGCAGGTACTTGATTTTAAAGCTATGATCTGTTAGCTTTAAATATCAAAAAGCCGTTGAATCTTAGTCTGATTAGGAATAATGCTTGGAATCTGTACATAATTATCATCAATCCCCTCCACCCCCCACCTCCAGCAATCATTAGAATAGTAAAAATCACTGTACATGCTACTGGTAATCCTATTATATAAAGTAGTAAGGTTTTTTTGTCTGCCTGAAGCTTAAGATCTTGGTAACCGCTGAACCGATTGGGTTCTACATAAGAATATATCACTGGTCCTGTGTTGGTTATAAGCTTGGGGGAGGGGGTGCGAAGTTACTTGTAAAATCTAAAATAAACGTGAATTTTATAACGTATATAAAAATAAAACGGCGGAGATTATAGATATTAGCCGGACTTAGGAAAAGATACGTGAAATCATACAAAAAAAAGCCCCTAGAGGCTAGGGGCGAAGCCGCTAGTCCTATAATATGTATAAAGTAGTATGGATTTTTTTGTCTTTATCTTAAAATCTCAATAACTACTGAACCAATTTTCTTCACATAGGTCCTGTGATGGTTTAGGGCTATTACCTTTAGATTTAAATCTTGGGATTGTTTTAAGCTATTTTTTAGCCCATCTGAATCTAAAGGGGCGTAGTATCTATTATATAAAGTAGTAAACTTTTTTTGTCTGTCCCGAAGGATCTTGCTAACCGCAAAACTGATATTGTTCTCCTTTACAGTGAAGCTTCTTATAGGTCCTGGGAAGGTTTTAAACTATTTTTGGAGAGGGTTTCTTTACCCCCCTCCACCCAAAAAAATATTACTATTTTTTTACTCTTGTGAAACTCAAATTTAAAATGGGATTAGTTCGACTTTTCCTCCTCCTACCAGTGCCCCTAGAGGCTTCTAGGGGGCGTAGCCGCTAGTCTACTATTAAGTATTAAGGCTTTGTGTTTGAAAATACGATATATATCAAATTTAAGGGAAGCTTCACAGTGGCTTATAATTGCCTATCTCCCACCCACTGTTGACGAAACATTGATACCCCCCCCCCCTCCCCCACATTGTTTTAGTTTTATCTATCTTCTGTTGTTTATAGAAATCTCTTAAAGATTTGGATAAAACAAGATTGAAAAAATTCTCGATTGGCGTGGCTTGGATCTTTTTAAGGCAATAGTACGAAGGGATAAACAATAATAAATTGGTAATTTTGCTAAATTTTTAAAGCCTCAAAGTCAAATTCTTAAAATAGCGTTAAAATTTCGTATCCTGTATTATGGTGAAAAAGTTTATGTTGGTGAATGTATATAAACTAAACAGACGGACAAAGTCTCTTAAAATGTAGCCACGCTACTATGGACAGAACACGGAATAAAGGGATGGATAAATAAAAGGACAAGATGATTCTTTAAGATAGAGAGAGAGCTTATATTATCTCTTCGGGGATGGGTGTACAGGGGTGATTAAGCCTCCAAACCAAATTTTTGTAAATATTTTAGATTTGACTCACTCAAATTTTAACCACAAGCATTACGAATTATTAATATGGATTTTTACCCCTCAAACCCCCCCCCCCTCAAAAAAAAAAAAAAAAATTAATAAATATCCCCAAAGATATAAATATGAAACCCCCTAAAATTAAAAGCTACAACAACCTTGATCCCCTCTATTCCTGTTATAAAAAAGAGAAATTGCATGGATTTTTAGTTAGCCTTTTACAGAAATAGATTTAACCTTTTTTTGCAAGAATAAATTGTTTTTAGTTTGGCTTACCATTTTCATCTACAATAAAAAAGAAAACAATAATTCTTTAAAAAGTGTTATTTTAGTTCTTTTCCTTCAAATTGTCTTTCAAACAATAAAACCACCCTCTTTACTTTTTGAAATAGTTTGAAAACAAGTTTTATGTTTAACTCCAGCGGATGGGCTCTACTCTGCGATGCCCAACCCCTGCGGGACTACAAAGTATCCAATGGAACCTAACCTAACATAAAACCTAACACAATGAAATGAAAACTACCCTAAATCGTTTTCAGTTGATTTAAAACATAAAAGGAAGGGATTCCATGCTCGATAGGGCACAACATTTTTCTAGTAACGCGGCTTTTCTGTTATAAAATTAAGTCCATAAGTAAAAAACTGACGTCTCCAAAATTAGATTTTAGTTTTAAAAAGAAAAAGTAAAAATGATGGGGGTATGCTTTTCTAGGGACGATTTTTCTTAAGAGGGTAGTGGTACTCTCATCCAAGATAAATAGTAATACACATTTCAAGCTGAACCATAGCAGTTGCGCGGTAAGCGAGATCCTTGGATTAAAAACAGACAATCTCAAAATATCATGTTGCTTATTATACTTTTTCCATCAAAATGTTGTTTTAATTGCTTCAATTCATTAATATTCAATTAAATACTTTACTTAAATTGCAAAATTAATTTTTTTTCCATAAAATAATATGATTTTAAACGTAAACTTTTGAAATGTTTGTTTTGTGTATATTTTGACCAAAATGATAACCAAATATTATATACCATCTAATTTAAAAAGGTCAACTGTTTATACATTAAAGCTAAACTCTTTCCCTAAAGGAGCTAAAAACAACCGAAACAAAAAATTTATAAAATCAATATTTAAGTATTGTATTAAAAACTGTATTCCGCGTATAGTAAAATAAAAGAAAAGTTATAAAATTAATTTGAATTTGTTTTCCCCTAGGAGCTAAAGCTAAATTGTCTATAATACGATATAGGAATTTTAGATCTGGTTCATTATTTTGTAATTTTTGTCTGTAGCTTAAGATTTCGATAACTACTAGACCGATTGATTTCTCCATTTTATGGAATCTTCTTATAGGTCCTTTGATGGTTTTAGGCTATTTTTTTTTATATCTAAGTTTGGTTTTATGCTATTTTCCTAAATGCTAGTAAAGCAACCGCTAGTTAACCTATAATTCAGAATTGCTATTCTGGAAGGTCAGCTGATTTTGGAATCATATTTTTAAAGTTAAATTAATGTTTTATTTTATTGGTCCATATTTGGAGTTATTAGGCAAAATAACTTATAATACCGTACAGATATTGAGAGAGAGAGAGAGAGAGAGAGAGAGAGAGATAGAGAGAGAGAGAGAGAGAGAGAGAGAGAGAGAGAGAGAGAGAGAGAGAGAGAGAGAGAGAGAGAGAGAGAGAGAGAGAAAGAAATTGAGAGTGACAAAAAGAGAAAGGAAAGACAGAGAGGGAAAGTGCGGGATAGAAAGAAAGAAAGAAGGAAAGAGGGAGAGAGAGAGAGAGAGAGAGAGAGAGAGAGAGAGAGAGAGAGAGAGAGAGAGAGAGAGAGAGAAAATAAAAAAATAGAGAGAAAGACAAGGAGAAAGAGAAAAAGAGGAAAAGAAAGAGAGAGAAAAAAAAATAAGAGAGAAACAAAGAAATAAGGAGAGAAAGAGAAACAAAGAGAGAGAGAGAGAACGAGAGAGATAGAAAGAGAGAGAGAGAGAAAGAAATTGAGAGTGACAAAAAGAGAAAGGAAAGACAGAGAGGGAAAGTGCGGGATAGAAAGAAAGAAAGAAGGAAAGAGGGACAGAAAGACAGAATGAGAGAGAGAGAAGGAGATAAAGAAAGAAAGAAAGAGGGACAGAAAGAAAGAAAGAATGAGAGAGAGAAGGAGATAACGAAAGAAAGAAAGAGAGATGGAGGGACAGAAATAAAGAATGAGAGAGAGAGAGAGAGAGAAGGATAGATAAAAGCGTTTATGTGCGTTACAGAAAGACAGATAGAGTCATTTATAGAGTAGCTTCGCTAATGATAATAAATGTTCTTTTTCCGTCAAATAAAGTAAGCTTTTGTTAGGGATGTACTTTGATAAATATAACAAGGAAATCTTAGCCCGAAAGTCGCGCATCATTAAAAAGCAAAGAGATTAAGAATAACACAAATGTCGATATATTAATTAACATCCCCAATGAGGTTTAATTAATTTACCCCTTCTGTAAATCAAATATAATGGTTAAAAAATATGGACACATCTACAGCATGACCCTCGAAAAAGTTTTTTTTAAGCATCTGCAGCCTATATTTCTCAATAAAATATTAAAAGATTCATATGTACTTGTTCTCTATAATTTTCTACATCAAAGGATATCAAAATATTTTTTTTACTGCATCAATTAACAGCCGAGATTTTTAAAGCCAAAGTTTTGAAAAAGTGGCTGAGGAAAAAGTAACTTTTCAAGAAAAATGTTTTTTTAAAGTGAAATGACGTGTTTTCCTCATAATTTCAATACTTTTTATAAAACTTATATAAAGACGTTTCCAAGAAATTTATTTCATGCTGAAAGCACTTTTTTCACTTGCTCTAAAAGGCATTTTTAGATTAGTGTAAATTGCAAAAACACCCTTACAGAAAGAAATCCTATAAAAAATAGTAGCAAATTAAAAGTTTACATAAACAGAAATCAAACACTTTTTATTTTATTAAAATAAGTTAAAAAACGAAAAAGTTACAGCTACAAACTTTTATTAAACATTTAACAATTTAAATGATTTTTATGTGTCTTTAAGTAGTTTTTATAAGTGGGTGTTAATTTATTAGGTCAAATTTGCGCTAATCCTTTCCGGTCATAAGGATAAATTGGGGAGGGGTTCATTTAAGGTCATGTTAAGAAGGGGATATTATTAGGTTTATGGGTAAATGGTTATTAGAAAAAATGCATTCAATAAAATTTAAAAGTATTTTTTTGATATGTAAAACCAACATTTTTTAATGCAATAAAAAAGGTATCAATTGTAAACTTGCTCTTCTTTCTTATTTGTTTTTTAACTGGTTGATAAAAAGTAATATACTAATAAAAAACTAAGAAATATTTAGCAATATCCAGTTTCTCAAGCACTTTTTCCAAACTTTGGCTTTAAAAATCTCGGCTGTTAATTGATGTAAAAAAATATTTTGATATCCTTTGATGTAGAAAATTATAGAGAACAAGTACATATGAATCTTTTAATATTTTATTGAGAAATATGGCTGCAGATGCTTAAAAAAACTTTTTCGAGGGTCATGCTGTAGTTTGAACGATCAAATAACATTTTCTTAAAGCACCACAACAAGTGTTTTAAAACCAACTAATGAAAGAGCATGTGCATAAAACTTTGGGGACCAGTGTAATTTCCAATATCCCCTCCCTCGCTGAAGAAAATAAAGTCCCCAAATCCAGGGAAGTGTTAAAGAGTAGCTGCGCTACGGAAAACATTATAAAGAAAAGGGTTACAAACAAAATGGGTTTATTTTAATTGAATTTAATGTAAAAGAAAAGGAGGGGAAAGGAACATTGTATCTAAATAAAACAAAAAAAAATAAGGGGGAGATATGATTTCACTAAACAAACACTGCTTTTAAAAATCTATGTACATTGTCAATAGATTTTATTGTCGAGATTTTATTGAAGATATGAAAGCTCCATACTGTAACTACATATTTCTTACAAAAGGAAAAATAATTTTTCTTTATATGCCTTATCCATGTGATTCCTTATACAGCACAATAATCAAGGATTTAAAGGGATAAGACAATGGCTGATAAATTGATGTACATTGTACATCCCCAATATGGTTACACAAAATTATCTCTGTTGTAGATAACAATGAGTAGTTCAAACGTTTGGACACCAATCAAAAAGTAAAAGTCCTCAAACTTGTTAAGCCAAATAATGAAACGTAATTATAAAACCTTGGGGACTTGTGCACTAAACAGTTCCCTACACCCCTGACAATAATACGACACAATATAATACTGTTTTTGGTGTCCTTTTTTAATTCAAATTTTGTTCACAGCTAGCTTATATTAATGTTATCATATTCACAGGTTGAACATCATGGTTTTGCGCTGGCCTGTTGGTATAAAAGTAACAGAATGTCTGTGAGTCTGTCTTTATGTCTGTTTGCACTGCAGGATTTCGCTAACCTCTAAACCGATATGGTTCTCCTTTACACTGCACTGTAGCTTCTCATAGGTCCTGGTAGAGTTTATAACTACTTTTGGGGAAGGGTAGCATTACCTTCCCAAGATAAACCGCCCCTAGACAAAATTACCTCCCCCCCCCTAAAATATAATTACTTTTTTCTTTTTAAAAATAAAATTAAAAATAGGGAAGGGTCGGCTAAACTATACTCCCCCCCTCCCCCACCTTAAGTACACCTAGAGAATGTAAGATGCAGATTTTTTCTATAATTTCTTAATTCATAATAAAATTCACAACGTTCAACCTCATTCTAAAAACCTTGAGTATTAATATTATCTCATACATGTTAGCAACAAAGCAACCATGTTATTGTTAAAAAGTTATTGCAGAAAACAACAGAAAACAAGGATGACAACATCCATTAAAGTGAATCTCTGAAACTGTAGGACAAAGGGACATTAACGAGAGTGTCAGAACTGAATAAGCAAATATATTTGTAAGTTTTGACAAAATTGTACGTAAATTTATTCCAAATTTCTTAAATACTAGATAGTATTTATAGTACATACATACATTTTTAGGACTTGATTATAGAGATGCTTTGCATATAATATTGTAATTTTTTCCTAAGAATCAGATAGGATAATTAAATCACAAAAAAATTTTATCAAAAAATTAAATGGTTTTCAAATGGTTGGTTGTCTGTTGGGTATTAAAAAATAATGCTCAATGGGTAGCCCTGGAGGGGTTAGAGCACCATAGGTATAGGCCTCATAGGGCTATATTTCAGTGATTAAAGGCACTTTATAGGAAAGCACCATTTTTTAAGGCTATCTTTTTTTGGTGTATTGTATGAAGATTCACAAGGCTTTTGAATGTCTTTATATGGTCAGGATTAATTTAGAAAGGATACAACACGGTGGGTTCATAATGGGGACAAAATTTATATTTGCTTTGTAATAATTTTTTTAAAAATAGCTTTAAACCATCCTTAAAATGGAGAACTCAATCGGTTCAGAATTTATTAAAATCTTTAGGTACAGATAAAAATAACTTGCTTCTTTTAATAATAGGAAAATGTCTGATTTGTAAAGCTTCTCTTTTATAAAATTGCCTTTTTTAGCCCAATGTGTGTAAGTTGGAAATGTTATATTTTAGAACAGTTCTTTTTCATCAAACTATGGGTACTATAAAGGATATATTATTACAAGGATTTTACTCCAGATTTTCATGTTCTCTAGTGAAACACGTAGCGGGCTAAAATATGGATTTCCCCCTTCCAACTGACCAATAAATGACAGGGGAAATGGCAACCTAAATTGACGACAATTTCCCCCCTGTCATAATATCCACGTATATTCTACATCCATTGCATTCTACATCTTTTTTTTCTCAAACTAAGGCTACTATTTTGTCAGAGCTTTTAATTTTTATAATTCATATATGAATGTAATACGAGTTAATGTTAATTTTTGTTAAAGTCAGCCATTTTAGAGATTTCTATTGACAGACAATTGGATAAAAATGACATCAGTTATTATTCTCATACATACTTTTAAAATAAATACTCTACTGCGTCTTAATCTTAATGTGTGACGATTCCTATTACTATGAGGCATAATTAAGCACTCTGCATCAGCAGTTAGACTGTTCTGTGACTGCTTTTTAGTTGTTTTTAAAAGCGAAGTTTTTTTGTAATTAGGGTCAGTCCATCCGTCCGTACGTCTGGAACGGATAGCTTTTTTCGTTAATTTAGGCATGTTAGAATTGTCCTATCGATTTCAAACTTTGCATGGTGATTCTTTAAGTAGTTAGGACGATTTATAAAGCGTAGCAACTCTATAATAGTTACCAGAATGTCCGTACGTCCATTTTAAACATGTTGATTTTTAACTTTTTCAACAACAAACTTTTATCCGATAAAATTATCCGATTGATCTGATTTTTTTTAAATACTGATTCCAAGGACAACAAAGTTCAATGTTATAAGCTAAGCATATCTATAATCAAGTCCTAGAAACGTAAGTATGTCCTTAAACATTATCCTGTTTTTAAGCAGTTTTTCAACAGATTTACTAACAATTTTGATTCGTCAATTATACATTTATGTTCTGATTTTTCAGTTATGACAACTACAAGTGTTAATGTTCGTTTGTCCTTCCGTTTCCGAGCTTTGCTTTTATGGATGTTGTCATCCTTGTTTTTGCTGTATTTATACTCAAATAGTTATTTTTACATTTCTACTTTTGATTAAAATTGGCCTTGCTAAAATTATAGAAAAATGGATATATTATTAATTGGATCTTACACCCGATTAAATTGTTCTCTATTAAGTGAAACTTGCAACGGGATAATATAAGGATTTCCCCTTCTACCCCCTTTCCTTATCCTCTCCCCCTCCTACTGGATGAAAGAACTGACCAATAAACTATCTCCATGTTAGCGAGCTAAATTGACAAAAAAATTTTCCCTGTCATAATATCAACGAGAATTCTACATCCATTGAAAGAAAGGTGTTAAAACTTTAAAATTGTATGGGATCTGATTAAAAATAAATAGATTTTTATCATTGTCATAATTGTCAACAACCAAGTTACAAGAAATGCATATTTATTTAGGAGGTAAAAAATAAGGGTTGCCGGATTAATTTTTGTTTTTATTGCAACTTTAAATTGATAGAAGAAATGGAATAAAAGAGGAATTATTATACTAACAAAAATAATAGATAAGCATTTAACAGTAAAATTCAATTGTAAGCACTTTAAATTTAAGTTTTTTTACAAGATCTCTCCTTTTTGGGCTTAAAACTTTTGATACTTATATTAAATATTGATTGGGTTTTTACAAAAAAACTGTTTCCAAACTTTTCCACCAATCATTTTGATCTACAGAATGAGTAATTTCATTATCATGAATGGAGGTTTACTTAAATTTCCTGTCCAGTATCTTATCCCTAACTTTTGCATTAAAAATTGTCCCGAGTTTGGAAACACTGACTACTAAAATTCAGCATCTGTTTAAAGATTTTATTGGGAATGACATCATGGGCTTGTGGTCAGGGAGGAAGGGGACCTTGGGCTGTTTATTACACTAGTCCTAAAAGTCTTCTTATAACATTTTCTTATTCGTTGGCTTAACAACTTTGGAGACTTTTGATTCATTGCCCAAAACATTTCAACCACTAATTGCAATCTACAGAAGGGGTAATATTGTGTATCATCAATGGGGATGTACATAATTTATTAGTCATTTTCTTATCCCTTTAGATCCCTGGGTTGTGGTGGTTGTTATGGGGGCAGTGCAGATATATTTTCAGGGTGGTCAAGTTAGAGCAACAATGTCCCCATAAAACTACAAATTATTTTTAGCATGCAATTTCATACATTTTATTTTGAATTAGTCTTTTTTGTGTCCTATGACAAACGCAGGAGTGACAAACGTCGGAGTGAATACTTAACCTATTTGAAACCAACTTGGTTTTTTTTATATGCATACCACCTGCGGGGGGCTTTTTTGATTATCCAAAGCTTTACCTAACCTAACCTGTCCTATTTTAGATTTATATTCTCTGTGTTTGCGTGTTCTATATCCTTTTGATAATAAAATATAAAAATGGAGGGTCGACCTCCAACCTCCCTGTTGTTTAAGATGCCCCTATAAGAAGAAAGGTAAGGTTAAAATTTAAAAAAGGGTAAATCTAAAATAATGGACTTACTGTAATAATAGAGTAGTTAAGATACTCTATCAGTCTACATATCCTGGGATCTTAAGGGATAAATTGATCTACATTCATGCATGATGATGTACAACTTAATGATCCACTTTTGCTAATTTTTATTTTTGTTGTTGGAATGCGAGCACATTGATCTTTCATCCCACTCCCAATTTATTTTAGATCTTTCCAATGCAGCAGCAGTAGATCATATGATATTCTGATCCAAGATAGAATAGACCTAGTAAATCAAAACTTCAAAATTCTTAAATTTAAAACAGTGTCAGCTTCCCTAAATTTGAGAACACATTTATTTCAGTAGTTATTGAAATCATAAGCAAATGACAAAAAAAACTTTCTTCTTTTTACTTATAATAAAGTAACAGGATGTCTGTGTGTCTGTCTGTGTGTCTGTACCAAAGGATCTCGCTAACCGCTGAACCGATCGGGTTCTCCTTAACAGGGTAGCTTCTCATAAGTCCTGGGAAGGTTTGACTATTTTGGGGGAGGGTACCACCACCCTCCTAAGAGAAATGACAAAAAAATCAAAAAAAATTCAAATTTAGAGGAGACTTCAACGTCAAATAAGGTGGTATCGTACATAAAAAATTAACTTTAACAAACAACAACATTTAAAGTGCCACTAGAGGCCTCTAGGGGCGTAGCTGCTAGTAATAAATATCGTGTTTAAAACTTGTAGGTCTACTATTATAAAAATGCATAATATTCAGGGAGAGAGGGGATCATTGGAATGTAAATGACACTAGTACCCAAAGTTTTAAGACCACATAATCTTGGGAAACATTTTAAGATTTTGTATTGGTTTGAATCAAACTTTTCAACCAATAATTTCAATCAACAACAGGGAAAATTGTGTTTATCATCATTGGGAATGTATATCAATTTATCTTCCATTGTCTAATCCCTTGAGATCCCTGATAAAATTGCATAAAATGTTATTATAAAAGTTGCCACCATCTTGTCAAACAAAATTCCAAACATTCCAAATTTTTTGAAAACAAGGATGACAACATCCAGAAAATGCGAAGTTTTAAAATCAGACGATAAGACAAACGCACATTAACACTTGTAGAATGTCATAATAATAATTTATGAGCCTGAGCAAAATTGTTTTTAAATTTATTGCAAAATTACTTGAATACAGGATACTGTAAACAGGACTTACTTCAAGTATATATTAAGACTTGCTTATAGAGATGCTTCGCTTAAGATATTGTACCTTGTTGTCATAGGAATCATTGCTCCAAAAACCCAATGAAGGCGGTAATGATATAAAAAAAATTATATAAAAAAGTTTTAAAATTAACATGTTTTAAAAAAACATTATAATAACGATTATACCTTCACCGAAAAAAATCTTATGGACGGACAGACTGATGAAGTGAATTTTAGATTAGCCTCGCAACTATTAACGCGGCATCCAATGCGCATAAATTTTCCCGCGCTACTTGGCACCAAGATGAGGTAATCTTTATTGTTAAAATTTAAAAACAATAAATTTTCCTTATATAAAAACATAAATCTTACAAGTTAATGGCAGATATTTTGTTTAAAATGACAATGAAGGGGGGAAAAATTTGATTAACTTCCATTAATCCATTCCTGACAGGATGAATATGATTTTGTTGCCTGTGAGTTTTAAGATTATCAAAAACATTTTTTTCTTCTGGGGCCTTATAACACAATACCCCCCTTCCCTCTCCTTCAAGTAATTTCACCTAAAGGTATATCCTGTAGTTACCAGGTAACTTTAGGGATAAGACAATAGACGATAAATTTATTTAAATGCATTATAAAACCTAAAATAATTATGTTTAAAATGCAGTCCTAATAATAAAGAGTTTAGGGTTGTTATTATATTAAAACTATCCGTTAAGAACATACGGTGGGACAGACGAACCGACTTATAGAAAAGTCTTGTTTCTTACCAGTTAAATAAGGATAGGGGGCCCTGCAGGTGGTTCATTGCAACAAATCGGAATTTTATCACACCCCCCCCCCCCCCTCTTGAATTGAACTTTTATTTCTCCGGGAGAAAAAGGATACTAATACTGGCTTAATTAATCTACAAACCTTTTCTTCCTAAAATTTGATCATCTACTATAGCAAGTTATACACATAGTACTTTGGGGGAATGTTTATTTATTGGTCAATGTCCTATCCTTTAATCACTGATGTCTCTACAATTCAACAAGGGAGGAAGGGAACATTTGACTTTAGATTACAATGGTACCCAAGGTTATGTAACCTTAATGTTGGCTTAAATCTTTAGGTACCTATAGTGAATTTTGATTTGATGGTTAAAAACTGAAGAGGGGGGGGGGACTTTATTTATGATCAATTTATCAATCAATTTATCATCCATTGTCTTATCCCTTAAGATCCCTATGTGTGCAACCCACGCGAAAAAAACTTAAACAAAGATAAACAAACACAATGGCCAGTTCTTTAATTAACAGCTGCACTATAAAATATTTATGTATATTCTAATTATAAAATATAAAAAATGGTAAAATGGTGTATTCTACAATGATCAGATCTTTGATTAACAGCTAAACTATGGAATATTTAGATAAATTCTGTTTTATATATTCACATTGGAATAATTATGTACTCAACAATGTAAAGATCTTCAATTAACAGCTACACTGTGGAATATTTATGGACATTCTAATTATTAAATTCACAGTTGAATATTCAATTAGTCTACAATAATCAGATCTATATTTAACAGCTGCATTATGGAATATTTATGGACATTCTAAATATTAAATTCACAGTGAAATATTCATGTAGTCTACAATATTAAGATCTTTAATTAACAGCTGTACTATGGTATAATGGTATAGTTACGTATATTCAAATTATTAAATTCACAGTGGAATATTTATATAGTCTATAATGGTCAGATCTATAATTAACAGCTACACTATTGTATATTTATGGACATTCTAATCATTTAATTCACAGTTGAATATTCATGTACTCTTCAATGGTCAGCTCTTTAATTAACAGCTACACTGTGGTATAGTTATGGACATTCTAATTTTTATTAAATCAACAGTGGAATATTTAAAAGAATGATAACCTGAGAAGTAAACTGAAAGGAACACTATGAAATACTCATTCTGAAAATCTATATTTCCACAGTGCAATGTTTATGTACTCTTGAACATAAATGCTATAATATTGAATATTTATGTACTTCGCAATTGTCAGTTGAGGATGCTGCGCAAAATGGTACAAAAAAATTGACGTCATATGATAAAATAACCAATGAGAGGCGAGTATATATTTTACCATTGGTCAATTACAATGTATACTGGCCTCTCATTGGACAACTTTATAGTATGACGTCATTTTTTTTGTACCATTTTGCGCAGCATCTCAGTTGAGCAATATATCAGTTACACAGTATACCAATTATGTAATTCTAATTTAGATATTCACAGTGGAATATTTATGTACAAACAATAGACAAATAATCCATTATTAGCAACACAGTGTAATTTCTATGTATTATCAAATTCATGGACACAATGGGGAATATTCATTGCACAGTGAAATATTCATGTACTCTGGGCAATTAATTCACAGTGTCACACAGGAATAAAGTATTTTATACTTTTAAATTTTGTTAAAGCTAACATTCAACTAATTTAATAACAAAATTGTCCTATCTGTCCTAATGACAGTTAGTAAAAGTTTTCTTATTTATCTAATTTTAATGATACTTTATTGGTGATTTCCAACTAAGCTTATAGTGGACGATCTTATAATACCCCCCCCCCTCGCCACCTTAATTTTATCAATTTTTAAAGAAAACAAAATAACTAGGAAAAGGTGAGGGTATATTTTTAAGATTTTTAGAGATCTATCAAAACAGATTTAATTGTTGCTTAACTTCAGTGTAAAAAAGTCATAACACTGCAAAAATACACCGGGGTTATAACAGTAAATTCCACCTTACCTAACCTACGCTTCACTAATAGTATATGATAGGGTAATTGTTACACTTTCAAATCAAAATGAACTTAAATTCATTAACTTATCATTAAGCTAAGAAAATATAGCTTCTGTTACAAATTCATATTAAACATACCTAGAACAAATTAAGAAAATCATTAGTTATATAATAATCAAATTTCCAGTATGGCTTCAAAACCGATTAATATCCGTTGGATTGGAACCGGTTCTCAGCCATACCAAAAATCATGTATAGAATCGTATTACAGACAATTTTTCACGATTAATAAAATAAAAATCATAATATAAATGATAGTTTTGTTTGTCTGGGCCTTCGTCTCCTTGGGGCCAACAAAACTGGTTTCAAATCTTAATTTCGGCAGAAAGCCGTCTTTAATATTTAAAATACCGGCTAAAACTCTACCGGGACCTATGAAAAGCTTCAATGTAAAGGAGAACCATATCGGTTCAGTGGTAGCAAGATACTTCAGTAGAAACAGAAACAAGAACAGACAGAAAGACATCCCATCACTTTATCTTTATAATTCTATTTATATTTGTCCGAAATAATCCTTATAATAAAGTAACAGGATGTTTGTGTGTTTGTCTGTGTGTTTGTGTGTTTGTATGTTTGTACCGAAGGATCTCGCTAACCGCTGAACCGATCGGGTAGATTAACAGGGTAGATTCTCATATGTCCCGGAAAGGTTTATAACTATTTTGGGGGAGGGTACCACCACCCTCCCTAGAGAAATTAATTTTTTTTTTAATTTCTCGATTTTAGAAAGAGAGTTCAAACGCAAAATAGCCATATTTTAAATATAAAAAAAAAAACACTTAAAGTGCCACTAGAGGCCTCTAGGGGCGTAACGGCTAGTGAAAAATAAAAGTACTAATTTGAAATAGATTAGGGGAGACATTAGCCTTCTATGGGGGGTTTAATGAATCTTTTATGTGTCCTAAAAATCCACCCTAATTTAGGGACAGAATAATCATTAGAGAAAAGGGAAGTTGTGTCTATAAGTTTACTTTAGGCACATGTATAATTTCTAATCTAATGTCCTCTCCCTCCTGGTAGAGTTTAATAATAACGTTTTCTTATCCGTTGTCTTAACAACTTTGGGGTATTTGGTGAATTTTGAATGGTTGATCAGCCATTGTCTGATCCCTTTAGATCTTTGGGTAAAACTATTCTTTTGTAGGGTGATGATATATTTTAGATTAAATATAAATACAATTATTTAAATTTTAATTATATTTGAGAAGAAAACAAACAAACAAACATGTAGAAGCACAACTTCTATACTATTAGTAGATGTTCGTTTGTCCGTCCGTCTGTCACTCTGTCCGTTTAGAAAAGAATTTCAGAAATGGGAGAGGACATTGGACTGTAAATTATACTGGTATCAAAAGTTTACCTACGTTTTCATTGGTTTGATTAAATCTTTTGAGTAATTTTCTTGTATCTTGATTGTTTATTTCATTACCAGCAGTGTTCAGACTTTTCCACCAAAAATCATAATCTACAGAATGGTTAATTTTGGTTATAATCATTCTAATTTTATCCTCCATTGCATTGTCTTACCCCTTAATGACCCTGCAGTATGTGTGGGAGGAGTTGATAGATTTGTCTGTACAGGATAAGACTAGAAGAATTGCCAATTTTATTGCTTTCTCTTCACCTTTATCTTAACTTAATGTATCTGTGGGGGTGTAGCACCCCCCCCCCCACACACACCCTATTTGACTAAAGACTTCCCCTATACATTTTTATGGAGAAGATTTTTTTGGCCGAAAAATCAAGTCTGTAAATGGGATAAATCGTACAAAAAACTTTTCGGCAAAAAGTTTTTAAATTTAACCTCTTTTTTATAGGCACAAGATTTAAAAACTTTTGACCAAAAAATCCAAAATTACTTTATATTAGAATAATGAACTATTATGATATGACGTCATTTTTTATAGGCACTATAAAGAGCTTCACATAAACTAATATTTTCTTGGATCTACTGCAGTTCACGGTAAAACATTGCTGGTAACGAATATTGCTAAAAATCTTTGAATTTTAAAGGCTGCTAGCTGCCAAACGGCTGAACGTTCAGTTCATGCCCGCACACTGTTTTAAGCGGCACAAGAAGGCCTACAAATAATCTGAAATAGCCATAATTAAATAATGCATAATTATCTCGCAGTGCAGAGAAATGCGCAAAAAAGGCCTATTTTACGCATTTTTTCTTCAGTGAAGCTTTCCCTGTGCATCATTGGATCTTGGCTATTCCAGATTATTTGTAGGCCTTTTTATACCGCTTAAAATGGTGTGCGGGTAGGATCTGTACGTTCAGCCGTTTGGCAGCTAGCAGCCTTTAAAATTCATAGATTTTTAGCAATATTTTACCGTGAACTGCAGTAGATCCATTTTCTTTTCTTAAAACCCATTCCCCATCCATGATTGAAAAGTAATCAGGGAGGTAATTACTTGACAACTTAACCCACGTAGAAAAATAAACTTTTATTTCTGATCATTAATTAATGTATACATGAAAAAAGGCTATATTTTTTTTTGGTTGAAATAAAAAATAAAGTTTAGATTTATGCGTCTTAACAAAATAATACGTAAGGTTAGATAATTGCTTAAATACAGGACATTGTTGAAGGAATTACATTTTAGGAATTGATTATAGAGATACTGCGCTTTTAACATTTTACCGTGTTGTTCTAGGATTCATTTTTCAAAAATAAGTCATGATGCTAAGTTTAAAATCAATAGGACAGTTCTAACATAATTAAATTAACTATAAAAGTTTATTTTTTTCCTATCCTAAATGAAAAAGGTGAATAAAAAGCTAGAAATAATGTATATGTTCTAATGGGGTTATTCTGATAATATCCCATCCATTTAGATAGATAGACAGATAGATGTGATAAAAAATAGATAGATATATCCTTATATGGGGTTGCTTTCAGGGACAGAGGGGATTTATATGTATAAAAAAGGAAATATCCAATTCACTCAAATGTAAAGAACAGAATATTAAGACGCCAGAGAGGGAGGAAACATTTGGCTATTTATTACACTAGTCCCAAGAGTTTTATAATATCGTTTTCTTATTCGTTGGCTTTACAACCTTGGGGACTTTTGTTGAATTTTGATTGGTTGGTTCATTAAGTTAAGTGTCCAAACGTTTAAACCAATAATTTTAATCAACATAATGTGTAATTTTGTGTATCATTATTATGGATGTACATCTATCGACCATTGTCTTATCCCATAAGATACCTGGGTACAATAGCCTGACGAAATTGAGGGAAAGCTTATCATTTTTTTAATTGACCTTTCTCTTAATCCCTGGGTTGGTTCTTATTTGCTTAAGTCAAGTTTTCGAGTAACTTTTTGTTGCTCTGCGTAAGTAAACACATAAAAAGACTGTACAATCACATTTTTTTCATTTTGCATGAAATTCAGTTTTTTAACACAGGAAGGGGAAAGACAATTGACTGTAAAATGTACTGGTACTCAAAGTTTTATAAAAGTTTTCTCGTATTCATTCGAATCCGGTGGATAGGAACCGGTTCTCATCCATACGAAAAAACTATGTCTAGCATCGTATTATATCCAGCTTTCTACGAATATAAAAATGTACAATCATAAGATTAAAACCAGTTTTTTAGCCGGTGCCTTCGGCACCTCAGGGATAAAAAAAACTAGTTTTAATCTTTTAATTGTACATTCTATATCCACGGAAAGCTGTTTATAATACGATTTGAGAAATAACTATCAGGGAGTAAGGGAGGGGACAATGGATCGAATATTCAATTTTTAAGTAGTCTCAGACTTTGGGGACTGGCTTAAAGGGAATGTGCACGAATACAGCAGATTCTTACTGATTTTGGGGACTTGCGCATCAATGCCCCGCTAACTAGCTGAGCTAGTTTTGAATATGCAGACAGAAAAGTTTGTCATTTATCGCTGGTTTTAACAAATATTTTTTCCCAAGAAAATGTCTTTTCATGTATAGAAACTCTACTGTGATATTTATGTACTAAATAATCTAAGAACCGCTTGAATTTTGGGGTCAGTTATAAATATATTAGAAGGGTTGAGGGTGGTTTAAACAAGATTTTTCTAGTGATTAATTACAGAATGTTTACTACATTGTGATGTGTTAATAATTTAATTTTCAAGTAAATGATTTTTTTCTTAGAACTAATTTTGTTCTAAATTAGGTTACCATGATCCCCTTACAATTTTGGTAAAATTTTCTTGAAAAATCTGGTTTTCGTTGCTTTTCAGCAAACCCTCTTAAATTGAATTAATTGCCCATTGTCCCCTCCCTTACTCCCTGAATAACTATTCTCAAACCTTTAGTGTATGTTCCTCAAATAAATTAAATCTACAGATGGGGTAATTTTATTAAATAGCATGGAGGATTTATCTATTTTGCATGACCTTGTCCCTTAAGATTCTTGTGTTTTTGAAAAATTTAAGGCAAATTCTGTACACCTTAAAGATATTTTAACAACCCTCTGCATTTTTTTAATAGGGGATAAACACCCACCAACAAAAATACAATTAGAAAATTTCCGTTAAAAAATGTATAAAGAAACACAAATTGTACGCACCTATTATTAAAAAGAAAGGACTATCTAATACGGCAAATATAGGGAGGAGTTGCAAATAAGGATATACCGGGATAATCCTACTTTAGGAGTGGAGATACCCGGTATCATGAAAATTAAACCCCCCCCCGGGGGTATCTTCAATTTTGACACTCGGTATGTGTCAAAATGGATACCCCCCGGTATGCGTAATTTTTGACACCCGGTATATGTCTAAATGGACACCCCCCTGTATATTGACCCCCCCTCCCCGCATGTGTCAGTTTTGATACCCGGTATGTGTCAAAACAGACACCCCCCTTCATATATGGAGGGGTATGTCCGTTTTGACATTTACCAGGTGTCAAAATCAACACATACGGGGGGGGGGGGGTCAATATGGAGGGGGGTGTCCGTTTTGACACTTACCGGGTGTCAAAACCGACACATACGGGGGGGGGGGGGGGTTAATATAGAGGGGGACAAAATGGACCCTATCTATATTTACCCTTTAATTGGGAGGTGTCCTTGGAGGTCCTTCATCGCGCGAATTTCCTCTAGACTAATTATCATCTTTAACCCCAAATCTATTTCAAAGAGGGGAAAGGGTTGGGTAGTAGTGGTTAATACCTTTTTAAGCACTAGATAGAAGTAGCAGGAGGCTCTGATCACATATAAAAGATGATTGAAATGATAAAAGTATAGGATAAAATAGTTTGGCCTTTGTTTATATATGTTTGTTATGTGTTTTTAATGCCTGTATAGTAATATTGTTATTTGGCAAGTCTAAGTTTCCTTAAAACTTGGAGACATCTATGTGTGAATTTTTAAACTAAACAGATATTTTAACTTTTTCTTGATTTTACTCCCAATAGATGTAAGTCCCTAGATAGAGAATTAATACAGACCAATAGGTGAATAAAAAAACGTTATTTTTAACATTTTTTTGACTATACTTTTAAAGTAATGTAATGGCTATAGAATAACGACCTTTTTTGCCGTTTTCAACGTTGTTTTAACGTTAAAATCGTCAAATTTAACGCTATTTTTAAGCTAATTTAATAGGTACAGATAAAAACCAGTTTTGAGAGAGTTTATAATGCTGTTTTCTTATCGTTTTTAGTGCCTTTTTTACGAAAGCGATAACTTTTTTCGTATTGCTTTGATATAATAAAATTTTTTGTGTGTACTAGGAACTACTTAAACTAACTATGTTTAAAATTTCATTGATTTACGATGAAAAACTACCGAGTTAGGGCCATTCAAAGGGGGATCGTGATTTGAGGAGATATTTTTAGTGTCGTTTAGTACCTATGGACAAACATCGCAAAATTAAAGGATTTTAAAGTGAAAAATCGAACACAAAGCATAAAATAGCGGCGATTCTCATTTGTTTGAGGAATCTACACAAAAATTTTCAGACTCCTATCTTTATTTTAAGTGTTTTTTTTTGCAAAAAAAGTTAATGTTAATTTTGTTGAAATTTAATTGATACAAAATTTAAATGTAAATAACCTACGGACAAACATTGCATAATTAAAGGGTTTTAAAGTTAAAAATCGAGCACGAAGCATAAAAGAGCGGCGATTCTAATTTGTTTAAGGAATCTACACAAAAATTTTCAGACTCCTATCTTTATTTTAAGTGTTTTTTTTTGCAAGAAAAGTTAACGTTAAAAATGGCTTCGCAACCGATAAATATCCGCTAGATTAGAATCGGTTCTCAGCCATACTGAAATGCATCATATTACAGACAATTTTCTCTTAATTAATAAACCTGTAATGAATAAGGCTAATTATATGAACAGGACTAATTGGTACCCAAACTTTTATAACCATTAGTAACCATTGGACTGTAAGTTACATTTGATACCCAAAGTTTTATAACCATTAGTAAACATTTGACTTTAAATTACATTGGGTACCCAAAGTATTATAACAATTTGTAAACATTGGACTGTATATTACACTTGGTACCCAAAGTTTTATAACCATTAGTAAACATTTCACTGTAAACTACACCTGGTACCCAAAGTTTTATAACTGATATCTTTACACCTAGTCTCATACAGGACTTACTCTAAATACTGGATTTTAAAGAAATATGTAAAAGTTTCCTATAAAAAAAAAGTAACAAGCCCTTTTCACTCCACAGGGGGAGCATAGGCCGCTGACAATTTGTCAGTGTTTCTGTAACAATGTGGCTTTTTATAGACATGGGATAGGGCTGTCAGCCCTAAGCCCTATGATTGCGGTGTAAAGCGTCCATTTGCCCACCAGACAACTAACCCTTTGATTGCACGACCTTTGTCTGAGAAGTCCTAACTGTGCATGGTAGTGAGTTGCGCCTGTTTTGGGCCAAGGCATTCCTCCTACTCTAACTCTTTATGTCGTGCACCTGACATAGCAGCAGTAGGAACCATTTTTAACGTTTTTAGTTTTGACGCTGTGTCAGACCGAAATTCGAACCTATCACCTTTCCGACAACGAGCGAATGCGCTGCGTGTTGAGCCACGGTCGCGGGTTTCATAAAGTTTCCTATAAAAAAGTTAAAAGAATTGTATTTAAACTTGTAAAAAAAAGAAAGCCATTTCTATTCAATAATTTGTTTTATTTAGATATTAATTTTGATACAAAATTGTTTTTTTTTTCTTTGTTAAATATATAATATAAAAAATTCTTTTATTGATTGATTGCTATTCTTTTATTGATTGATAGTTTATTTTGACCTAAAATATCTACAAAGACGACATTTTTCACACAACCTCTTCAAATCACACAAATCGGATGATAATACTTTCCCAGCAAGACATTTCTCCGTGGAGTCGCCTACGAGCTTGTGCAATATATGTACCGAGTCCTATGCTACCTCGAATCCCATTCGCCATGAATTAACACCTAATTTTTTGGCGAACAACGTTGGAAAATCGTCCTTTCAAGCAAAAGGTAGCATGTGAGGTCGCCATCGATATCGTAGCAGAGTATGAAGCGAAGTCGCACAATAGTAGCACAAATTAAAAATGCGTCAAAGGAGATCTCGGCGGTGACTCGAAACATTTCTTATACGAACTCTTACATGCTCGAATCAAAGCACATATATGGAGGGGTAGGGGCAACTAGGCCATTTTTAGGAAGTGGGGCACAGTGAGAGATGGGAAGAGAGATATAGAGAGGGGTTTGAGAGATATAGAGAGGGAGGGGAAGAGAGATATAGAGAGGGGGAGAGAGAGAAGGGAGTGAGAGATATAGAGAGGGGAAGAGAGGGAAGGTGGTAAGAGATAGAGAGAGGGGGAGAGAGAGATGGGGGTAAGAGTTAGAGAGAGGGAAAAAAGATATACAGAGAGAGAGAGTACACCAGATTTATCTTTACAAGTTAATTTTTACTTTGTAGTGTAAATAGCATATGGGGATTGGCTAAATTTAACAATCACTAAGATAATTTTATATATTTGTTGTGATTTCAAAAAAAGAAAGCCTTTTTAAAAATAATTTTTTTACCAGAGACTATCAACACTATAAAATTTTATGATTTACCATTTTTTATTGTTTTCAGTTTAAAAACAGATGAATTAAAACAATCTTTACAAATTATTTGAGTCCCTAGTGGCAAAATTATAAACTATGTTTCTCTCCTATCAATTTTGATCATGGGTTGATTGTGTGTTTGTTTGTAAATGTTTGTTAACTATATAAAATGCTACATTTAAGCGACATCGCGTTTTTTCTTCAGCTAGTATTTACGAGATCGCCAATGTTAGCAGAAAAGCTAATAAATTATAAGGTATTAAGCTACTAGTGTATGAGCTCGCAAATACTAGCTAGCTACCATCATACGAGCTCACAAAAGTTCGCCAAAATGCTACTCTTATAGATATTGAAAAAGGTAGCATGCTACCTTTTTTTCTTAAAGTTTCGCTGGGTTTTGGACGGAACAGGGGTATGGGGGTTTAAACTGTTTTTAACCTATTTTTGAATGGATGTTCAAAAATATACTAGGACACCTATAGAATCAGACTGCAGAGCCCAAATTTGAATTAAGTCCCCAATAAACTTTTTTTGGGGGATTTAAAGGTTAATTTTTAATGTTGCTCTGGTCATTTTGACTAGAGCAAAAGGTCTTTTTTACTCAGGGTAATATTGTGGCTTTTAGAACAATTTATATAATTTACTTTATATTGATACAATAAAAAAAAACATTACTCTGTTCAATGGAAGTATTTTTTTTTCTAAAACAATTAATTTCATTGAAAAATCTAACATATACAATAAAACATATAATTCTGAAGTCTGAACCAATAACAAGTCTTCTTCCATTTCAAGTCTTTACATTTCAAAAAAGAGTGTTTTCACAAAGTGTCTTATTTCCAATGTAGTTAAATAATTTTTATTTTATTAAAATGAAAAGAATAAAAACCATACACATAAAAGATACATACTTTTAAAAGATATTTAAAAAAATAAGTTTGAATAATCTTATATTATATCATATTTGTATATGTGACAAAAATAAATTTGTTATATTGCATAAACATTTGTTGTCATCTTGCAGCATCTTACACAATTTTAACCCGTTACAGCCAATTTTTATGTGTTTTAAATAAGTGATAGAAAACAAACATGATAATGTTAATTCATTGATATGTTGTAAAGAATTAACTTTTTAATGAATTAATTTAGATAAAATCAAAAGGCCTAATTTTACTCTATACCAGAATACAATATTTAGGAAACAAAACACTCTAAAAGCTATGAATTTTAACCAAATAAAAAAAGAACTTTTGCTCTGATCAAAAAGGACCACAGCAACAGTAAAAATTAATTTTTAAATCCCCCCAAAAAAGTTTATTGGGGACTTAATTCAAATTTAGGCTCTGCAGTTTGATTCTGCTGGTGTCATAGTATATTTTTTATACAGTATGACCCTCGAAAAAGTATTTTTTAGCATCTGCAGCCCTAATTTCTCAATGAATCATTAAAAAATGTATATGTCCTTGTTCTCTAAAGATTTCCACATAAGTAAATATACAAAGAAAAACAAGTTAACTAATTATTTCTTTTTTATTACTCCAAAAAATATCAATTTTTTATGGCAAAAAATACTTCTAAATGAATTGATTATTTGCAAATTTTAGGTTATTTATTTACCCTTATTTATGAAAAGGATTAATTATGACAGTTGCTCCGACATCTCAATCATTTAATAGAGGGTTGATTAAGCTTTTAATACTAAAAATTCATTATGTTGAAAGTTTATTTTCTTTATAACTTTTTTGTTATTAAAGTTAGGATTATGAAACAAAAACAATTTTCCTGCTTTATTCATAAAGATTTGCTTGGTTTTTTAATTTAAAACAATTTTGCCTAATAAGTAAGTTTTCAAAACATCATTAAACTAAAAAGACTCAAAAAATATGTGTAAAAAAATGCTTTTTTCTCAAAAACTAATTTTTTTTATTTCGTTTTTTGTATAAAGTTTCTGCTAGTAACAAAAATAAAAGGATTTCTACCTTAATTTTGCTAAAAAAGTTGTTTCATGTTAAAAGTTTTCAAAACTTTAGCTCTAAAAATCTCCGGTGTTAATGGAGGTAAAAAAATATTTTTATATCTACTTATGTGGAAATCTATAGAGAACAAGGACATATACATTTTATGATAATTCATTGAGAAATAAGGGCTGTAGATGCTAAAAAATACTTTTTCGAGGGTCATACTGTATATGTTTTAAAAATAGGTTAAAAACAGTTTAAAGGAACCATGCAAGAAATATAACGCTTTAACTGCTGAAAGACTGCCACGAGTAGACCCAATACCCAAACCAAAATTTGAAGCATCCGGCTTCAAAAACAAAAAAGTTATAGACATTTCAAAATCTTATTTGTAGTACAATTGACAATTTTGAAAGTTTTTCATTGCTAATAATATAATTTTCATTATTAAAATAGGTTGCCTAGAAAGAAAATTATAAAATTATTTTTGGCAGAAACTTAGGATGCCAGTAACTTATAACATTTTTACAAAACCATTAAAAAAAATTCAGTTTAATTTGCGTTGTATTGAGAGTACTGTAGCGTTAGAATACCAGCCTCTAGGATTTCCAGCCAATCAGAAGCCTGAGTGCACGCAAAGTCCACTGAACAACCAATAACAGCTGAGCATCTGTATTTCTTACAAAATTTAATATTGAAATTTTCTTTTAGTACAATGAAAATCTTTCAAAATTTTCATTGTACTAAAAGAATCATTTTGAATTGTCTTTAACTTTTTTGTTATTGAAGCTGGAGGCTTCAAACTTTGGGTATTGGATCTACTCATGGCAGGCTTTAAGCAGTTAAAGCAGGGTATTTCTTGCAGGGTTCCTTTAAGAACATATCCGTCCTTCTTATTATTGAAACTTCAATTCATTAATTTAAATTTTCAGGGGGGACTCAACCAACAACCTCCCCCCACATACTACTCTGGGGTAAAAGAAGCATTAATTTTTGACCCCCTATCTTTAAATTTGCACCCGGTATGCTTGAGTTTAGACCCCCTATGTATTGTTTATTACCTTTTGCATGTTTTATCCTTTCAAAAGAAAAAAAAACATTTGAAATTAGTCCATAAACAAAAAAGTTAGGTTTTTAGGGAGGTTGGGGGTCCTCCCCCCCCCCTCACAACTATTATTTTTGACCCCCTATCTTTGAATTTGCACCCGGTATGCCTGAGTTTAGACCACCTATGTATTGTTTATTACCTTTTGCTTGTTTTATCCTTTCAAAAGGAAATTTTTTTTTTTTAAATTAGTCCATAAACAAAAAAGTTAGGTTTTTAGGGTGGTTGAGGGTCCCTACCCCCCATTACAACTATCAATTTTGACCCCCTATCTTTAAATTTGCACCCGGTATGCTTGAGTTTAGACTCCCTATGTTTTGTTTATTACCTTTTGCTTGTTTTATCCTTTCAAAAGAAAAAAAAAACATTTGAAATTAGTCCATAAACAAAAAAGTTAGGTTTTTAGGGAGGTTGGGGGTCCCTCCCCACCCTCACAACTATTAATTTTGACCCCCTATCTTTGAATTTGCACCCGGTATGCCTGAGTTTAGACCCCCTATGTATTGTTTATTACCTTTTGCTTGTTTTATCCTTTCAAAAGGAAAAAAAACATTTGAAATTAGTCCATAAACAAAAAAGTTAGGTTTTTAGGGTGGTTGGGGGTCCCTACTCCCCATTACAACTATTAATTTTGACCCCCTATCTTTAAATTTGCACCCGGTATGCTTGAGTTTAGACCCCCTATGTATTGTTTATTACCTTTTGCTTGTTTTATCCTTTCAAAAGGAAAAAAACATTTGAAATTAGTCCATAAAGAAAAAAGTTAGGTTTTTAGGGAGGTTGGGGGTCCCTCCCCACCCTCACAACTATTAATTTTGACCCCCTATCTTTGAATTTGCACCCGGTATGCCTGAGTTTAGACCCCCTATGTATTGTTAATTACCTTTTGCTTGTTTTATCCTTTCAAAAGGAAAAAAAAACTTTGAAATTAGTCCATAAACAAAAAAGTTAGGTTTTTAGGGTAATTGGGGGTCCCTACCCCCCATTACAACTATTAATTTCGACCCCCTATCTTTAAATTTGCACCCAGTATGCTTGAGTTTAGACCCCCTATGTATTGTTTATTACCTTTTGCTTGTTTTATCCTTTCAAAAAGAAATTTTTTTTTTTGAAATTAGTCCATAAACAAAAAGTTAGGTTTTTAGGGTGGTTTGGGGTCCCTACCCCCCATTACAACTATTAATTTTGACCCCCTATCTTTAAATTTGCACCCGGTATGCTTGAGTTTAGACCCCCTATGTATTGTTTATTACCTTTTGCTTGTTTTATCCTTTCAAAAGGAAAAAAAAAATTTGAAATTAGTCCATAAACAAAAAGTTAGGTTTTTAGGGTGGTTGGGGGTCCCTACCCCCCCATTACAACTATTAATTTTGACCCCCTATCTTTAAATTTGCACCCGGTATGCTTGAGTTTAGACCCCCTATGTATTGTTTATTACCTTTTGCTTGTTTTATCCTTTCAAAAGGAAAAAATTTTTTTTGAAATTAGTCCATAAACAAAAAAGTTAGGTTTTTAGGGTGGTTTGGGGTCCCTACCCCCCATTACAACTATTAATTTTGACCCCTTATCTTTAAATTTGCACCCGGTATGCTTGAGTTTAGACCCCCTATGTATTGTTTATTACCTTTTGCTTGTTTTATCCTTTCAAAAGGAAAAAAACATTTGAAATTAGTCCATAAACAAAAAAGTTAGGTTTTTAGGGAGGTTGGGGGTCCCTTCCCCCCCTCACAACTCTTAATTTTGACCCCCTATCTTTGAACTTGCACCCGGTATGCCTGAGTTTAGACCCCCTATGTATTGTTTATTACCTTTTGCTTGTTTTATCCTTTCAAAAGGAAAAAAAAAAATTGAAATTAGTCCATAAACAAAAAAGTTAGGTTTTTAGGGAGGTTGGGGGTCCCTTCCCCCCCCCCCCCCCCACCCGACCTCACAACTATTGATTTGACCCCCTATCTTTAAATTTGCACCCGGTATGCTTGAGTTTAGACCCCTCTATGTATTGTTCATTATCCATTTGCCTGTCTTATCCTTTCAAACGCAAAGAAAATGGGGTGACCAAATTAATACACACCGGGTGTCAAAATTGATACATACGGGGTGTCCAAATTGTTGCATACCGGGGGGGGGGGGGGGGGGGGGGGGTATATGTTTGACCCTTTATCTTTTTACCCCCTATCTTTAATTTTGTACCCTGTATGCTTTATATTGGACCCACTATGTATTGTTCATTACCCATTTGTCTATTTTAAGCCAAAAAAATTGGGGTGACCAAATTGATACATACGGGGTCCAAATTGATGCATACCGGGTGTCAAAATAGATGCATACCGGGGGGGGGGGTATTTGTTTGACCATCTATCTTAATTTTGTTGGTGTCTAAATTGATGCATACGGGGTGTCAAAATTGTTGCATACGGGGGGGGGGGGGGGTTATATGTTTGACCCTTTATCTTTTTACCCCCTATCTTTAATTTTGTACCCTGTATGCTTTATTTTTGACCCACTATGTATTGTTCATTACCCATTTGTCTGTTTTAAGCAAAAAAAATTGGGGTGACCAAATTAATATATACCGGGTCAAAATAGATGCATACGGGGGGGGGGGGGGGGGTATTTGTTTGACCATCTATCTTAATTTTGTTGGTGTCCAAATTGATGCATACCGGGTGTCCAAATTGATGCATACGGGGTGTCAAAATTGTTGCATACCGGGGGGGGGGGGGTTATATGTTTGACCCTTTATCTTTTTACCCCCTATCTTTAATTTTGTACCCTGTATGCTTTATTTTTGACCCACTATGTATTGTTCATTACCCATTTGTCTGTTTTAAGCAAAAAAAAATTGGGGTGACCAAATTAATATATACCGGGTCAAAATTGATGCATACCGGGGGGGGGGGGGGTTATATGTTTGACCCTTTATCTTTTTACCCCCTATCTTTAATTTTGTACCCTGTATGCTTCATTTTTGACCCACTATGTATTGTTCATTACCCATTTGTCTGTTTTAAGCAAAAAAAATTGGGTGACCAAATTAATATATACTGGGTCAAAATTGATGCATACCGGGTGTCAAAATAGATGCATACCCCCCTGGGGGGGGTTTAATTTTCATGATACCGGGTATCTCCACTCCTAAACTAGGATGCTGCCGGATATACCCAACAATATGATAACGGACAAAGTAAACTGAAGAAAAGTAGTCAATTGCAAAATTTGAAATACTTGTCTTTTTTTTAAATACCTCAAACTAAACCATTATTAGCTGCCAAGTTGTTTCTTTTATTAGTCATTGGGAATTTAATTTGCAAGTGTATTAATCTAATAATTTTCAGCTGCTTAGGGAATGTCTGAGCCTTTAAACAGGCGTAAATTATTATCATTTGGCATTACTTTACACTATATTATAAGATTAAAACCAGTTTTTAGCCCCGAGATGCCGAAGGCACGGGCTAAAAAAACTGGTTTTAATCTGATGATTGTACATTTTTATATTCGTAGAAAACTGGATTCGAATGAATACGAGAATCGGAGAAACACGTTTTCTCATTCTCTGTATTTAAAACTTTAAGTGTTTTTCTTAAATCTTATTTGTTTTTCCCAAACTTTTGAGGTAAATATTTTAATCTACAGAAGGGTAATTTTGTTCACCATAATTGAGGGTATACATGAATAAATCATATGTTGCTTACTTTAGTTTACAAACTTTGACTACATTACTTATGATTGTCCAATGTTATCAAGAAAAGTAGGAATAAAGGTATAGTTTATTGGAGGAAAAAAACATACTTCTACCTAAACCAATACAAGGATCTTAAGGGACAAAACAATGGAAGATAAATTGATACACATCCCCATTGATGATACATAAAAAGTAACTTTTCTTAACGTTAAAATTATTGGTTTAAAAGTTTGAACACTACAAGTTTGAAACTAACTAAACAAATTTCAATAAAAGTACCCTGAAGTTTTATTAGCCCCGAGGGGCTTTAGGAAAATTGTATGCAATATGATGCAAAACATGAATTTTCAGTATGGCTTAGAACCGGTTCTAATCCAGCGGATATTAATCGGTTTCAAAGTTATACTGGAAAGGATTTACTTGTCCCTTTATCCCTTCATGAAACCTGATTCTCATACCAACTTTTTAGAACTTTTTTGCCATCACCGAAATTGAATAATGATTCTAAAACATCAATGGCATGAGTGGGGAAAAGACTAATTAATTTGATGATTTTTGGCCGATAGATTAATGTACACCTCAATGATGATACACAAAATCACCTCTTTTGTAGATTATAATTAGTGGTTGAATCGTTTGTACATTCAAAATAATGAACCAACCAATAAAAAATCAACAAAAAGTCCTCAAAGTTTTTAGGCCAACGAAAAAGAAAACTTTTGGGACCAGTTTTTTTTATAATGTTTCTCCCTCTACAGGCATGAACTTGACTTACTTTTAATTCATTGGACATTTTACACCTGTTGTTTTACAATGAAATTGAAAGTTGCATACCATAAGCAAACGTGTAATAAACTTTAATATCATGTTAAGAACTAGCGAATGCGCCCCTAGTGGCTTCTATGCGGGGGGGGGGGTAGATATACCACACTTTTCTGGGATCTTGCCAAGTCAAGTATCAACTGTTGGGAATATCAAAGTATGACTCCATGCAAAATTTGAGCCGGATCCGGCCAAAACCGGCCGTGAATTTTATGAAAAACCGGTTTTTTCCGGTTTTTAGGGGGTATCTGTATATCGATTCAGCTGGAGCAAAACCGGTTAGAGGTACAAAAAATTTTACTTCACATGAAATTTAGCCAATGCAATTGCCTACAAAAATGTACTTCATCATCAACTTGATTGGACAACTCTTTCCCCTCCTAAATCTCCATTAAAACCTCGGAAACGGCAAAAATCGCCAAAAATCAAGCCTTTGGCGGCAAATAATGGCTAAACGGTTAGCCGGAGGCGAATGAAACATAAATAAATAAATGTCTGCCTCAAAAAGTTGTTCAACATCAAAGAGATGCTTGAAGTCTCTAAAACGACTCCTTCCCCTCCTTTAAGGGGAAAAACTGAAAAAACGTGATTTTCAAAAGTATGCCCACTTCGTGGGTGTGGGGGGCACTGAACCCGTCACCCCAGGGTCACCAAATATAAAGTCTAGGCGGCCCACAATGCTGAATTTTCACCAAGTGAAAGTCTTGTGTCATTATCTCTTATGAGAAAAAAGTTATTAATTAATTAAAATTTCAAATTGTGATTTTTTGATGGATTTCTTTGAGGAAATGACAGGCTGGTCAATTTTTAGGCCATTTTTTTCTGTTTTTGGCCCGCCACGCCCAAACGGTTTGAGATAATCTCACGGGACCTTTTGCCCGACCTAAGCCTGGTTATTTGTAAGGTATAAGAAAAAAAAATCCCGGATTGGATGAAGCACGACGTCACTGCGCGCAGTCAAAAATCGCTGGTCGGCTCATTTTGCCCCCTCAAACCCTCACCTCGTGCCATTTTTCTGTGTAAAGATTATCTGTTTTTTTTCCCTAGACCTCACAAATAACCAGACTTAGGTTGGGCAAAAGGTCCCGTGAGATTATCTCAAACCCTTTGGGCGTGACGGCCCAAAAACCGCAAAAAATGGCCTAAAAATTGACCGGCCTGTCATTTCATCAAAGAAATCCATCAAAAAATCACAATTTGAAATTTTAATTAATTAATAACTTTTTTCTCATAAGAGATAATGACACAAGACTTTCACTTGGTGAAAATTCAGCATTGTGGGCCGCCTAGACTTTATATTTGGTGACCCTGGGGTGACGGGTTCAGTGCCCCCCACACCCACGAAGTGGGCATACTTTTGAAAATCACGTTTTTTCAGTTTTTCCCCTTAAAGGAGGGGAAGGAGTAGTTTTAGAGACTTTAAGCATCTATTTGATGTTGAACAACTTTTTAAGGCGGACATTTCTTTATTTATGTTTCATTTGCCTCCGGCTGACCGTTTAGCCATTATTTGCCGCCGAATGCTTGATTTTTGGTGATTTTTGCCGTTTCCGAGGTTTTAATGGAGATTTAGGAGGGGAAAGAGTTGTCCAATCAAGTTGATGATGAAGTACATTTTTGTAGGCAATTGCATTGGCTAAATTTCATGTGAAGTAAAATTTTTTGTACCTCTAACCGGTTATGCTCCAGCTGAATCGATATACAGATACCCCCTAAAAACCGGAAAAAACCGGTTTTTCATAAAATTCCCGGCCGGTTTTGGCCGGATCCGGCTCAAATTTTGCATGGAATCATCCTTTGATATTCCCAACAGTTGATACTTGACTTGGCAAGATCCCAGAAAAGTGTGGTATATCTAGGGGGGGGAGATAGGTCGACCTTCCACAATGCATTTTTTCTAGGGGTGATTTATCTTTGGAGAGTGGTTGTACCCTCCCCTAAATAAACCTTTCCATGACATATGAGAAGCTACACTAGAAAGGAAAATAATATTGGTTCAGTGGTTAGCTATAAATAATAGTTTGACATTTTAGTTTAGAAAATCAAGAAAACAAGATGTCTGCTTGTCTATATGATGGCTAATATCTCATGCACTTTTAGTAAGGATGACCATTGGTCTGGGGAAGTTTTAGGAAGAGGGGGGGGGGGAGAGAAAAGAATTACCTGACCCTTCAATTGGGGATTATCATTTTTCAATTAATCCATCAAAAGTTTACCAATTTTACACAATATTTTGTTATAAATGCAGTTAGAATTTTACTAATGGACGTATGACCAGACAGGTTATAGTTAAATAGTAGCTGCGCAAATACAATCTATGTATTGAGATTGATAATTTAATTATGCACGTCACTCTATGCTTTTTGTCGCAGTAAGCTTGTTCTAATAGAATTCAAATTGAAGTTTATTTTTGAGTAATATTTAGTTTAATAATTTCTTACATATATGTAGAATTGTATCACAAAATTATTGCACCAAATTGGACTGAAAATTTTACTGGTATCTAAACTTTTTTTAGAAAAGCATTCTCTCTTATTCGTTAGCTTAAAAAATTAAATATTGCTATAATATGTTCTTATTTATGTATTGAGATTAATAATTTAATTATGCATGTAACACTATGCAGTAGTAAGCTTGTTGTAATAGAATTAAAATTGAAGTTTATATTTGAGTTATAGTTTATTAAATATAGAATTTTCGTTTAGTTGGACGTTGGACTTCCAATTTTACAGAGGCCCTAAGTTTTATAAACATACTATCTTAATTTTTGGTATCTTTTTATAATCAAAAAGGAGTGTGCTAACTTTTCCATTTATACTTTTATAGATGGGGTAATTTTGTTTATCATTATTGGGAATGTATATAAATCAATTATACATTGAGATCCCAACTAGACTACAGTATTTCATCTTTTAGTTGTAAGCTTTAACTTTGTTCATGTAGAATCCCAGTGTGAAATTCATACAGCGTATGATAAATTACTATTAATAGATTACAGCTCCAAAAACGCCTTACTATCTTTTATCCTTAAAACAAGGATGATAACATCCATAAGTAGCGAAGCTTTAACATATGAATGGACACCCGAAGAACATAAGTACAGTAGAGTGTCAAAAATAATAAACATTAAACTTGATAAAATAAATCACAACATCTAGGAACGATCTAGCAATCCAATTGTAAGACAAATCTTAATGAAACTTGGTGGAAATATGGAAATAATCACTGAAATTTTCAGCTGGCTATCTTGAATAGGAGACGAGAAAATCGTTTCCCTTATAGCGTTACGGGCTGGCAGACTGACGGACGGACATTTAACTGAATTATAGATTAGCTTCGCTACTAAAAAAATACAGTTACTAAATTACGGACAGCAGAATAAAAGTTTTCTAAAGCGAAACTATTTGCTTTTAGGGGTAGTCCGTTCACATGCTAGCCTGTAATGGATAGCTGTAAACGTTAATTTAAGCATTTTAGAATCGTTCTGCCAATTTCAAACGTTGCGTGGGAAATACTTAATTCCTAAACTATTAAATATAAAGTTTTTCCAGTATGGTTTCTAAACTGATTAATATCCACTTGATTAGAAACAGTTCTCAGCCATACTGAAAAATCATGTATAACATCGTATTATAGCCAATTTTCCAAGAATGTAAATATAATTATCATTAAGAAATACCAGTTAATGCTGTTTATAATACGATGCGATAAATAACTATTACTAGATGAAAATAATTGTTTTGATTTTAAAAAAGTGATTCCTGTGACGAGAAGGCACCATCTCCTTTAGTCACAACAAAAAGGTTAATACATTCATATTAAGAATCATGTTTAGAATCAAGCTCCATTTTTTGATGTTGCTATTTTTTTTATAAAAAATAAAACAAATTAAACAACGTTTTCAAAAGTTTGGGTTACTTATTTTTGAATGGGGCTATTTTTTGACAACCCGTTCAAAAACATGAATCATTTTTAGGGTGGACCTTGGGTGGACTTCTAATATTATATTTCTTATCAGAGATAGGGTTGCCATGTTGTATGGACTTATATATTTATAATTCTTATTAGGAGACAGGGATGCCAATGTTGTATGCACTTCTAGAATTGTATTTCTTATAGGAGACAGGGTTGCCATGTTGTATGTACTTCAAGAATTATAATTATTATTGGAGACAGGGTTGCCATGTTGTATGGACTTCAAGAATTATAATTTTTATAGAAGACAGGGTTGCCATGTTGTATGGACTTCAAGAATTGTAATTCTTATAGGAGACAGGGTTGCCATGCTCAATAAACTTCTAGAATTATATTTCTCATCAGAGACAGGGTTGCCACGTAGTATTGACTTCTAAAATTGTATTTCTTATTGGAGACAGGGTTACCATGATGTATAGACTTCTAAAATTATGTTTCTTTTCAAAGAAAGGGTTGCCATGTTTTATTGACTTTTGAAATTATATTTCCTATCAGAGATAGGGTTGCCATGCTGTATTGACTTCTAAAATTATATCTATTACTACAGACAGGGTTGCCATATTGTATTGACTTCTAACATTATATTTCTTATAGGAGGCAGGGTTGCCATAACGTAAGAACTTTAAAGAATATTTGGCAACGCTGGTTTATGCCAATATTACTACTAATGCAACACACATCAATATTGTAACTGTAGAGTTTTTATAAAACAAAAAATTCAGCTAAAATAATAAAATAACTTTTTATATAAATCTTAGAAAATATTATTTAGAAATTAGCCACAAATACGCTACATAGTAAACTTTCATTAAAAACACTGGTTTTAACAAAAATCATTTTTGATATGCTAAAAATTGAAGACAAAATATAGTTACTTTTATAGAACTCTCATTTTTTAATTTTGGGGGTCGCCCAAAGTTTTTACAGTGACAAATTTTACATGGTTACAAGTATAGAACAATGGACGTCAAATTAATCTTCCCGCAATACTAGTAAGATAATAATCTACTTAAAATCAGGGAGGGAAAGGACATTGGACTGTAAATTACTCTGGTTCCCAAAGTTTATAAACACATTCTCTCATTCGTTGGATTAAAATTTTTGGGACTTTCATCAAATGTCTTAACTCTACCAATAACGTTTATCTACAGAAGGGGTTAAATTTTCTTATTATTATCATAATTGGGAATGTAAATGGAGTTATTGTCCATTGTATTATCCCTTAAGAAATCTGGCTGAAACTTATTTCAAGAGGTAAAACTGGTTTTCTTTGAATGAACAATTCCCTACCGGCCCGGCAATTGTTCTTACTTAGAATCATCACAAGGAAAAATGCGTCAAATGACAATGACGCATTTTGAAGAATTTTTAAAAATGTAATAATGGATATAAAATATAGTGGATATTGTAACAGTGGAATTTTTGTCGTATATTTAGGTTGCTAATATAGTACATATATAATACAGTGTGTTTTTTTTATGAGAACTTTTTTAAAAACAATTTTACCCCACTTATAGTTATCAGAATTTAATGATTAATGTCTTATTTTCTTCGTTTTTTAAGGCAATTAATAGAACAACAAAAAAATATTTAAATTTTTATTTAAAAAGTACAGTAAAATCTAAATTTCAAAACTTAGGTGTCAACATATAAAAATGGTTTTAGCGCATTTTTCTTAAAAAAATGGGTTTTCTGTAGTCGACTTTGGGGGGCCAGTACTCCCTCCCTGGTTGAGATATGACCTTCAAACTTTGATATGTTCTAGTACATGTCCCTAATAGTATCTGTATACATTTTTAGCTCTATATCTCAACTTTGAAGTGTTTAGCAGCCATTCTTGCAAAAGGTTGATTATTTGAGCATAAGAAAAATGCGCTAAAACCATTTTTAGATGTTGACACCTAAGTTTTGAATTTTAGATTTTACTGTACTTTTAAAATAAAAACTGAAATATTTTTTGTTGTTCTATTAATTGCCTTAAAAAACGAAGAAAAAAAGCCATTAATCATTAAATTCTGATAACTATAAGTGGGGTAAAATTGCTTTCAAAAAAGTTCTCATAAAAAAAAACACACTGTATATATTGACCAATTAGTTCCTTCATGGTCAGGGGAGGGGATTGGGTAAATTAATAAGGGGGGGGGATGAGTATCATTATATAAGTCAGCTGAGAGAAACATTTATCAGGTTATGTGAGAATCTCTGACAATATCCACGTATTCTATATCCATTATTATAATATACAACAGTTGTTCTATTATATGATAACACAACTTTGTATTTCCAAATTTATAATTTTCCAAAATATTTATCCAATAATACGCTAGTATTTTGACAAAGAATCGTGTGTTAATTTTAGCGGCTTCTGCTCTATATAATTCCACGCTAGAATTTATCCTAATATAAAAGAAACAAGATGTCCGTCTATTTGTGTGTCTGAAGCTTAAGTATATAATTCCACGCTAGAATTTATCCTAATATAAAAGAAACAAGATGTCCGTCTATTTGTGTGTCTGAAGCTTAAGATCACGGTTATCGCCTGCCCGATATGGTTATTCTTTACAAAAAAGCTTCCAGGGAAGTTTTGTAACTATTTTTGTGGAGGATACACCAAGCCTCCCAAATGTATCCTACTGATTATTTTTTGTTCCTTTTAAAAACTAAAATGGATAGTGGAGGGTCATCCCCCCACCCATTCCCTCTAGGGGCGTAGCCGCTGGTGACCAATAAACCAATCACTTTATAAGAAAACATTTTTATTTTAAAATATAAATTTATTGATATTACCTGCCAAAAATTTACTGATTTTGGCTTATTTTTACTGCGCTGTTTTTATAATTAATTATCCTTGTTAAAAACGTGTGTTTATATTTCATAAAAAGATGGAGTAAAAAAGCATATAAGCCTTTTTTCCCTGTATTTTTTGCATTAAAGATTATTGTAACTAAAGTTGTTTTCGCATATATTAACAAACAATAAGAATGTTTTTGCAAAAACGTATTTTTTACTAAAATAAAAGCTAAAATTTTAGAAATTTAAAAAGGGATCATATTTGATATTTATAACCATGCAGAGCTTGATCTTTAAAGATCCAGCTCAGTTCTCTCAATCGTTGGCAAATACTTAGGGTACTTATTACATTAAATCTGATGGTGGGCTCCAACTGTCTCTGTCTTTATATACACTCTAATAAACATGTTACTAATTCTTAAGTTTTTAAATCAAATATACGAAAAAAAAAGATAATTAAAATTGCTATGTGTAATCTAATGGGCTATTTAAGGAAGATTCATATTAATCTTAAGGTCTTTAGGATTTGTTGTATTGGGGTTAAGACAACGCCCCCACCCCCCACATATCCTTTGAAAAAAACCTTACTGCAAAAAAAGTTAAATTCTATTTTAACAAAGATGACAATATGATATTCATTAAGCGATCAATTAAAAAAACATTATACGCATATCACTAAACATAGTTTAAGATTAAGAAATTGTACCAAATCACCCTATAAATTACCAATCCTTTTTTGTTAGCCCCGATGGACCGTAGGCCAAGGCTAACAAAACAGGTATTAATTTTATTATTTTTAGTTTAATAATTGTAGAAAATTGTCTGTATAATATGCTATACATCATTTTTCAGCAGGGCTAAGAACCAGTTCTAATCCAACAGGTATAAATCGGTTTCTAAAGTATACTGAAAAAAAACTGACACGTATGTATAATTATAATGATATTATCATACTTTTTTTTAAATGACCGTGTAAAAAATTAAATTAAGTATATCGTTCATGTGGGATACTTTAAATGCGCGAAGCTTTTCTACAATTTCAGGTTCGTCCGTCTTTAATTCTATTTTAGGCAATACGATTATATTTATATTTAGTTATCAACTTAAGTTGGAATAATGATTCCTAGAATGATAAGATACACCGAGCGAATATTATCCTATTTATGTAATTTTTTGAATGGTTTCTTTGAAAACAAGGTATAGTATTATAAGCGAAACATCTTTACAATCAAGTCCTAAAAATGTAGGCATGTCCTTAGACAATATCCTATTATTCATTACAATTAAAAACAATTTTGTTTAGACTTTTAAGGAAATATATTCTGCTAATTTAGTTCTGATTATGTTCGTCGTTTGTAATATCGTATGATTTCAGAGCTTCGGTTTTCTGGATGTTGTCATCCTTGTTTTCATAATAAAGTGTATCATTAATTATTTCATAGAATTTACGCCGTTTCGCATGAAATAATATGTCATTACTCATATTTTATTTTTTTTATTTTTATGCCATAGAAGCTACTCTATAATTAGAAATGTAGTTCGTCCACCAGTCCTCAACACTTTGAGGAAAACATTAATTTCTCGCCGCAGGTCAAGACAGCCGACTAAATATTTTTTTTGCATAAATTCCATTTATCAATGAGTATTAATACTATATTTTAATTGGTCTTTCGGTTTGCCAGTAATGCTACAAAAATTAAAGGATCATGGAAAGAAAATGAAGTATCGGGTTTCGTCGCATTTTCACAGTAGCTTTTCTCCTATTTTAGCAACTGTGGGGGCTCAAACCCTGCTGTGCCAATTTCCTAACCCTGCGGGGCAATCATTAACATTTAACTAACCTAAAATAACCTATCAAAGCTACTGTGAAAATACGACGAACCCCGCTACTTCGTTTTCTTTCCATACTCGAAATGAATATATCTGCTGTATAATCGACTTTGTCCGTTTGTCAATACATAATTGAGTAGTGCTTCATTGCTTGTGGATGTTGTCATCTTTGTTTAGAAATTATTTCAAATGACACCTTTCATACAATAGCTTTTGACAAAAGCAAAGCTTTTCTAAAGTTAGGGTTTGTAGGTCTATAATGGATAGATCTGAAGTAGTAAGAGAGATAAAGATGGATAGAGAAAGAGAGAGGAGAGAGAGAGAGAGAGAGAGAGAGAGAGAGAGAGAGAGAGAGAGAGAGAGAGAGAGAGAGAGAGAGAGAGAGAGAGAGAGAGAGAGAGAGAGATAGAAAAAGAGAAAGCGACAGAGAAAAAACTTAATTAAGTTAGAGAGGAATCGTAGAAATTAAAAATTGAATCAAAACTATATCTACTTTTCTCTATTAAAAGTATCGTAGGCCATCTTTTAAATTTGTTGGTCTTCTAATATTAATACATACCTAAAATAATAAAAAAAATTATCTAATTTAGAAAATAAGTTACTCATATCCTTAAAGAGGATATGCATCATTGTATACATTGTCCTATCCCTCTATCCCTGGTGGAGGGATGTGATTTTGAATTTTTATCATATTATTTTTTGTATAAAAGTTTATTATTGTTCTTTTTTGTGATATTAATTATTTTAATTCTTGGCCTAGATATATGACTAACAAAAAAAAATATGTTTAAGTTTCCTGTACAATATTATATTTAAAATATGTAAAAAAAAAGTGTAATTCACGAACACACTTGCTATAAATACAAATATTTTTGTATAATTTCTAATTTTGCAGCTACTTTATATACATACTAGCGGCTTCGCCCCTAACCTCTAGGGGCGTCCAAGAGGTTTGATCAAACTAATTTTTCGTTTTTTAGATTTCAAAGAAAAATTCAAAAAAAAAATTTGGGGGGGGATTTTTTTGAGGGGGGGGGGATAGCCGACCCAACTATTTTAATTTTAGTTTTAAAAAGAAAAAAAATTTGATTGGGGGTATTTTTCATTTTTTTGGGAGGTTGTGGGTGTCACACCCTCCGAGAAAATAGTTATAAACCTTCCCGGGACCTATGAGAAGCTACCCTGTAAGGGAGAACCCGATCGGTTAAGCGGTTAGCGAGATCATTTGCTACAAACAAACAGACACACAGACAAGCAAACAGACAGACATCGTTCTACTTTGTATTATAGATGTACTAGCGGATGCGTCCCCAGCATCTAGGGATCAGAAAAGTAGCCTAAAACCATCTCAAAGCTTAAATCTTTAAAAAATCGTGGGACCTTTATGAACCCTCCCTAAAATGGAAAAATCAATCGGTTCAGAGGTTATTGAGGTCTTAATCTTCAGACAAAACCAACCTTACTTCTTTATAGAATAGGATAAGGTCAGTCCATAATTAAGGAGGTAGGGGACAGTATAATGTTAAATAGTACCCATTTTTTTATTCGTTGGCTTAAAAATTTTGGGTACTTTTACTAAATATTGATTGGTTGGGATCTTTTTATTAAATATAATTGGGATGTAAATTAAAATTATAGGTTGAAAAGTTTGGACACTTCAAGTTTGGAGCTAACCAATCAATATTCAATTAAAATACCCAAAGTTTGTAAGCAAACCAATAAGATAACGTGGTTGTAAAACTTTGGATCCCCTTCCTCCTTATAACTGTACTACTTAGTAGATTAATTTGATTACTATTGTCCTAACCCTCCTAAGCAGTAATGTAATTATTTTATGCACGGAAATATATTGTTGCAAAAAAATATTTAATACAGGAATGGATATAAAATTACGTGGATGTTGTGACATGGGAAATTTTTGTCGTCAACTTAGGTTGCTATTATAGCACTCAGATATTAGTCAAGACGTTCCTTTAAAAATGGGATTAGGTAAAGTAATAAGGGGGGGGGGGGATAAAGGGTATATTAGCCAGCTAAGAGAAACATTTTATCAGGGTATGCGAGTATCTCCTCATAATATCCACGTATTTTATATCCATTAATACTATACAGGCTACATCTAATTATGATTGTACACGTATTTAATTATATTTTTTTCCGTTAGCGTAGATACTCTACAACTATGTCATGTCTGTATGTTTTTAAACGAATTTTGTGCAACTAGCTACTAACATTTTCCCAATTTTTGGCCATATAATATACAGAAATTAATTAAGCAGAGATGCACCAAAGTAGGATCTCCTAGTGTATCTACTCCTCATGGGCTATATACGCATACCTAAATCTGTCAAGATGGATAAATACCTGATCATCTCCAGATCTCCTCCCCTCCAACAAATCTCTCAGGTTCTTATAGGACCCGGCGTTGCCAGGTTTTAGTCTCATTGCTGCTTCTATATCTTCCTACACATACATACATAGGTGGTTAAGATGATAAATAAGTTGGTAGATAGATAGATAGATAATGAGAAACATATATATAAAGTAAGAGGGGAAAGCAGAGAAATTTAAACTATTGATTTGATATACTGAAATTAGAGTCAGTGTATAGTGTAATAATATAGGACAGAGTACCGATTAGAGAACACTATTTGAATGCTAAAAGAATGACAGAGTACCGAATAGAGAACATCATTTGATAGACAGAGATAGACAGAGGGGAAGGGAAAGAAAAAGAAGCGATGGAGAACCGAAGCGAGAGCAGAAGAGAGCATTACAGAAGAGCAAAAGGACGCCAGACAAAATGACATACAGACACTTTAAAATTTCTGTCTGTCTTTTGATAGAAAAAAGATAGAAAGATAGAAAATAAAATAGCTATCTACCTGAAACTCTTTCCAAGCTCTTGCCACTGAATTCTTGTGGGTTGGCAGTTTTTTGGCTGCATGCTTTTTCCGACTTAAACTTCCATAAACCCTGGTCACAAATTTATGCCTCTTAAGATTTTAAAGTAGAGAGAAAGATAGATAAATAAAGAGATTTGAGAGAGATAAAGAAATAGAGTTTGAAAGAAAGAAAAGAAATAGGAGAGAGAGAGAGAGAGAGAGAGAGAGAGAGAGAGAGAGAGAGAGAGAGAGAGGAGAAAGACATAGGAGAGAGAATGAGAGAGAGGTAGAAAGATTGGGAGAGATAGAGAGAGAGAGAGAGAGAGAGAGAGAGAGAGAGAGAGAGAGAGAGAGAGAGAGAGAGAGAGAGAGAGAGAGAGAGAGAGAGAGAGAGAGAGAGAGAGAGAGAGAGAGAGAGAGAGAGAGAAAGAGAGAGAAAGAGAGAGAGAGAGAGATAGAATGAGAGAGAGGGAGAAAGATTGGGAGAGAGAGAATAAAGAAAGAGAAAGAGAGGAGAGTAAAAGAGAGAAAGAGATAAAGTGGAAAAGTATTCATATGTGTTTTGTGGACATAATATGTATGCTTGGTAAGATCTTGGACACAGCATTATGTAAAAAACATCATGTTGCCATCAAAAGATCCTTCAAGTGCCATTTCTTTTGTTTTACCACTTTCCTTATATTGAAGGGATTTACATTTTCACCAAGGATGACAACATCCATAAATAGAAAAAAACGAAGATTAATAATTCTAAAGCACTTTGCACACTGAAGATAAGATATTTATTTCATATGAAGATTTTTAGTTAAAGGATTTTAAAAATCAACTTATTTTAAATGGGCCTGCGCACTTTTTTGAAATTAGTATAGAGATGCTACGCTCTCTAAATTATTACAATCATAATAAAGTAAAGTTTAAACAATTCAAAATCAACAATTAAATCTATCCACAAAAGATAGACGTATGGACCGATCATAAAAATAAAAAGCTTCGCTCTTGATAAATTATAAGCCTTAGGTTACTTTTTAATTGACAAATAAAACAGATATTTAGGAATAATTAAATCAACTGTAAACAAAATTGTTTTGGTTTAAACTTGTGTTTTTTTTTAAAGTGAAAAAAGGGTAATGTTTTGTCCATTTACTTCAAACCCAAAATTTTTAAATAAATAAAAAGAAATACTATTAATATTTTTAATGTTTAATAATACTTTTATTTTTAATCTTATGGAAGGATGTATGCTATAAGAATGAACCATAAATTTTTGGCTGAAAGATGTATCCTTTTTTCCCCTGACAATCTTGTGATTGTCACACTTTCAATCAAACCCTGGAGGCGCAAGGATGTCCACACAAAACAGACAACCCACCCACGGCATTATTAGCAAATAATGGAAGTGTGCCTGCCTTCTGTCGATTTTGAGTATAAACCAAACCTCATCATGATAAGGGTGTTAAAAATGTTGGCTTGTCTGAGTAAGGGGAATATCTTTGCCTATAAACAGGGATAACTCATTACATTGGGGAGGGGGCATGAGGCTGTTTATCACACTTTCTTATATGATGACTTAACAACCTTGTGGACTTTTATCTAATTTAATTGGTTGGTTCATTAAGTTGAGTGTCCAAAGGGTTAAATTACTATATGAAACCTACAGATGGAGTAATTTTGTGCATCTTCATTGAGGATGTACATCAACTTATCGGGCCATTGACTCTGATTATGACGTAAAAAAAATTAGCTAATGAGAGGCCACTATAAATTTTACCATTGGTCAATTACAGTGTATCCGTATACTGGCCTCTCATTGGCTTATTAAACAAAACATAGGTGAAGCAAAACTAGCTTTTTAAAAAATATATTTTTTTCTGCTGGTTTGTAAGAAAACTATTGCAAGCATGTGTGAGGCCTTTTCAGGGACGCAGTAATATGCCCCTTTTTAATGGTATTTTTCCTTGTTAGCATTTTTACATTTATGGTCATTTAGACTGAGTTAATTAACAAAAATATGAAATTTGCAACGGCTACACAAGATTTGAGGATTGTTTATGTGTTGTTATTTTATCAGCATAAGTATCCAGTATGGTTTATATGTCTGAAGCTAAAGATCTAGACGCTAGGGGCGATGCTACTATTATGTTTATATTTTGTCAGCAATAACCACTTTTTATTGAAGCCATATCGTCGAAATAATCCTTTAGTAACGAATAATTTATCCTATGCTGTATTCCTGAAATCTTGCTGTCATGTGTGTGTGTGTGTCTGTGGGTGTATGTGTGTATGTGTGTGTGTGTGTGTGTATGTGTGTGGTTGATAGAGTTAGGCCTACAAGCAACTAGAAGGTGTTACCGTCATAATACCATAATTTTAGAGTAGCCCTGCTTAGAGATCTTAAGGGATAAAACAATGGACGATAAGATAATGTTTTATTAAGTATCCAAAGTTTTAAGGCCAAAACTTTGGGTCCAAGTGATATCTTCAGTCTTTGAGATGTGCTACTTGAAAATCAGGACAATTATATCCTTAAGCAGCAAAGCATTTAAAGTTTACAATATTAAAAAGAGTAAAGTTTACAATGGAAATAGAACAATAAAGTGTTATTAATATGGGAAATTTACTATAAACGTATAAGAGACATGAAAAATAAGAGTTAGACAGACAAACAGACGGATAGAAGACAGACATCATCTTACTATGTAATCTATGATTTAAATTAGCGAACGGTAATTTATTTATTAATTCTTTTTGTTTTGTCATAGAAACTCCAAATAAGCAAAATTTAGGACATTTTCGGGGTGAGCCTGCACTTCCGCATATTATCAAATCTGCAAAGTGTACAATATTTGCAATAACAAATAAATAACAAGGAGGACAACATTTATAATTAGCGAAGCACAAAAAAATAGATGGACATACGAATATTGATGATTTTAAGATAAGATGTTCAATGGTCACAAAAAATAATGACCGACCTCTATCTTAGATAACAGAAAAGAAATCTAAGTGTAGCTGTCTGCTGTTATGACAGACGGACGTACAATTTGAATTATTAAGTAAAGAGGAAAGTTTACAGTGTTTTAATAATATGTGGTTCTGATAATTTTGACAATATGACACATGCGCGGAAGTTAAAACACACCTCAACTTTAATTTCTACATCTGGCTACAGTTTTATTTAGTGGTATTGACAACAAATTAGGGTTGGGCCGGATATTCGGCCATTTTCAATAACCGGCCGTATACCGGATATTAAAACTATCCGGTTACATGATATCCGGCTGATTTTTGACGCCGGATATCCGGTTATCTGGCCGGATATTCGGTAAATTGCCGGATATCGAACGTTATCCAGATCCGGCATTATAAATCATCGGATATCCGGTATCCGGCCAAAAAAGTATCCGGCCCAACCCTACAACAAATACATATGCAGGAATATCAAGGGATAAGACAATGAAGGATAAACAAAATTACCCCTTTCTGTAAATCCAAAATGATTGGTTAAAAACTTTGGACACTGGTAGGTTTTGTAAAAGTACCCAAAGTTTTTATGGCCATGAATGAGTTCTTTGGGTACCAGTATTGGTTAAAGTACAATGTTTCCTCCCTCACTGAATTTTTGAAATTTCATTAATGCAGTTTGGTTCCAAATTCGAATAATTTCCACGGAATTAAAACCGGTTCAGATCTATACTGAAAAATCATGTATCGTATTTTAGTATTAAACTTTATTTTGTTTGGCGAGGAACTTTGGCCTCTCGGGGCTAATAAAACTGTCACTCTTTCCTTATGAATGTCTAACTGTTTAATTTCAAAAAGCTTCGCTACTTTTTGACGCATTAATCCTTGTTTGAATTCTAATCAGGGAGGGAGGGGACAATGAAATGTAAACTACACTGGTGCCTAAAGTTTTATAACCACGTTTTCTCGTATTCATTCGAATCCGGTGGATAGGAACCGGTTCTCATCCATACAAAAAAAACTATGTCTAGCATCGTATTATATCCAGCTTTTAACGAATATAAAAATGTACAATCAATTAAAACCAGTTTTTTATCCCGTGCATTCGGCACCTCGAGGCTAAAAAACTGGTTTTAATCTTATAATTGTACATTCTATATCCGCGGAAAGCTGTTTATAATACGATGCGAGAAATAACTAATCTTGTGTTTGGGCTCAAAAACACTTGGATACTTTTATTGTTTTTTGATTGTTTGGTTTCAAAATAGCAGTGCTAAAAACTTCAATATACAATAGGTAATTGAGTATTTTTGTTCATCATAATTGGGGTTGTAGATAAATTTTTCGTCCATTGTCTTATCACTTAAGATCCCTGTTTTTTTAATTATCCGCCCCCCTAGTGGCCTTTGCGTGACCTATACTAATATATCAAACCTTTTTTTCATATTTTAATTAGGCCGATATTTTTTATACAAAATATATATAATTATACATTCATAATTAATAAGTTAAATTGTAATTTTTTATAATTGTCAAATTTGACTCGATCTTTAAATCGTTTATAGGTGATTTAAACCGGGGCGATTCATTTGGCGCACCATCAAATTATTAATATCAATCTTTAAATCGAATTTGCATGGGTGATTTGAATCGGGCAGTGGCGCGGGCCCGGCGCGCCAATGCCACTCACCGAGTGGCATTGGCGGTTTAAATCGGGGTGATTTATTTAATAAATAAATATTTTTTTTTAATTACTTTAATATTTTATTGCAAAACTATCGTGAAAACATTTTTATAGTTATTTTTAAAATAAATTATATATTAATGTTTTATATAAAATACTATACTGACACGGTATTTTATATAAAATACCTTACTGACACTGCTTAAGTAATAAAGTTGTACTGGCGCGGATCGATATATTAGTGAGTGCGCAAGCGATTTAACAACACCGCACCGAAAATCTTTTAAAAATCAGGTGCGCTGTGGCTTACCACCAGCGCGCCTACGGTTTACCTCTGAATCGCCCCGATTCAGCGCGGCATAAAAACGATTTAAAGATCAAGCTAAGTGCAATGTATGTAAAAATAGAAAATAAAATATTTATTAAGTAAATTCAGGAATTTTAAACGATAAACAATCATTTATCACCTTATAATATTATTGGTTGAAATATTTTGACACTTCTAGTTTGAATCAACCAATTAGGTTTTTAAAAAATATCCAGAGAGAGAGAGAGAGAGATAGATAGATAGATAGATAAAAACGGCATAAATTTCCTTTGTTCACTATCTGTCCTGCAGAGGCTGGTCTGGGATCCTGTCAAACTTTCCCTGGAGACACACAGGTTATACAGTATTTATACAATCCAGCAGATATATGGGTAGTAGTGGTTTTAGAATATCGCAGAAATTGATAACAACCATTTTATGTTTAAGCAAGTACTAGCTGCTACACCCCTAGAGACCTTTTCCATATTAGTTTTAACAAGAAAAAGCAAAGGAATTCCCGTACCGTCCTCATTCGGTTTGATACACATACTTTTCGCCGTTAAAGAAAAAAGTTTACTTTTTGTTGGTCCCAATATTCTTAAAGGCTCCGGTCAAATAGAAAGGGATAATCCTAGGAATTTTAAGTCGTTTTTATTAATTTTTTTATTAAAGTATGAGATACATTTTTTAATGGTAGAGTTACATCCGGTTTAAATCCATCGGAAATAAAACCAGTTTCAAAGCCATATTAATGTATAACACTTTCCTGGATGTATTGTTTGATGAGTAGAGTGGGCGGGGGGTCTCTTTAAACCGGGAGGTACTATCAATATCGTTGCATTTAGGGGATATTGAATTATAAGATGATAGAAATTTAAAATCACTAGCGGCTTCGCCCCTAGCCTCTAGGGGCTTTGCCCCAAGAGGTTATAAAAAAATTAAGGCAAAATTCGTAAAAGGACCAAGGAAATCTTCAGCAAAAAAATAACCAAGGAAATCTTCAACAAAAAAAAAAAAATTGGGGGGGATTTTTTTTGTTTTTTTTGGGGGGTTGGAGGTGTCCCATCCCCCAAGAAAATAGCCTAAAACTACCACAGGACCAGTAGGTATATTCCCTGAAGAGTAGAATCCGATCGGTTCAGTGGTTACCGAGATCTTAAGGGACGGACGGACGGACGGACGGACGGACGGACGGACGGACGGACGGACGGACGGACAGACAGATAGACAGACAGACGGACGGACAGACAGACAGACGGACAGACATCATTCTACTTTGTATTATAGATTAAGAACTTGTATAATTCTATTATATAAAAAACTAAATCTGCAAAGCTTTCTAAATTACGCTTATTATCACAGGAATCATCATATAGCAAGATATAGAAAAGATTCACTTTAAGCAAGGATGACTACACCCAAAAGAAGCAAAGTTGCAAAACGTGAGTTATAAAGCTAATGTTATTGTTAAATAAATAATAGCAAATCACAAAACCCTTATGTATATAAATTGAGAGGTATCTTAATTAATAAATTAAAATTCACTGACGGACATACAAAGTGAATTATAAAGTAACATCGCCACTAATATCTAAATAGAATAATTTAATAGCATTCCCTCATAGCGTTACGGACAGACGGACAGTTGTCCTAATTTAAATCTAAATTATTGAGTAATAGTAAGAAAACGACTTTTTTTTGGTTCTTTGCTATTAGTTGTTTAGAATACTTTAAATAAAAGTTGAAAAATTCATGTTTAAAATTAGTGGAATATTCACAAACTTAATGCCAGGTAGGTTAAAATAAAATAATCTTAAGAGATACGACAATAGACAATAAATTGATGTACACCCCAAATTATGATAAACAAACTTAATTCTTTCCTTACTTTAAAGTTTAGACATACCTAGTTTATACCAACCAATCAGGATCTGATATAAGTACCCTTAAATTTGAGATTTAAAAAGCCTTGGGTATCAAATTAATCTACAGTCCAATATCCCCTCCCTTCCTAGAAAAACAACTTTGCTGAAAATTTCGGGTATAGTCCCTTTCGTAACATCGCACCTTATGGGGCGATTCTTCGTATTTTTCACACTAGCTTTTGTCCTATTTCAAGGCCCTGCGGGGGTTCTAACCCTGCGGGACCCATTTTAAAAATACGACGAATCGCCCCTTATACGAAAGGGACTATTCCCAAAATTTCAATTTGGGATAAAAATTACACTTTTATTTTATTAAGAGTATCTTCAACTATTTAAAACCCTTTTAATTTCTGAAGCTTTTAGTAAAATAAACCATGGACTTTTGTAAATAAGACATGCATTTTAATTTTATGCACCTAGAACACAAGAACGTAAGCAATCTGGAAGGGGAAAGGGGCATTGGACTGTTTATTACACTAGTACCTAAAGTTTTATAATAAGTTTTCTTATTTGTTGCCTCAGCAACTTTTTACTGAATTTTGATGGGTTATTTTCTATTTACTAGAAAAGTATCATCATGTACTGTAAAGAAGTAAGGTTTTTTTGTCTGAAGCTTAAGATCTCAGAAACGGTTAGTCTGAATTGGTTGTACTTTTTAGGGAAGCTTTATAAAAGTCTTAAGGTAGTTTTAGGCTATTTTACCGATCTCCTCCCCAATAGTTTCTAGGGGCGAAGCAACTAGAATTTTTAATAATATGCACTATTGGACGTACAACAATTAAATGAACGAACAAACCTGAATTATAGAGCAGCTGTAGCTCTAAATGAAAAATGCACCTTTGCTCTCCGCTTATGGAAGTCATAAACAAAAAATGATGAAAAATTTGCATAAGTAATAAACAATAATGCACAAGGATTGAGACAAAATTTTAAAAAAAACTAAATACATGCGATACATACATATTTACATACAGCAAGGAATTATAAAGAGAGAGAGAGAGAGAGAGAGAGAGAGAGAGAGAGAGAGAGATGGGGGGGAGGGAACAATGGGCTGTTTATTACACAAGCCCCCAAAGTTTTATTCTTATTCGTTGGTTTAACAAGCTTGGGGACTTTTAATGAATTTTGATTAGTTGGTTTATAAAGTTCTGAGTGTACGTACATACGTTTCAATTACTAATTGTAATCTACAGAAGGGGTAATTTTGTTAATTTAACATTGGGAATGTACTTCAAATAGTCGGCCATTGATTAATCCCTTTAGATACCTAGATTTTATAATTTGAAAAAAAGCTTATTCAAAAGAGGGAATCTACGAAAAGTTTTATAAGTAATAAGTGTAATATTTATTTATCAATAAATTTTGAATAAATCATTTTTTTCATTTGATGATAAGAAGATTATGACATGCTTTTTTAAAACACTTTTGATTTAATCAATTAAAATTTTAAAAAGATTTTGAGATTTTGTACTTCTTAAAATGCAATACTGCTTTACTCGTTTAAACAAAGATGTTTTAATATCTTGAAAATAAGGGACATTTTAAATTGTAGTGTAACGTTTAGTATACTCTTAGTGGACGTTTTTTAAGTCATGAAATAATTTAAGTAAGAAAAATCTAGAATAAACTTTTTTGATAAAAGAAAATTGTTAGAAATTTATTACTATGTTAAAATAATGTAAAAAATATTTAAAAAAAAAAATATTCATATATTCCTGGATATTTCAAATACAATTAAATGCAATATTTGCATCCTATTTTTTGGTGGTTATTATACAAAGTATTTACTTGTTAGATAAATAGATAGATTTATTGGTAGATGGATAGATAGATAGCTAGATAGTTAAATAAATAGATATTTAAATAGATAGATAGATAGACATATAGATAAGGGTGGGCCCATTTCAACCTTTTTTTAGATTTTACTGTTATCATAAGTTGTGGAAGTCATATATATGTATGATAAGCCCCATTCAAGTTTCAAAAGTGACTTGGCTCTTATGGCTGCCGACGCGCGGGGGTTATAAATAGTACCCACCCCCTTATAAAACCAAAAATTGAAATTCCTTCAAACACAGGCATGTTGCATATCAAAATGACCGCATTGAAATGCTGATTGCGAATCTGAAAACCGTTTTGAAAAATATTGCTCCTAGTTCGAATAAGATCTCATTAAGTACCTAAAAACAGCTGATTTAGTCAAAATTGTTCATTTTAGAAGGTTATTTGAAAATCATTTCAGACTGAATCAATATTTTTCAAAACGATTTTCAGATCTGTAATCAGCATTTTAATGCGGTCATTTTGATATGCAACATGCCTGTGTTTGAAGGAATTTAAATTTTTGGTTTTATAAGGGGGCGGGCACATTTTATACCTCCCGCGCGCCCGTCGTTTTTGGATTAAAAAACCTCTTTCAAGTTTTATAGGGTTTTATATTGGCCCAGTAACCCTTGCCAATGTCTACTAATGTGAAATTCCAAAATCGACCCACCCTAATATAGATAGATATATTATTAGATAGAAAGATAGATATATCCTATAATACAAAGTAGTCCCTAGCTGCTAGGTGCGCAGCCGCTAGTAGATGGATAAAGCAATGATGAATAAAAATTGGGTGTAATAAAGAATTAAGAGCTCTGTGATTATTATAGTAGCTTTGTATAGATTGATAGATAAATAAATACATAGATAGATAGATAGATAGAATAAGCAATGATGAATACAAATGAGGTGTAATAAAGAATTAAGAGCTCTGTGATTATTACAGTAGCTTTGTATAATACACTAAATCCTGTTTTTGCAAGTTAATCGTTAATAGTAATACCCCCCCCCCTTAGCCCAAACCTTAATGGTTTAGGAAGCAAAGTTACTCTTTAAGCAGTTGTATGTCTGTTTGTCCTTCTTTTTAACATACACTTTCAATCTATCTATTCTCTCTTTTTTATCTTTCTTTCTCCCTCTCTCCCCTTTCCATTTTTTCTCTTTATTGTCTCTCTTTTATTTATCTCTCTCTTTTTTTCTCTCTCAAGTGGGTAGTGTGTTATGGGGGATTCACCTCCTGAAAAAAGCTGATATCTATCCTGTTAATTGGAGTAAGTGGGGTGTTAAAGGGGGTTCACCGCTTGCAAAATGCGGGAATCTACCCCATAATTTGCTATTGTGCCTATAATTAACCCTCCCTTTGTAACTTCAATGATTACTATAAATGAATGGCCAGGTAGCTGAAAAACTAAAATCTTTGATTTTGTATAAATTTACAATGGATATAAAATATACGTGGATATTAAGACAGGGGAAAATTTGTCGTCAAGTTAGTTTGTTTTATTTATTGGTCAGTTCGTTCATCGAGTAGGAAGTAAGTGGATGGGGTAAAAGGGTCAGATGGAGGGGGGGGGGAGTATCGTTTTTTAGCCAGCTGCGAGCATTACTCATTAGTATACATAAAAATCTGGTGCAACATCCATCCAAGTAATATTATAGTCAGACTTCAACTTGAATTTTGATAATAAAAGTTATGGTCTCAAACAATAAAATAAGCAATGAATAATTACAAGAGCAATATTTTTTATAATTAGCGGAGCTAAAACGAATTTTGAAATTTTTGGTGCTTTACCTCAAAGAGCCAATTGAGCACTGAAACCCAATTGTCCCTAAACTTACGGTGCACCAACCTTGCAATTCTACCCTGTACCCCATAGTACCCCTTAACTAACCTGAGGTGAATTCTTAAAAAAATTTCCTCACTAAAATCAGTTTGACCCAATGAAACCAGTGAGGCTCACTAAAAATTTAGAGGGGATAATTTTGCCTCACTAAAATTTAGTGAGGCAAACTGATTTTAGTGAGGCAAAAGTTTTTTAAGAATTCCCCTCAGACCTAAAGTAATTGGGTTTCTGTGTACTTTGAAGGAAGTAGAAAGTAAATTTTGACTTCAAAAACGCGACATCTATCGGCAACTTTTGTGACTAAATGGAAGATTCCTTGATCCAAAGGCATAGGCCACTCCACCGCCGCCAAGTGACATCTTTTTGGCGGCTCTGACAGTCGTTGGATTGCTGCCGGCGGCTATTTGTCCCAAACCACCAGCGGTGGATTTAGTTCTGTTTGTTAATTGTTGGTCAGATATTTTCAAATAATGTTACCCTTCTCTAGTTCTCTCTCTGTCTTTAAATTTATCCTTCTTTTTCTCTTCTCTTCTATTCTCTCTCTCTTTCTTTATCTTTTTCCCTCTCTCTTTTTTGTATCTATTTTCTTTTTTATTATCCTCTTTCTACCGTTTTTTCTCTTACTCACTTTTTCTCTCTCTCCTATGTTATATGGTTTCTCTCTATCTTACATCAATTATCCATATGTACTGCCTATCCTTTTTTATACTTTTTGCTGAAAAATTATTTTTTCTTGATTTTGTTAATATCTTTCCTTCTTGGTAGTGTAGATGAATTATTAACTGATGGTAAACTATAAAAATCATAAGTAAACAAATGTCTTTTTATTATATGATCTTTCATATTATATGATCAGGTTTTTGTACATGAACATTAACAAATCTCTAGGTCTTTTAACATATAAATGGATATAAATTATCTTTCATATTATACAGTTTTTTTACACAAGAACTCTAACAAATCCCGTGGTCCTTTCACATATTTATGGTAAAGTTTTTGTACACGAACATGTTTAAGTCTTTAGGTCGAACACAGTAATAGTGTCTGACTGATTATGACGTAACAAAAAAAATTTGCCAATGAGAGGCCACTATAAATTTTACCATTGGTCAATAACGGCCTCTCATTGGCTATTTTTTTGTTACATCATAATCAGTCAGACAGTATTACTGTGTTCATTTAGGTCCTTTTTACATGTGCATTTGAAATTATCTTGTAGGTATATTCTATGACCAGGTTTTTATAAAAGAACCCGAAAAAATCCTCACTCCTCTACCACATATTGTATAAAAATTCCACCCCTAATATCTATGACACGCTTTCGCAATTAAAAAGTGGAGAATAGTTATTTCTCGCATCGTATTATAAACGGCTTTCCGCGGATATAGAATGTACAATTATAAGATTAAACCCAGTTTTTTAGCCCCTAAACCCAGTTTTTTAGCCCCTAGGGGCCGTAGGCACGGGCTAAAAAAACTGGTTTAATCTTATGATTGTACATTTTTATATTCGTAGAAAGCTGGATATAATACGATGCTAGACATAGTTTTTTCGTATGGATGAGAACCGGTTCCTATCCACCCGATTCGAATGAATACGAGAAAAAAATTAGGATGGCTTTTAATATCATAGTATAACAGTCAATTTTAAGGTTTACTTAGCCTTACATTTAAATGTGACATTTGAGATCACATAGTTATAGAACATACTGTGTAGTTTATTTGTCATGGAGGGAGGGGACATTGGGATGAAAATTTTACTGGTACCCAAAGTTTTGTAAAAATGCTATCTTATTTATTGGCTTAAAAGAGGTTTCCAAGCTTAACTAAAATGGATAATTTTGTTTATCATAAAAAGGGAAATAGCATGTACACCAATTTATCATCCATTGTCTTATCCCTTATGATTCATGAACTTTTGTCCATTAAAGCTGTCATTTTATATCTATTGATTATTTTAATATGCCGCTCTGAAGGGTAAAAAGTAGGGTTGGGCCGGATATTTTTTTACCGGATATCCGGCTGATTTCTAATGCCGGGTATCTGGTTCCGGCCAAAAATCTGGCCAACGTTCGATATCCGGCAATTTACCGGATATCCGGCCGGATAACTGGATATCCGGCGTCAAAAATCCGCCAGATATCATGTAACCGGATAGTTTCAATATCCGGTATCCGGACGGATATTGAAAATGATCGGATATCCGGCCGGATAACCGACCAGACCGGATATCCGGCCCAACCCTAGACTAAAAAGGGTTTACTCTGATAGCGATGGAGGGTTAGGTCAATGAAAGAAAATTTTATTTCTTATTAACTATCTCTCTCTCTCTCTCTCTCTCTCTCTCTCTCTCTCTCTCTCTCTCTCTCTCTCTCTCTCTCTCTCTCTCTCTCTCTCTCTCTCTCTCTCTCTTCTCTCTCTCTCTCTCTCTCTCTCTCTCTCTCTCTCTCTCTCTCTCTCTCTCTCTCTCTCTCTCTCTCTCTCTCTCTCTCTCTCTCTCTCTCTCTATCTCTATCTGTTAAAAAAAAACTTTTTAATTCATTAATGTTTTATTTTCACTTTTTTTGTGTTAACAATTGACCGATACGTTAACACATACACATTGCCAGGCCTAAATACGAGGTGCCCTCTGGCTACAGTGTCTTCCCTTTCCTCCAACTGCGGAGTGACCACGGGCAGTGGGGAGAGGGGAACTAGTTGAGAGAGAGGGGGAAGGTAGAACTGAGCTTAACACATGGGGTAGGGCGGGGGAGAGCTTGCTAAATGCGTGTGCTCAGCCCGACTCTCTGAACTATGTTTATATGCAGGGAAAGAGCAATGGCAGTGCATAATTTATTCAACACCATTTTTATTCTCTGAATAATGATATTATCTATAATACAAAGTAGAATGATGTCTGTCTGTCCGTCTGTCTGTCCGTTCGTCCGTCTGTTCATTTAAGATCTCGGTAACCACTGGACCGATCGGATTCTACTCTCTTCAGGGAATATACCTATTGGTCCTGTGATGGTTTTAAGCTGTTTTCTTGGGGGATGGGACACCCCCCCCCCTCCCAATCCCCCTCAAATTCTTTTTAAATCACCTCTTAGGGCAAAGCCCCTAGAGGCTAGTAACAAGAAAAAAATTGAAGTGTGGGGGACGGGAGGGGATAAAATAAGTTTATTTAGTTTTTAAATTTTTTTATTAAATATTTTTTTTTCTTTAAAACGATGTCTTTCTATAATTCGTTAATGTTTATAAAATTGAAAAACATATATTCATATGATTTGGTTTGTGGAAGGAAAGTTTTTTCAAACAATTGCAGACAACTAACTCTTTGATTTCACGACTATTGTCTAAAAGTTCAAACTTTGCATGATGATGAGTTGCATATGTTATGGCCAAGGCATTGCCCATACTCTTTCTATTAATGTTATACATCTGACATAGCAGCAGTAGGCAGACGAAAACCACCTTCCATTTAAGATATGCCCTTTAAAAAATTACCATTTTAGATGAATATTTAATCAATGAATTATATGGCTACTTAGAGATTAGACAATATATTTTATATTTAATCAATGAATTATATGCCTACTTAGAGATTAGACAATATATTTTATATTTAATCAATGGATTATATGCCTACTTAGATGATTAGACAATATATTTTATATTTAATCAATGAATTATATGCCTACTTAGATGATTAGACAATATATTTTATATTTAATCAATGAATGATATGCCTACTTAGATGATTAGACAATATATTTTATATTCAATCAATGAATTCTATGCCTACTTAGATGATTAGACAATATATTTTATATTTAATCAATGAATTATATGACTACTTAGATGATTAGACAATATATTTTATATTTAATCAATGAATTCTATGCCTACTTAGATGATTAGACAATATATTTCATATTTAATCAATGGATTATATGCCTACTTAGATGATTAGACAAAATATTTTATATTTAATCAATGAATTCTATGCCTACTTAGATTATTAGACAATATATTTTATATTCAATCAATGAATTCTATGCCTACTTAGATGATTAGACAATATATTTTATATTTAATCAATGAATTATATGACTACTTAGATGATTAGACAATATATTTTATATTTAATCAATGAATTCTATGCCTACTTAGATGATTAGACAATATATTTCATATTTAATCAATGGATTATATGCCTACTTAGATGATTAGACAAAATATTTTATATTTAATCAATGAATTCTATGCCTACTTAGATTATTAGACAATATATTTTATATTCAATCAATGAATTCTATGCCTACTTAGATGATTAGACAATATATTTTATATTTAATCAATGAATTATATGACTACTTAGATGATTAGACAATATATTTTATATTTAATCAATGAATTCTATGCCTACTTAGATGATTAGACAATATATTTCATATTTAATCAATGGATTATATGCCTACTTAGATGATTAGACAATATATTTTATATTTAATCAATGAATTATATGCCTACTTAGATGATTAGACAATATATTTTATATTTAATCAATAAATTATATGCCTACTTAGATGATTAGACAATATATTTTATATTTAATCAATAAATTATATGCCAACTTAGATGATTAGACAATATATTTCATATTTCATCAATGAATTATATGACTACTTAGATGATAAGACAATATATTTTATATTTAATTAATGATTCGTATGTCTACATAGATGATTAGACAATATATGTTATATTTAATCAATGAATTATATGCCTAATTAGATGCATAGACAATATATTTCATATTTAATCAATGAATTCTATGCCTACTTAGATGATTAGGCCTAAAGATAGTATACCAAGTTGCTTAACTCATTGAAGGGCATAATCATTCTTAAAAATATTTCTACTGAAACAAAATTATCTCTATCATGAAATAATTAGCAAAAAGAGTTATAATCAGGGAGGGAGGGGACATTTGACTGTAAATTATATAGGTACCCAATGTTTTATAAACATGTTATCTCATTTGTTGGCTTAGAAACTATGTGTACTTTAATAATTCTTCTCTTTAACTGGAAAACTTAACTTTTGATATTTTTTAAAAAATAATTTTTTTGTTTTTAAACCATTGCTGCGCTATTTATGGTCATAATTGTCGTTGTTTTTATCTTCACAATACATCTCCCTGCCCTGAAAGACAGTTGCTTAAGAGATGCAAATAATCGATATATTCATTTACATGAGTTATACTAGAGTCAGTTTTTGCCTTTCGAGTCTTTGCGGATCAAAAAAAAAAGTCATTTGATACCAATTATTTTATGTCTTAAGGAAGAGAACAATGGACGATAATTTGATGTACTTCCCCAATTTTGTTAAACAAAATTACCCTTCTGTAGGGTAAAATTATTGGTGGAAAAGTTTGAAGACTTCTAGTTTGTGCCAATCAAATTTTTTTCCTATTTTTTTCGACTGCATAAAATCTTTTAATAGTATCCATGTAAATTATTTGAGATGTATATAAAACTTATCGTCCATTGTCTTATCCCCTAAGATTTCCTGTTCTCAGCTGTATATGATTATTCTAGTAATAATTTTTCTGTTCTTGATTTAAAGAACACCTGTTTCTTCACTCATGACTCAGGAATTCAGGGTGAAGTAAATGGAGAATAAAATTAATCCCCAACCCAATTTTCCGTCGATTTGAGTGATAAAATAATTTAGAATAATTTTTCCAGTATGGCATCGAAACCAAATAATATCCACTGGATTAGAAACGGTTCTCAGCCATACTGAAATATTAAAATGAATTAACTAATCTTTCATTTACATATCCCCTGTATCCCTGTTCACTCACACAATCCGCCCCCCAGAATCCACACACACACATACACACAAACTCACACACGCACACACACACACACACACACACACACACACACACACACACACATATCTATTCATTAAAGATTGCTAGGTGGTCAAAAAAAAATCTGTGCTTAGTTTTGAAAACAAGACCTCAAACGGTCATAGAAGCAAATAACAAAGATGGATGCTTTTTATAGTGCCTATAAAAATGACGTCATACTGGCCTAACATTAGCCAATTAAAATGTATAATGGCCTGCCATTTAGTCTTTGTATTAGACACTTGTATTATATGGCGTCTTTTTTTAGACGCTATAAAGAGATCACATAGATTTCCGTAATAAATTAAAGATTTAAAAAGATCAATCAAAAAACTAATTTAGTTCCCATATCAGAGTAGCTTTACATAAGTCCTGGGATAGTGTGGGAAAAAGGAGGGGGGGGGGGATTGTCGTTATTTTAGCCCGCTACAAGTTCCACTTCACTAGAGAACACGATAATAAGTTGTAACATCCATCCAATTAATAATAAATCCATTATTATAGGTTATCCTAACTTTTTCATTTTTGGTGTATGGTTTAAATAATATTTAAATTTTGAAATTCATTAGGTAGCTTCAGGGAAATGGGGGACATGGATTATTCTACATCCCTTTTCCCCCAACAAATCTACCAGCAAACAAAGAGAGAGGGGACAATTGGCTGCTTATTAAACTAGTCCCCGAAGTTTTATAATAACCATTACTTATACTTATTCGTTGGCTTAAAAACTCTAAGGACTTTTGATTGATTCATTCATTAAGTGTTCAAACGTTTCAACCGCTAATTTAAATCTACTGAAAAGGTAATTGTGCGAATAATCACTAGGGATGTATATCAATTTATCGGTCATTGCCTTATCCCTTTAGATCCCTAACCAGCAATACATGCAAAGAAGAATTGGGGGTAGTTTTAATTTATCTGCCAATGTTCCATCCCTGTATTCCCTGTAAGTAGCTCCATCAATAAATAAATTATATAGTCTAAAGATATTCAAATAGATAATTATTTATCTTTCAGTATGTTTATGTAATAGTGTCAATATTTACGTAGAAAATAAAGCCAATCAATTTCAAGGGAATAGCATAAGATTACTTTGATTTGGAATTATTATCTTATTGTTATCAATAAAATAGGCTTTTATAAATAAAATTCAATTATTAAACACATTTTGTCTCAATAATGATAAATTTAAACGAACCTAGTAAAAGTGTCTGACTCTGATTATGACGTAAAAACAATTAGCCAATGAGAGGCCAGTATACACTGTAATTGACCAATGGTAAAATTTATAGTGGCCTCTCATTGGTTGATTTTTTTGACGTTATAATCAGAGTCAGACACTTTTACTAGGTTCATTTAAACTTTGTTGCTTTGTTAAAATACCCATCTGAAATTTGAATTTTTGTTGATAGGCAAATATTTTTTGAATACATAACAAAGCTACTATTTAAACTTTTTTGAATGAACAAGGAATAGACTTTCCATAATTGCAAAGCATTAACAATAATTTTATCAAATAAGCTTTATAATCGAATTCTTGTATTTTATTGCTGAGATATTAAGAATCATAATAAATTAATGGCCATTTTAAATGTATGACATTTGTTTATTTCCTATTGGTTGGAGTTGAGGCACCGTTGATTGGCGTGGTCCTTCCTGAATTCCCATTGGCTGTCCCGTTCAATCCGTTCCCGGATTCCTCGTTGTCATTGGTTGGAGAGTTTGCGCCAGAGCCAATAGAATTGCGTCTACGTTTGTACGGGGCCAATGAGGGCGATGTACGTCTTGTTCTAAAAATTAAACCAATCAAAGAATTATTTAATAGCTATTTATCGCATCGAATTACAGACAACTTCCCGTAAATATTAAATTGAAATATCATAAGATTAAAACTCGTTTTGTTAGCCCCGAGAGACTGAAGGACCGGCTATTAATTTTATGATTTTTAATTTAATGATCGTGGAAAACTGTGGAATAGTGGAATCCTGTGCTATACATGATTTTTTGGTATGGCTGAGAAACGGTTCTAATCCAACGGATTTTAATCAGTTTCAAAGCCATACTGGATATGAAATCATAATTTTTAAAGTTTTTCTATTGATTTTGATTCTTTTGATTTAACTTTGACAATGATAAGCCATGAAAATAATACAAATTAAAGATACAATTGTCTTTCAATCTTTGAACTTTTAATATTTACATAAAAGTGTCAAAAATGCCTATATTGTAAGCCATTTTTCATAATTCTCTCCCCGTACGTCTTTTTTGAGAAGGTTAATTTTGCCCAAATAAGGCAAAAACTTCGGGGGCGTAGAAGGGGGAAAAGTTTTGGTTTTGGGGATTTTTGGTTGAAAAGGGGAAAATGTTGTTTTGGCATAAAAATCTGTTCTTTTCTGATAATTTCAGGCTTTTAGAGATAGATAAATTAATGGTTATTTATCACATCGTATTATAGACAGCTTAAATTATTAATAAGATAAAAAATGATAGATTAAAACCAGTCTTGCTAGCCTCGAGGGGCCGAAGGGCCGTGCAAACAAAGCTGATATTGATTTTATGTTTTTTTTTAAATTAGTAGAAATTTATCTCTAATACGATACTTTAGATAACTTTTTAGTATGGCTAAGAACCGGATATTAATCGGTTTCGAAGCAATACTAAAATTCTATTTTTTTTGTGAAACAGTTGAGTAGAAGAAAAGAGACAATATCAATTTGTTGATGTAAAGCCTTTATTTTAAAAAAAATCAGGTAGATATAGTTTAAGAGAAAAAAATGGAATTATTTAGGTTTAAAATTTCATAATTTCATTTTGAAATACAGATGCATTCAGGGAAAAACTAAACATTTTAAACCATATATAATGATAATCATAAATTACAACCCCTTAAACCAAAAACTTACATGTCTTCATTTTTCTTACAATTACCTATCCCTTCTATCGTGGATATGAGACTGATTCTTACTGATTGAATAGTCACAATATAGTCGATGAAAGAAAAAAGGGTGTTCCAAAAAAAGAAGTCAGATTTGAGTTTAACTAGAGTGTCTCAAAAATATGCTTTTTTATCTTTTAATGCATTTGAATGTTAATGAAAAAAAACATCCTTTTTTAAGTGAAAAATTACTTAAAATAATAAGCTTTTTTACACAATAAAGCTTATTTTTTTTAGGCTTCCTTTAAATGAATACTTAGTTTTGTATATTGGTATTTTATCGTTGTTACAAAAATTTAAAAATTATAAAAAAAAGTTCTGAAGGGATAAGACAATATATGAAAAAATTAGATAATTTCATAATGATAATATTTTTTAGTATAAACTGCACTAATTAAAAATAACAAAATTAAAAATATTTACTTCAAAAATGTATGGAGACTTTTGAATTTCACAATATTCTAAAATAATGCTAAAAACTGGTGGTTTTATGTGAAAACCCCAAGAACTGTGAAAGATGGATATCAAATTTATATTTTGGCAACAAAAGTGTGGATTAATTAAATTATGAAAATACATTTTAAAACAGCAAAAAAAAGTTATAGGCTTAAATAAATTGTAGGTCTTTAAACCAAAGTTCTTTTTGTGGCTAGGGGAGAAACGAATCTATTTATAGTGCCTATAAAAACATGACGTCATGCAGTACAAATGACTAAAGATAGGCCAATACACAGACTATATTACCAAAGGCAGGCCAGTATATATTTTATTGACCAATGGTAGGCCAGTATGGCGTCATTTTTTATAGGCACTATAAAACCCTTCGGGACAAACACAAAGTTTTCTGAAAAGTTAAACACATTTTGCACACAAAAGCAAAATTTGCATAATTGTAAAAATACTAAAAATTTTGAAACGTGTTGGTGTTTCATAACGGCGGTGGGTCAAAAAGATCAAAATAAAGTAAAAAAATTAATTTTTGTATTTTTAAATTTAGTATAATGAATTAAATTAAGTTAATAACTTCCCATAAAAGGAAGAAAATGTTGTATTTAAAGATTCCCCATTCCCTTATTTTTAATTCATTTCAAATCTATGTTCGAGGGGGTTTCTTTGCTCGCAAGGAACTTTGAGTGAGAGCACAAAAGAAAACACGGACATCTGAACAAACTACCATAACAGTGTTCAAGAGTAGCCGCGCTACTTAGAACTCTTACCTTTGATTATTGGCGCCATTTGTTGCTGCAGCTTGTTGATGTCGCACTTTCCAACCTCCGCGGTTTTTAAGATCATCCTTTTTAGATTTTTTATTCATTTCTATGATTCATAAGAAAGTTAGTGTTAGATATATAGGATGATTTTAACATTACTTTGTTAATGAGCTATATGTTACGGACGTTATTTTTACATCGTAAGTAGAGAGTCTACCTCGGACAGTAAATTGAAAAATTACAAGATAAGTTTTGTTGGCCCTGAGGAGCCTAAGTGCCGAGCCAGCAAAACAGGGATCAATTTATGGGTGTCCCATAGTGTAGTGGTTAGCGCACTACGCTGTGGTTGGGAGAAACCGAGTTCAAGTCCCCACATAGACTTTGCACTTGGTTGACAAATGCTGTTACAATTTGTCAGATTATGATCACGCAACCTTCCCTAAGATGCCCTAGGGTTGTATGGGGGGAGATTTGTAGGAAGTTAGGATTCTACAAATCAAGCAGCTCTAACCATGCTTTCCCTCATCCATGCTCCTCGTATGAGAGTGCCATTAATTAGGGTGGCTTAATATGAACACCTGCCAAAACTCTAGGCCAGGGTGATGTAATAATTGAGTAGCTTCCACGAGAATTGCGGGTCAGCTTGTAATGTAACATAGAATATAATCAGCTGTGCGCGAAGCTTACCAATCTAAGATTGGCAAAAGGATTCTTACTTCCAGTCTCCGTGTGCATCTGAGTCCTAACTTCAGAGAATCATGGCTACAACAACAACAACAGGGATCAATTTCATTATTTGCATTTTTTTTTTTTATAGGAAAATTAATAAGATATATGATTTTTCAGTATGTCTCAGAACCGGTTTTAATCCATCGGATTTAGAGCTATACTAGAAAAGGTATTCATAATAAAAGTACTTAATTTAAGTACATTACAAAATAAGAATTATATATAAATATATTCATATGAAACCTTTTTAGATTCGTATAAATAATATATATACACTGTAATATTTAATTTTTGATTTCTAAACTTGTATTACAAAAAAAAATCATTTAAATAATTTAACCAGTATGACTTCGAAACCGTTTCCGGTGGATTAAAACCAGTTCTCAGCTATACTGAAAAATCATTTATAGCATAGAATTACAGACAATATTTAACGAATATTTAAATACAAATCATAAATTAATTCTAGTTTTGTTAACCTTGGCCTTCGGCCCCTCAGGGTTAAAAAAAACTGGTTTTAATTTTAATTTTTTTTTCCATTTTATTAAAAGCTACGGATAGCTAGTTAAATACGTAGCGCAGCAATAACAATCCTATAGATTTAATAGAATTTAATCAATCTAGACACTAAATAATAATAATTCATAATCATTAGAAAATCGTTATGTCAATATTATGTCAGCCATGGTAACTTTTTATTCAACCCATGTTATCGACATAAACCACAGAAAGTTTTCAAATCAGCTAGTTTTGATAGACTAACATACTTTAAAGTCTTAGCCATAGATTTTATACGGTAAAAAAGTAAAAAGTTGTTAAAAGGAGGGTTACTTTTTATACAGTGTAGCTCAAAGAGAACCTTTTGTAAATAATTGTATTCACTTTTAAACAAATTCGCCACGCTACGCCTTTTTACGTTGAAAAGCTAATTTTATTCATTTTTTAGTAGCGCAGCTACATTATAACATAGGCCTATTTGTCAGTAATTCTATAGAATACAAGTGATTATGACTAATATTCATTTAGAACTTCTAGACTAAGGTCATGCAATAAAATGGTTGGTTGTCTCTTTAGTGTTCAAGTATATATTAGCAAGAGTGTTTAGTTTCTTAGTAAGACGGTAACAAGGATGACAGCATCCATGTGTAGCGAAAAACAAAAAAAATCAATTAACGGACTAGATGGGTTAAAGAAAGATAGTATGAAAAAACTCAAAGAAATCAAGAAACCTTTACAAATTAAGTTATATATTTCTTTTGAAGCACGTGGACAAACAGACGAACAAAGCAATGTATAGATTTAATGCGCTTAGGTCTTGGGAATATTCACTGAAAATTTCAGCAATCAAAAAACAAAAAAAAAGCATATTTTACCCATGCCGGACTGGTGTACAGGCAAAGTAAATTATAAAGTAGCTTTGCTTGATTCGTAGTTTTAAATAAATTATAACAAGGACAACACTAATATGTTGTGTAAATATAGCGAAGCTATGATTATAAGAAATGAATTCCTTTGTAGCCGAACCATAGAGCATTCTTTGCATAACCTATATTGAAGTTAATTTCTAGGCATATTTTATATTATATGACAGGGAGTTTGTTACTAAAGAAAATCTTTGTTTTATTCTAGGATCTTAAGGGATAAGACAATAGACGAAGAAGTGATGCACAACCTTAATTATTAGAAACAATAGATTAAAATTAGTGGTGGAAAAGTCTGTACACTTATGGGGGTTGTTGAAGGATAAGGCACTCTGTTTAAAAAAAAAAGGATTTTGTTAAGAATCTATATTAATATTTAGCATTGAAGTATTTGAAATCTAAGAGACATTTCCAGTATGGCTTCGAAACCGATTAATATCCGCTGGATTTGAATCGGTTCTCAGCTGTACTGAAAAATCATGCATACACAGACTATTTTCCAAGAATATTAAAGTAAATATCGTTAAACTTATACCAGTTTCGTTAGACAGTGCCTTCGGAATCTCGTGGCTATCAAAATTTGTTTAAATCATGTAATTTTTATTCTAATATCCGCGGAAAGCTGTCTATAATACGATGCGATAAATAACTTTTAATATTTAGCATTGAATTATCTGAAATTTTATAGACATTTTTAGATATTAAATTTAATGGTTGCGAATTTTTAAAATGTGGTTGCGTACTTTAGTAAGAATAGGAAAGTATATATTAATAACTAATGAATACTTTAATTATAAATTATAAAAACAAATGTTTGATCTACAAACCTTTTGAAAGTCCATTAAATTTGAAAGCTAAACAATCTAATAAGATTCAATCTTGATTGCATTGTACATACTAAAAGTGTTTAAAATTTTTCCCCAATGATTTTAATCTAAAATAGACATTGATAATTTGAATATAAAATCAATTTATAATAAAATATGCCATTATCCAAGCCTTGCCTCAACTGAGCTTCTCCTGGGTGTTGTTGTAGCTGAACTGCCATTACCAATTGTGGTTAGGCCCACACTTGTAGCCCTGCGGGTGGACTTCGGCTTAGGTATCACGTCTGGCATTCTGCAGGGGGTTTCAGTTCATCAATAATTTAAATTATGTATGATTTTTTTTTTAATTTCAAAAGTTTTAATACTATCAAATTTATTATCTTTTTATCTATCTCTGTATTCTGAAATTCCCTGTTAAAACTTGAAACATTATGTTGACAAACAAATTACTTTTTTCAATGTCTATTGACCTTAGGCATTAATGGATATAATATTACTTTGATCTTACAACTGATATTTATGTTCTCTAATAGAGTGAAATACGCAACTGGCTAAAATTATGGTTCCTCCCTTTCACCCTCTTTACCCCATCCTCTTTCCTCCTACTGGATGAACAAATTGACCAATAAGAGAGTTCCAATTTTAAGACTAAAATGTAAAGTGAAGGGCCGACTTAAATAACACATACTTAACGCAGCTACTCTACAATTTGATAAACTTTCCTATGGTCCCCGTCAGGGCTGGACCCGCCGTTTCTTCCATTCTCTAAAGCATGCTCCAGGCCCGTTAGGGCGTCCACAGGGGGCAGAGAGCGGCCCCGCAGGCTGGAGGGCGGGTCGTGACCTCCAGAAATATCGTCTGACAGGTATACAACAGTTTCAGATGCTATTTATCTTTCCCCTCAAAATTTTTATGTTTAATTAAAAAAAAATTTTGGAACAAAATAGTTGGAACATGGAAATCCTTATACATTGTTTGTCTGTGTGTGTAGCGAAAGATCTCAGTAACAAATTGACCCATATGGTTCTCCTTTACAGTGAATATTAATCTTTTAAAAAGAAACTTTCCTTCAAGATACCCTAGAGGCATCTGGGGGCGTTAAAAATAAAGTAGGATTCTTCTAATATTTATCCTATAATCTACAAAATAATTTTTAAAAAGCACCGACTGCTGCTTTGCCTAGAGATCCTCTACGACCACTAAGCTCAATGCCAGGAAACTTGTCTGCCCGATGTATCTCGGGAACGGCTGATTTCTCCCTACTTTGGCGCCGTCCCTTCTCCCGTTCAACAATAACCTTTTCCTGATTTTTGGTTCGGTGGTTCAGAGTCTTTTTGTTGCAAAGCAAACAAGGATGACAACATCTATAAGTAGCGAAGCAAAAAAATATTGATGGAGAAACTGAATAATTGGGAGAAAAAAGCAGATTTTAAAAAATTATTACAGAAAATTAGAAAATAAAAAAATCTACAGAAGGGGTAATTTTGTTTATTAACATTGGCGGATGTACATCAATTTATGTCAAAACAAAAAAAGAGTCAATAGGTGATTCAGAAAAAGAGTTGTCTGGGTAAATATCCTATTATATAAAGTAGTAAGCTTTTTTTGTCTGTAGCGAAGGATCTCTCTAACCGCTGAACCGATATGGTTCTCCTTTACAGGCATCTTATATATCTTGAGATGGTTTTATGCTATTTTATTTTTTAAGATTAAGTTTGGAATGGTTTTAGGCTATTTTTCTGCCCTTTCATATCCCTTTGAGTATAGAGTCCCTATATGCTAGGGGCACAGCCACTAGTAAAGAATAAAGGAATAATGTTAGGCAATTCAAGTTTTAATCATTTCAACAATTTTGCTATTTTGTAAAAAAACGAACGTTTTGACAAACACTAGATTTTAAGTAGATGCACTTCTTAAAAAGAGACTGAATCCTGCCACCTTAGCCACTCCATGGCCATGAGCATGACCACTGCACGTCTTGTGGAGGATCTTTTTCACATCCTCAGAATTCACCTTAGACCCCCGGAGCGAGGTCTCAAACTCCCCCCATATGTAGGGCATTGTTAGCCCCTATACCAAATTATTTCAATTTTTCAGAACTAAACTATAACCTAATAACTATCACTTTTTTAAAAACTATTATCACATTTATAATTTTGATTATTTGTTAATTTTTTTAGAAATCACTAGAAATTTTGGCACCTCACTATAATATAAATGGGACAGTTTCATGAAGTGTAATTAGATATTCCAGGGACGTCTAAGCTTTTTATTTTAAGGGGAATAAAATTGGGGATTAAAAATTTTGAAAATTTTGACGGGGTTAAAATGAGGGGTTTCAAAGGTTTAAATGGACGTTTATGGCTACTTCCTTAATAATTGTTTGTAGATCAACTGAATTTTATTTTTATTAACATGTAATAGGACAAGAAAAAAAATAAAAAGTAAAATTAAGACAAATTTGTTGTATATAACATAAAAATGCTTATGATTGAATAATTGAATTTTCTATAATAAAAAGTAAAGAAATCAAAATAATTTTATTTTTTCATTGGTTTTACAACCAAAAGATATTAGATACACTTAATGAAACTATCCCTTTAATAATAACTATAAGATATATAAATGTATGACGTCACAGAACCACTCTCCGATGTGCCGCCGCAGGTGTTTACACTGTGACGGCTGTCAAACAACTGAACAACTGCACTTTGGAGAAGAGTTGTTAAGCGCTGTAGTGCGGTTGTTTTAATGGTGTGCGGTCATAGCAGTAATAATTTATTTTAGCAAAAAAAATTTAAAGTAGCGCATCAATGATATTTTAGACAGAAAAAAGAAAAATAAACTGCCATATTTCTTTTTTTAAACAAAGCTTTCTAGAATGTGTAATAAATATAAAATATAATTATAATTGTAAATTAAAATTTGAAAATTTCTAAGCCATGCTTAAAACTCTATTCCAAGCGTCAGACAAATGTAAGGACATGCATTACTTATAAAGTAGCTATACTACAAGAAATAGACTCACAAAGCTTTTACAAATTTTAAACAATCTTATTTAGCTGTTGGGAAAGCACACCGTTTCAATGGAGTTACAGAATTTTGCGCGCATACAAATACAATACGCACACACATACACATACGCACATACAATACGTGCACTTACGCACAAATTATTGAGGAAAATCTTTTGACGCAATTAAAAGTGTTTTTTTTTGTGTGTGTTATCCTTAATTAGACTTTTTAGAAGCGAAACTACGGTATAATTCGAAACGTATGTTACCGTATGTTAGAAACGGAATGAGAAAAAGATTTTTTTCTTTTATAATCTATCCCTGCAACTAAAATATCATACACGATGGGATGGGAAATTGTACTTTAAATTACACTAGTACCCAAAGTTTAAAAAAAAAAACTCTCATAAGTTATTTTAAACATTTATGCATTTTTATTAAATCATTCATAATTGTATAAAATAAATTTCCAGTGTCAAAGCTTTTCCATCAAAAAGTGCAGGATGGATAATATTGTTTATCATAATTTGGGATGTTCACCAATTAATTTTTTCCGACCATTGTCTTATCCCTTAAGATCCCTGAATGTTATATGATTTGCAAGCCTTTAATTTAAACAATATTATTATATGATTGAACAATTTCAGTCAAGTGCATTTAGATAGATAGATAGATAGATAGATAGATAGATAGATAGATAGATAGATAGATAGATAGATAGATAGATAGATAGATAGATAGATAGATAGATAGATAGATAGATAGATAGATAGATAGATAGATAGATAGATAGATAGATAGATAGATAGATAGATAGATAGATAGATAGATAGATAGATAGATAGATAGATAGATAGATAGATAGATAGATAGATAGATAGATAGATAGATAGATAGATAGATAGATAGATAGATAGATAGATAGATAGATAGATAGATAGATAGATAGATAGATAGATATATAGATAGATAGATAGATAGATAGATAGATAGATAGATAGATAGATAGATAGATAGATAGATAGATAGATAGATAGATAGATAGATAGATAGATAGATAGATAGATAGATAGATAGATAGATAGATAGATAGATAGATAGATAGATAGATAGATAGATAGATAGATAGATAGATAGATAGATAGATAGATAGATAGATAGATAGATAGATAGATAGATAGATAGATAGATAGATAGATAGATAGATAGATAGATAGATAGATAGATAGATAGATTAATAGATAGATAGATAGATAATCATAGATATATGTTGAAACAGATGGATAGACTGCAGAAAAGCTTGGGTGAAGTGGGTATTCTTTTAATCTTTTTAGATAGTTAGATAAATATTAAAACAGATAGATAGATAATCATAGATAGAAAGATAGATAGATAATCAGACTACACAAAAGCTTGAGTGAAGTGGGTATCCTTTTAATTTCATTTTGCAAAATAAAAACACAAAAAAAAACAAGGACTAAATATATTCTGAAAACCGCAGCAATAAAAAAGCTGATCGCTGCTATAAATTCAATATCTGCCGATTTTTTATTGAGCAGCGACTGTCAACATTTCGCAGTTTCAACAAAAAAAGTTTTATTTAGTTAGAATGTTATGTTTTAGTTCGGGGATCAGAAAATGACAATAATTTAATGTATATCCCCAATTTTGAAAAGATATCCCTTCTGTAGATTAAAACCATACTTTGGATACCAGTACATTTTACGGTCCAACGTTCCCTCCTTACTTGCATATGCCCAAGTTTTGTTTATGGTATATAAAATGACGGAACTACCTATTTGTAAAAATGCTTCGCTCATTACCAAATAAAACAGTTTGAGTTCAAATGCGCATAACGTTTTGGTGAATTTGAACAAATTGAAAATAAAAAGAGTTTGAACAAAGGGGATGGATATAGCACTTGTAGTTATTCTATTATATTTTTAAAAACATTTTCTCGTATTCATTCGAATCCGGTGGATAGGAACCGGTTCTTATCCATACGAAAAAACTATGTCTAGCATCATATTATATCCAGCTTTCTACGAATATAAAAATGTACAATCATAAGATTTAAACCACTTTTTTTAGCCGGTGCCTTCGTCACCTCGGGGCTAAAAAACTAGTTTTAATCTTATAATTGTACATTCTATATCAGCGTAAAGCCGTTTATAATACGATGCGAGAAATAACTATTATAAAATATAAATTATTTGTATAAAAAGAATATAGAATAACAAAAAAGGATAAAACCAGCTGAAAACCTAAAGCTATAAATAAAATAGCCTAAAACCACCACTGCACACACGTGAAGCTTTCCTTATATAAAAAAAAACACAAACGGTTCATAAGTTATATAAATCTAAAGATACAGATTTATTTATTTCATAGGATTGCCAATGAAACATTTTTTTTGCTTCAGTTTCTCTTAAAGTGTTGCAGAGATTTCAGTGGCGTGCACAGAAATTATCCACGGGGATGTAAAACAATGAGGGGATGAAAATTGAGTTTTTCCAATCATAGGCGTCCAAGGGGGGGGGGGTAATGGGCCATTTGGCACCCCCAAAATTTTTTGAACAATACCCCCCTCAAAAAAAAATTACCCCTACCTTGGGGGTGCCGTAGGCACCCCCAACGATTTTGGGGGGGGTATTTACCCCCCCCCAAACCATTTTACCCCCCCCAAAATAAATGTTCTTTAAAAAAAATTTTTTGGGGGGGGTATTTACCCCCCCCCCCCAAAAAAATAAAGCTTGGACGCCCCTGTTTCCAATTTTTAATTTTACATCCCCCTACTGCACGCTACTGGCAGATGTAAATATTTAGTGAAAAAGCGCAATTAAAAAGAAGCCTCGCTCCAAAAAAAAGATATTATGCATTTACATATTTATATGAGGTTAAATAAACATAACATAATACTAATCAAGCATGTAATTGGAATAATTATAGAAAAGTATTGCTACTCTATAGATCACATATGTATATTTGTCTGTCAGTCTGTCTGCATGTCTGTCATTCTGTACATATATCTGTCTCTCTATCTATCTATCTGTCTGTATGTCTGTCTGTATGTATGTCTGTATGTCTGTCCGTATGTCTGTCCGTATGTCTGTCTGTCTGTCTGTCTGTCTGTCTGTCTGTCTGTATGTCTGCCAGTCTGTATATATATCTGTCTGTCTTTCTATCTGTCTGTCTGTATGTATGTCGGTCTGTCTGTCTGTCTGTCTGTATGTCTGTCTGTCTGTCTGTCTGTATGTATGTCTGTCTGTTCTGTCTGTCTGTCTGTCTGTCTGTCTGTCTGTCTGTCTGTCTGTCCGTTCGTCCGTCCGTCCGTCCGACTGTCTGTCTGTCTGTCTGATTGTCTGTCTGTCTGTCTGTCTGTCTGTCTGTCTGTCTGTCTGTCTGTCTGTCTGTCTGTCTGTCTGTCTGTCTGTCTGTCTGTCTGTCTGTCTGTCTGTCTGTCTGTCTGTCTGTCTGTCTGTCTGTCCGTATGTCTGTCTGTCTGTATATTTACATGAGACTAAGTAAATCTAACACATTACTAAACAAGCATGTCCGAAGTGTTGCTATTCTATAGATCACATCTGTATGTATGTTTGTCTGTCTGTCTGTGTATATGATGGGTAATGAGTTATTCAATAGACACTCAACCCTTTGATTGCATCACCTTTGTCTGGAAGTCCTAACTGTGCATAGTAATGAGTCGCGCCTGTTTATGGGCCAGGGAATTATGGGCCCCTACTCTCACTATTTATGTTACGTGTCTGACATAGCAGCAGTAGGTGTCATTTGTAACGTCTCTAGTATGACGTCATGTCTTTTTATTTATAAACCAAATGAAGATTTGTCAACAATGAAACACTGGACTTAATAAAAATAGCATGTCTTTTGAAAATGTATTGATCACTCTATGGTACTTTATTTGATGGGATATTTTGTTTAATATGTGTATGTATTGTCTATGTATGGGTAAAACTATGAATATAAGAAATTAAAAAACAAGAATGACACTATCTAAAAGTAGCGAAGCTTCTCAGAATATAATTTAATTTTTAACATTACCAGGAAGAGAGGGGACAATTAATCGTAAATTATACTATTTTCCAAAGTTTTTAAGCTCGGCATCATATAAGTCTACTTCAAAGTTTTAGTAGTATTCAACTTTAAAACCAATTATTTTAATCTACAGAAGGGGTAATTTTGTTTATCATCAGAGGGGGAGATGTACATCAATTTATCGTCCATTGTCTTATCCATTAATAAGATCTCTGGCCAAAAGTGACATAATATCGAGGGTCTAATGGCATTTAGAGTTGCTACGCTTATTATAACATTGTAATATTATGTATATATTAAATAAGTTAACTTAATCTCAGGAATCTTAAGGGATAAGACAATGATCGATAAATTAATGTACATCCTCTATTATAATAAACAAAATCTTTTGATATGAAATAATCTATTTCAATAATAAATTTTCGAAACAATTTGTAAGAAATCTACGAGAAAAAGTGATAAAAAATACTTTTCTATCAACACTAGTTTGGATTGGGTTTAAGATTTAATGATAAAATATTGAATACCAGTATGATTTACATCTAATGTCTCCTCCCTCCCTGGCGTATTCTAGAGGGGACATATGGGACATTTACATACAGACATATTAGGGGGTGTCAAATAGTTGGATTTTTTGTCTACATTTTACTGGAAATCATAATAAGAAGAATTTCTAAAATATAATTACTTTTCCTATCATATAGAAATAAGGTTTTATTGTCTGAAGCTTAAAATCTCATTAACTATTGAACAGATAGAGTTCGCATTTTTAAGGAAGCCTCACTTAATGGTTTTAGCAAGCTGTTTATTTTTACTTTTTAATTTCTATTGATTTATGTTTTTTTAAAGCTTCTACTATGGGTTTTTCTATATTTCGGTTTCCTAAGTGTCTATTAGAACATTACTTAACCTAACCTAGCCTTAAATAAGCATCAATAACGTTTCTTTTTCTTCCACAAAATACGGTTTTGGTCCGATTTTTTTTGTCAGAGTAGAACTTGCTATTCTTTCATTGCATTGGCTTGATAAATAAAAAAATGAAATATTATTAATTGAAATAGGTTTTTATATTTTGATTATTACTTTGTGAATATTCATAACAAAATAGCTAAACTCTTTTATAATGCTTCAAAATACCAAAATCATTTTGATTTATAAATTCTAATTGTTTTTGAAACCTTCTAATAATGCATATTTATTTGACATCTTGCGCGCGTCTTATTTAACTTTATTCTAATTTCTAAGGTGTGCGTTCACTTTCGCTAATGTCAGAATAGCCAAAAATTACAAAAGCACAAACTTTCTATTACACAGTGAGGTCAAAGCTTTTTATTTTGAGTTTGAGGGGGGTATAATAAGGTGTTTCAAAAATTTGAGGGGAGTAATCTAATGTATTTTTTAAAATTTTAAGGTAGGTAAAAGTTTGAGGGGGGTAAACACCCCTTTAACCCAACCCTTGGGCATCTATACCTTTACCCCTAGCTTAACTCACTCATCATCCAAGAGATTCCTAGATTTTGATGTAGATATGTTTATGCTAATGTGAAAAATAAGCGGTAGTAATGGCATACTAATTTCTAATGCTCGATTCCTCAGACTTTCAAATTGTATAGTATCACAATACTATAAAAGTCAAGCAACAAGTTTAAAAGCGCAACTTCTTTACAACAAGAAGATGTGTCCATAAGTCACTACGTAAGAGTAAGTTAAGAATATTTCCAGTATGTCTTCAAAACCTATTATTATCCACTGACATACTGAACTTACATGTGCAGGTTGCTAACATGGAAATCATTTATTGGTCAGTTCGTTCATCCAGTAGAAGGGAATGGGATTGGGAAAAGTGAGTGTCTGGGGGGTATCGTTATTTTAGCCAACTGCGAGTTTCACTATATTGGAGAACCTGAAAATCTGATGCAACATCCAATTTATAATATATCCATTATTCATGAATTTATTCATTAAGCCAAAGGCTTGAATTTGACAATAGGATAACTGGTAAACAAAGAGAGAAAGTAAATAAAGAGAAATTAAAGATGAAAATACATGAGAAAGAGAGAAAAAGAGAAAAAGAGAGGGGAAAAAGAGAGAGAGAAAGTTAGAGAGAAAGAAAGATAGACAGTAAAATTGTGAGAAAGATGGATGGATAGAAAGAGGGACAGAAATTATAGAAGAACCAACTGACCATTAAATGAGTACCCTTGTCGCAACCTAAATTGACAACACATTTTCCACTGTCAATATATCCACACTTTCTATATCCATTGCATGAACCTAATCAGTGAAAGGTTAATTGTGCAATAAAATGCAATTATTAAAAACTCAATTGCTTTAAAAAAAACTATAAGATTAAAACCAGTTTTGTTAGCCCCGAGGGGCTAAAGGCCCAGAATTCTAAAACTGGTATAAACTGCTATACAGGGGCGTCCAAGCTATTTTATTTGAGGGGGGTAAAATTTTCCCAAGCTCATTTTGGGGGGGTAATCTTTATTTGATAGAGGCATTTTTTTTATTTTTGGGGGGGGGGGGGTAAAAATTGAAAATCCAAATTCATTTGGGGGGGTGATCACCCCATTACCCCCGGGCCCCCCCCCCTTGGACGTCTATGCTGCTAAAATTTGAAATAATAAGGGATAAGACAATGACGGATAAATAGATGTATATCCACAATGATGACAAACAAATTTATATAGATGAATTTATTGTTGAAACAGCCAACCAGTCAAGATCAAATGAGAGATGGCTGTTGTAAAATATTGAGTACCAGTATAATTTACAGTTCAGTTATTATCTCCCTTCCTGGTCTAATTAGTTTTTGATTTAATTAAGATTTAATTAAAGAACCCAAAGATTAAAAGCCAACGAATAAATATTTGTGGTTATAAAATGTTGGGTACCAGTAAAATTTACAGTTCAATTATAATCTCCCTCCCTGGTCTAATTAGATTTTGATATAATTAAGATTTAATTAAAGTACCCAAAGTTTAAAAGCCAACGAATAAATATTTGTGGTTATAAAATTTTGGGTACCAGTATAATTTACAGTTCAATCCTCCCTGATCTAATTAGATTCTGATTTTGAATTTTTCCTAAATTCTGTGGATTTTTTTTGTGTACAATACGATCTCTGAAACGTCTGCTAGTTCCTCGATGTAGATGAGTTTTCGTTCTTGTTCGGTTTTAGGCTTTTATTGAGGATAAAACCTAAAAGCTAGTAGCGAAGCTGATACTATATCATATCAAAGAATATAAATATGTACAATATTAAACCTAATACACAATATACAATACATATTACAATACATACAATAACTAATAAAAATACTAATATTAGATCTATAGATTTTTAAAAGCAGTTTACCTTATTTTAGCTCAAAACATATTATCTGCATTATAAAATCCTTACCTAAAAATAATATTAATTTGTTATTGTTGTACATTTTTATTTTGAAAGTTTAGTTCTTTGGGTGGAGAAGGTTATTTTTTTCTAATGGCGATTTCTCCAGAGAAGAAGGTTGTAAACCCCCTCTCCCCCCCCCCCCCCCCAAATTAATTAATAAAATTTCCCTGGTATATGTAAATAAGATCCACATCGGTATAGGAATTTAGAGATTTGTACAGGCAGACAAAGGCTCAGATATCCTGTTACTTTTATATAAGGTTAAGAGATCTATCTGGACATACACACACAATGAAAAATACAACTTACTACTTTATAGAACTAGCGGATTCCCCCCTGGCCTCTAGGGGCTTTGCCCAAAGAGGTAATTAAAAAAAAATTAAGTACCACTGGAGCTGCCACCACTAATTTCAAATTATTTTTTTTAATTGAGGGGATTTTTTTGTTGGGGAGCGGGTTGGGGGTGTCCTACCCTCTCAAGAAAATGGACTAAAACCACCAACCACCACAAGACCAGTAGGTATATTCCCTAAAGAGTAGAATCCATTCAGTACAGTGGTTACCGATATCTTAAGGGACGGACGGACAGACATTAAGCTACCTTATAGATAGGTTATCATTTATGTATTTAAAAACCAATATGCAAATATATAAATACATATTAATGAAAAAACAACAGAAAAAAAGGATTAAAAAACACAAACTATCAATAAAATCAATGAATCGGAAAACCGGGGCGATTTTTCAACAAAGCAAATATTTTGTCTTTTTTTAATAGCCAACAAATTTAAGTTATCTTTCTCTATGGCGAGTGGTTGTATATCCAACAGATCTATAGTATAGATGTATTCAGACAACTATACCTTCCTTCCTTTTTCAAAGACCTCTTTTGTATGCTTCTAAATTATTTTCTGCTACTTGGCTGTGATAAAATAAATGACACCATTGGTTGATTTTCAATGAGCCAATAGAAGGGTTGCACGAGGCGGTTGCGATGGGGAGATCCAGTTATTTAACCCTTTCTCCCTCTAGTGTTTTACTGTATATCCTACGATAAAATAGTAATAAACCTTCCCAGGACTTATGAGAGGCTACATGGAGTAACATATTAGCGATATCCTTCGATACAGACAGACACACACAAACACAGACCTCCTGCTACTTCAGCATCTAATTGTAAGTATTGTATAAACATAAAAAATAACCACAAGGAATTTTGTAAAAACATATGTGATACAATTTTTTTTATGCTACTCTATGAGTTAAAATTTATGTAAATCTGTCCTTTCTTTGTAAAAAAAAAACTGTTCTTTTTATTTAGTGCTTTCCACCCACCTGCCCATACCCCCTACCTCCTCCTCATTTTTTGATAGTGGACAAAATAATGCGTCTTGCGTCATATTGGAAGGGTGACGCAAATTTTAAATCTCAGTTTTCGCTACGACCGTGGCATTATTTTGTCCAATATCCATTTTTTTATGTTGAAATGACTTATTTTAACACCTTGTGGAAGGCTCTTACCTTGCAGGTTTCTATCCTAACGAAGTATCACTGCGGGGCTCTTATAACCTAAAGTTTACCCATCTTGACTTAAAATTAGCTTTACAAATATGATTTTTCCTCAAAAAGTTCGTATATGGTCAGATGAAATATTATGTTTTCCTAATATTTATATAAGTCGCTACTAATGAATGTTGTAATGTTTTAAAGCTACTATTTGAATACTTAATGTTTTTTTGTTAAATAAAGTTTTAAAATTACAATTTAGTTTAAAATTAAACTATGAGAGGTTGTGTGATTTTTTTACATTCTATAGTAGAAAATTTACATTACATAAGTTTGGAGACACGGAAGGTTTGTACAACCTAATCATTAAGATATATAAGTTTTCCGGAATTTTAAAGTTAGGGGGAGATTTGAAATCTGCATCAAATTTTAAGGATTTTTTTTATAAAATTCGTTTTTTGTATAATTCTTTATCTAAAAGCGGAAATGCAATTTAAGTTAATTAATTTTGGCATCTGTGATTGGTGGATTTAAAAAATCTGCGCTCTGATTGGATGTCGTGCATCATTCAACCAATTAGAGCGCAGGTAGTTTAAAATCCACCTATCCTATTGGTCAAAATTAATTAACTTAAAATTTGACGCAGATTTCAAATCTCCCCCTAACTTAAAAATTCCGAAAAACTTATATATCTTACTAATCATGTCAAACAACAACGAATGAGAGTACGTCCAAGGGAGGGAGGGGACATTGTAGTTTAAATCAAAGCTTTTCTTGGACGTTGTCGCAAAAACATTACTTAATTAAACCTTTATTGGTTGGTTTAAACTGGAGTAACCAATAATTTTGACTTTCGTCATTGGGTTTCATTGGATGCATCACATCGTATTATGAACATCTTTCCATGAATATTAAAATAAAAATAGATTAATAATGAATAAAACCAAATTTGTTAGCCCCGAGGGGCCGAAGACCCGGGCTAATAAATTTGTTATCAATATTATGATTTTTATTTTAGTATTCATGGAAAATTGTGTGTAATATGATTATATACATGATTTTTCAGCATGGCTGAGAACCGGTTCTAATCCTGATGATTTTAGTCGTTTTCGAAGCCATACTGGAAACTTATTGTCTATAGAGACTGTAGCGTTTGCAGAGAACAACGTCGTAATCGTTTCTGAGATCTGACATACATACAGACACACTAGTTGCCTTGCCCTGGCTTCTAGAGGATGGCAGAGGAGTTCAGAAGAACAGCCTAAAACCATCCCAAGACATTTATAAAGCTTCTCTGAAAAGCACAACCTATTAGGACCAGTAATTTTAGAGATCTTTAGCTTTAACCTTTCTACTCTATATAATAGGATAAGATACTATTACACTCAGTATTGCTTCGAAACATATTAATATCCGATTGATTAAAACCTGTTCTCAGCCATACTGAAAAATCATGTATAACATCGCATCGTAGTACAGATAAATTTCCACGAATATTAAATTAAAACCATAAAATAACACCATTTTGTTATCCTCGATGGGGTCTAATTTTATATTATTTTTTTCATTTTAATATCCGCGGAAAGCTGTCTATAATACGATGTCAAATTATCTCTTCCTTAATCCGTGGCTAGGACTAAACATGACATTTTAAATATTCAATGAAGCATTAAAGTGCAGTAAGGGAAGTTAGAAACACTGATGTATATTCAGAGAATCTTCACGTGAATATTCAGATGCCTATCTTGTAAAACATCCATTTAATAGACAGACAACCGTACGGATAAAATATATTTTTACTGTCTATCATATGATGAAGCATGGTAAATTTTATTTTTTGAAATTTTTAAACACTTTTTAAAATTTTATTAATAAATCTGAATCGACAATGGACGATAATTGTACAACTTTAGTTATGCTTAACACCACTAGTTCTTTTGCAGATAGAAATTATTGGTGGAAAATTTTGGACACTTTAGGTCTGTAAAACCAAATAAAGATTTTTGCAAAGTTTTTAGTACACCAATGTTGGATTTTGGTATTAGTGTCATTTACAGTTCAATGTACAATCCCTCCCTAAGCTACGAAAACTGACGTATCAATAGATATTGTCAAATTTTTTTTATAAAATTTGTCTCCTTCTGCATGTATGCAGTACATCAGAGGTGGAAATTTTGAAAATAACAAAAATCAAAAGAAAGAGTTATAAAAATAAAAAATATAAATTTCTTAAAAATTGGATTAATTACGTATATTGATTAGTTTCAAATGTTATTTAACAAATTTACATTATTCTTACAAGTTTTGCAGGATGATTTAGTAACCGGTTAATATCAGCTGGTTTGGAAACGGTTCTACGCCACACTGAAAAATTATGTTTCGTATAGTGTGTTTGTTTTGTTAGCCTGGGTATTTGGCACTTGAAGCAAACAAACCTGTTTTTTTCATTTTAGTATCCGTGGAAAGGTCTAAGGTGTATGATACGATGCGATAATAATATCTATTAAACAGTATAAGCTTATAGAATGTTTCATTGTGGTATCCGCCTAGGGTAAATGGCAGACACCAGAGTTCGAATAAAGACTACGGCAGTGTGAACAGACGTGGACACCTTACTATAGAGAAGCTACGCTTCTCTAGCATTCACTAGACAAGAATCAACATCTATTTCAGTTGTCACTTTATTGAAGGTGTAAAGGATACTAAAGCTATATACAACAAACAATAACTACATGGATAGGAATAAATGATCATAACATAAAAGCATTATAATACATATACAATAGTCAGTTTGGGCAATCATGATTCCTCATCCCTGGAAAGGGTGGGGGGAGTTAAGAATACAGTTAACCATAATATAAATACATATGGATTAGGAATAAAGATAGTTAAAGATAAATCATACAGTAAAACATAGATAATTGCAATGGTTAGGTAGATGGCTATCCCTGTCTGGGGCAGGCAGGATAGCCCATGGAGCAGCACAATAGGTAGATAAGCATAGAGGGGTTGAGTGGTAGGTCTGGGTACTAAAGAGGGAAGGTTTGATGATTACTTGTGACAACAACAGTCTGTGTGGGGGTGAGGGCAGGTTTAGATCCTTTATCCTCAGGGTTGAGGTGGTGCTGATAACTTGGTGGTTGAAGGGGAAGGTTCCGGTGCTTAAGATGGGAGAGGGAGGGGTAACACCCCTCCCTCCATTTGCAGGACAACTGAGAGATGAAATCAGTACCGTTATCTGACATATTTTCAGGTGGCTTTATAATTGTAGAATAACAGGATTTAGCTAGGTGCGTAGCATCACTAGAATGTCTTGGTTTCCGCATGGTCCAGAGCTGCCGCATACCACAACTCTCCCCTCGGAAGGCTGGAGGGGTTGTCTGCACCGCCAGACTTCCGACAGTGGTTGCGGCCTTCAGTTTGTTGTCCTTGTGGAATGGGTCCGCCAGGATACCAGTTGCTGGACGGTGGTGGACTCCAGCCCTCCCCAGGTCTAACGGAATCGGCTATATCTACTGGAGTAGCTGGTCCTGTTGGATATTCTGGCCGTTGGATGTGTACCTCTGAGGCCACCCTGGCAACCTCCAGGGGTGGCACAGCACATGAGGGGGCTTGGACCAACAGCCGCCTGGTATACACCTCTTCAGGTTTCTCCACTGGGCTGGTGGTCTCCATCGTGTTGGTCACCTTGCTGCTGGCAGGCTGGCTACTGGATGCAGGCGCAGTTTCTTCGCCCTCGGGGCTGGTCAGGTTCATTCGGCTTCCAGGGTCTCTGTCAACGCGGGCAGGTGGTGGTTGCCATACTGTAGGAGCGTTGCCTCCTTCAGGCTCATTCTGGACATTGGCAGGGTGGTGCATGGCAGTCCGACCTGCGGGGTAGGGAAAGGTAACAGTCCATCCTTTATGCCGGAGGCTGTCTTGGATCTGCAAGGGTGGCTCCGCTCTAGTTGGCTGGGAGACAGGCCCATCCATGGACACTGCTGCTGGCGGACTGGAGGCACAAGGCTCCGGATTTCCTCCCCTAGCCTGAAGGGGTCCAGGCACATTGTCTCCATCTTGGGTAGACATAATTGTTGGGGATCCTCTACTTCTATGGTTAGGCTCGGCACTTGGCGCATCTAGTTGTGTTACTCCCCAGGCAGCGGTCAAAGCTTCTTCAGTTTGGCTGGTAATGGCTGATACCCTGGCTCCTGGGGCAGATGCAGGGGGCGCAGGCAAGTTTGGCCCAGCCCAAACTTCCTGGTACACCAGTGCAATACAATTACCCTGGCTTGGTTGAGGGAGGTAGACAGCTGGATGCAGTTGAGGGTGAGGGACAGCTGGACTCTCCCTGCTGGCTGGGGGCTCTGGCTGGCTGGGGGTGACGGGTGTCACCCCTTCCCCTGGGGCTGCGGGCTCATTCCGGGGTCCAGGTATCTCGGTGGCGGCGACGGTTGTCGCCCCAGGCACCAGTGTGGGGGCGCTGGATAGCACCCCCCAGTCTTCACAGGGGTCCAGGTCTCTCGGTGGCGGCGACGGTTGTCGCCCCAGGCACCAGCGTGGGGCGCTGGATAGCACCCCCCAGCCTTCACAGGTGGCGGCGACGGTTGTCGCCCCAGACATCAGCTTGGTGGTGCAGGGAAGCACCTCTCGTTCCTTCCAGGTGGCGACGCCGGTTGGCGTCCCATACATCGACTCAGACTCGCTGGCTAGCGCCTCTTGCCTCTCCCACTCGGCGGCCGCCAGGGCCTCCTCGTACACCGTCCCGGTGGCGCTGGGTAGCGCCCCTCGGCTCTTGCTGGGGGTGACAGGGGTTACGGACACCGGTCCCCTGTGGTTGCGGCTGAGGTCCAGGCCAACCCGGTTGGGTTCAGCCGCTCCTCCCAGCACGTTGATCCTGGCCACCATGGTCCCAATCTGAGACACAGACTCCTGGGTAGCCGCGGCCCCAGCGGCGGCAGCTAGTTGGGGTGACGGCTGGGCATCTCCCTCCAGGTGGACCTGGGTGGCAGACTGGTTGCATGCAGGTTGTTGGGCGGCCTGGTGTTTCTTCATTGCCCGGTCCCAACCGGTTCTACACTTGGCGGCTGTGTGGCCGTTGAAGCGGCAGCGCCCCTTCGTCCAGCTGGGTCCCATCAGGCCGGCTTCCCCAGGGTGTATCAACCTGCCAGGTCTCTCCTCCTCCAGTTGGGGCACCAGCTGACAAACAGGGTCTCCCCTACTAGGGGTCAGGCGGTGCTGGGCTGCTTGTGGTGGCTCCTTGGTTACATTCAGCCTCCTCCCCATACACACAGGTTCCTTCCATCCAACAGCGGCTCTCCTCCCCTGGGTGGCGAGGCCAGCCTCGGCCTTAGCTTCTGCAGGTGCTTCTCCACATGAGGGATCCTGCCTCTGGGTATGCCAGGTGGTTGGTAGCAAAGGCCGTTGATGGTGCCAGTCGGAAAGGGGGCTATGATCTCTGGGGGGTACCTGTGGCCAGTGTGTGGACAGGTACCCACAGGTGGACCAGCAAGGCCCAGAAGATGCCATACTGATGGTAGCCTGAACTGTATTCCGGACTGTCAGCAGACTGTTGGTAGCCACCTGAGTTGGGCCAGAGTTGCCAGCTGGTATTGCGTCCCTGCCAGGCTCCGTCAGCTGCTGGTGGGGAGCCCCTGCGGTGGTTCTGGTTTTGGCAAGGGGTGGCCTTCTTATTGCCTTCCCTGGTTGGAGCTCTGCATCCTGGTGGGCCTCCATCTTCAGCAGCATGGGGGAACTTGGCTGGGACATGTGCAGTGGTTCAACAGAGTAGCGGCATCTGGTCTTGGAGTGTGGGGGAACAGCCTCACTGCTGCTGGTCAACCCTGCTCCCTCCGTGCTGGGTAAAGTCTTCCACTGCAGCAGGTCACCAGTCCCCATCCTTAGGCCGGTCCCCAGTCGTTCCATGCCTGGGGGCTCCCAGGGAGGCTTGGGTGGCGGCTCCCCCACCCCCAGGTACGCGTCGGGCATCTGGGTGAAGAGCCTATTCCCCTGGGACAGCTCCCCATCCTCCAGCTTGGTGAGGCCAGCGCCAGGGAGGACCTTTCCACCCCAGAAACAGGTGGTACTGGCCCTAGGGCTGGGCCCCGTTGGAGTCTCAGTTCTGGTGGTAGTGTCCATCTTGGGGCTGGCCACTAAGTCTCTGAAGCTTGTCACCTTCTCATTAGGCTCAGTTGCATCGTTCAACACCCCCAGGAGGACATCTACAGGTTCAGCAATCCCCAGTCCAGTATTGCTATTTCTCGTGCGTTGAGCACCAACTGAACAGGAGCTGTGCAGCGGACATTCAGTCACCCTTCCAGACAAGGGCATCTCAGGGACCAGGGGTCTGTGACCTGGCATGTGTTTGATGTTCACTGTACTCAACACAGTAGGCCAAAGTAATAACAGAAGTAGTATCTTGTAGATATAGAAGCAGAGTAGAGTAGCCGCGCCGCAAGGAGGTTCGAGCCGGCTCACCCCTAGTATAAATACTATAGCTGTGTAATTAGGGTGGTAGTCCACGTAGCCGTAGGCTCGGTCCTCCTGGCTCAAGAGTTTCTGTGGCTGGCGCGCCCCCATGATAAGTAGCAGGGGGTTGGTCTGTTGGTGCCAGCGTCTTGTTTAACTGTTGAGCCTGAGTTGTTCTCCTTTCCAGTATAGCTCTTGATTTCTGTGGTAACCAGCGGATCTTAGCTTAAAGGTAACAGGGAATATGTTAGGCATCCACAGATGTCTCTAGGAGCGTATCCGCTAGTGGATATATGGATAGGTAGGCTATCTATATATATACATGGCTACACGCCCATATATATATATATACGTGTATAGGAATATCCCCAGAGCTAGCTAGCTTTTCCTCCTTGCTCCAAAAAAAATCACGCTTCCTCTGTATATAGTTCACAACTATGAGGGTCGATGGTCCAGGTACACACCACCACTGCCCAGTGTGGGGCAGCAAGTCAGGCTATGTCCACAGGGTGGGCGTACTTTCGTTCAGTTACCATATCAGTTTCCAGTGTTCTTTGGTGAGGTTAGTATTCACTTTGCTTGTACCCATGATACAAAAAAAACAACATTATTTATCACTTGGGTATTTGTATATACATATATTTGTTTCACTAACCACTCAGCTTTGAAGTAGGGTTGGCAGGGCTAGGAGATGTTGAGGGTCTGAGCGGGTTTAAGGAACTGGTTTAGTTTTCCTTATCACACTGTAGACAGGGAGGGAGGAGCTTGCAAGTTTTTCTCCTAAAAAAATATCTCTGTTGTATGCTATAGAGTGGCCCCTCTCCTGTGTGGGTGTGTGTGTGTGTGTGTGTGCGTGAAATCTCCTTTCCGTGCAGCGCGCTTACGCACCGTCAATCCGCGCACACAGATAAAACGCGCACTTGTCCCTCAACTCGCTCTCTCGTTGGTCCGCTTTGTCCGTTGGACTTATGAGATTTTCCGCACTCTGTTGCGCTACCCGTGAATGGCGCTTTGTGTTCCCGGTCGCTAGCCCCACACTACAGACGGACTTAGTCTAGTGTGGGTGGGGGGGAGCGCGTGAGGGGACGGGGGTAGCTCCGTCCGTTCCCCCTGTGAGGGAGGGGGGGTAACTGTGTGCTGGTGTAATAGTGCCTTTTCTTCTTAATCCTAGGCTTATCTATTATATCACCCTGATTGTATTTGCCTTCAATGGAGAGGGGCTCCTCCCTTTCCCTTGGAATAAGGGGTGTATTGTTGTTGTGCTATAGGCTTGAGGTGATTTGATTGTATATCAGGGTCTTTATTATATTACATCTAGCTTCTATTTTTGTCCTTATCACAATTGCATAACAGATTTGTTTACTACCCCTGTTCTATTTTTAGCTGTTATCACAATACACAATAAATCCAAGCCTGTTCTATTTTTAGATTTATCACAACACAACAATTTGTTTGCCAAGCTTTGCTCATAAATCTATTGTTTAGCCATCACACCAGGGGGGTAATCCCTGCAATGTGACATAATATCTGTTTTTCTAGATGGGTGGCTGCGTTGTAGCCTCTCAGGATACTTGGAGTCGACGTAGTTTTTCTCTGTTCTGGTGCACTACACTCGTATGTTGGCTCGCAGCTTGCAGCTATGTGGCGTGTTTCAGCCTATCGGCGGCAGGGAATGTCCCGTCCTGCTAGCGCCGCTTGCAGCTATGTGGCGTGTTTCAGCCTATCGGCGGCAGGGAATGTCCCGTCCTGCTAGCGCCGCTTATCCAAATCCAGCTGATGGCGGCAGGGAATGTCCCGTCCTGCTAGCGCCACTGGTTCGGATCCTGCTATCTCTTGCAGTAAAATTGGCCTATTTTCAGCCGTTTACACTTATTTGGCTTGTTTCAGCCGGTCCGCAGGCCTGTTTCAGCCTTTTGAGCGCTCAATTCTCCGTTAGATGTCGGCGCTTCTCGCGGTTCTTCGTCAAGTTTCACTTCCACAACTGCCGGATGCAGAGTTAGACTTGCTGTCCAGGGTGGGTAATTCAGGTTGCTTGTGTCAGTTTTGCCAGTTTCACTGCTGGGAGTACCTTAGCCTCAGATGCGCGTCTGCTCTACACTTGTGGTTCGCCGTAATCTCACACAGCTGTCACCAAAAGTTGTGGTATCCGCCTAGGGTAAATGGCAGACACCAGAGTTCGAATAAAGACTACGGCAGTGTGAACAGACGTGGACACCTTACTATAGAGAAGCTACGCTTCTCTAGCATTCACTAGACAAGAATCAACATCTATTTCAGTTGTCACTTTATTGAAGGTGTAAAGGATACTAAAGCTATATACAACAAACAATAACTACATGGATAGGAATAAATGATCATAACATAAAAGCATTATAATACATATACAATAGTCAGTTTGGGCAATCATGATTCCTCATCCCTGGAAAGGGTGGGGGGAGTTAAGAATACAGTTAACCATAATATAAATACATATGGATTAGGAATAAAGATAGTTAAAGATAAATCATACAGTAAAACATAGATAATTGCAATGGTTAGGTAGATGGCTATCCCTGTCTGGGGCAGGCAGGATAGCCCATGGAGCAGCACAATAGGTAGATAAGCATAGAGGGGTTGAGTGGTAGGTCTGGGTACTAAAGAGGGAAGGTTTGATGATTACTTGTGACAACAACAGTCTGTGTGGGGGTGAGGGCAGGTTTAGATCCTTTATCCTCAGGGTTGAGGTGGTGCTGATAACTTGGTGGTTGAAGGGGAAGGTTCCGGTGCTTAAGATGGGAGAGGGAGGGGTAACACCCCTCCCTCCATTTGCAGGACAACTGAGAGATGAAATCAGTACCGTTATCTGACATATTTTCAGGTGGCTTTATAATTGTAGAATAACAGGATTTAGCTAGGTGCGTAGCATAACTAGAATGTCTTGGTTTCCGCATGGTCCAGAGCTGCCGCATACCACATCATAAAAAGCATAAAAAAAAGAAAATGAAAATCTCATTTGAACAATTTAAAAAAATCCACGTTCATATGCAGCAAAAATATTCGCTAACCAGTTAAAAATTTTGCAAGAAAATTCGCGTAAAGAAGGAAGTGTAAAAAAGTCTTAAAGCTTAAGTAAATTTAGCAAAATCATGTAATAGTGAATTTTACTTTTTCTTAGCACTATCTTTAGCTAGGTGGAGGGGAGCAATTGAGCAGTTTTAAGTATCCTTATATAAAAGTAACAGCATGTATCTCTGTGTAGCAATGTATCTCGCTAACTGCTGAACCGATATGGTTCTCGTTTGCAGTTAGGCTCCTCATAGGTCCAAGCAATGTTAATAAATATTTTAGGGAGGGTACTTCCAACCTCCCAAGATAAATTACCCTTAGAATAATATTTCCCCATCCAACAAAAAAAATTCCTCATTTAAAAACTAATATTAATGTTAAGGGTCGAGTTATCCCTCCTCCCCCCTCCCCTTCACTCAAGTGCCTTAGAGTACTCAATATATTTATTGGTCTAAAACTTTGGGTTTTTCAATAAATCCTGACTGGTTATTATCTTATACTGATAATGTTCAAACTTTTCAACCTATAACTTTTCTACAGAAAGGGCAATTTTGTTAATCATCATTCAGGTTATACATAAATTTATCGCCCAATGTCCTGTCTCTTAAGATCCAGGGAGGGAGGGGACATTGGGCTGTCTATTACACAAGTCCCCAAAGTTTTTTAACAATGTTTTCTTATTCGTTTGCTTGAAAACCTTTTGGACTTTTAATGAAATTCAATTGGTTAGTTCATTAAGTTGAGAGTCCTAAGGTCTCAAGCACTAATTGTAATCTACAGAAAGAGTAATTTTGTGTACTATTATAGGGGCTGTACATCAATTTATTTACCCACTATTGTGATTTCCCTGCTTGCATGGTTTCTGAATAAATTAATCGTAATCATTGAGATATTTCCTTTTTAGAAATACAATAAATTAGCAAATTATTAAATAGACAATAACAATTATATCCATAAGTAGCGCAACAATAAACAATAATTCAAAATGAAAGGCATAAGCAATGGTTCCCAAAGTTTTATAAATAGCATCAAAAACTTTGGGTACTTTATCAAATTGTTTTTTCCAAAGTAGTAAAACTTTTAACCCAATGATGTAATATACAGAAGGGGTTCATCATCATTGGGGATGTAAATCAATATATCGTCTATTGTCTTATCCCTTTTTGTGTGTGTGTTTGTGTACTGGTCTGTAGATGTGTGTATAGAAACGTGGTATTTCTAAAGAATGTATAAAGAGTAACGTACTTTGGAAACAGAGAAATAAAGTAATACACATTTTCAGACATACAAACACACAGACCATAGCCAAAGAGAAACTGTGTGTTTAATAAATTAACAAATAAATTTGGCAAATTTAGAGGTATTATGACTATGACGTTAGGAATATTTTTAGTACCACACCTACTTTATTTATACCATGAGTAAGTATGTCTGTATGTCCGATTGACTTCTGATTAAAGTTTACAATTTCAATTATTACAGAAACGTCATAATTTGGAGGGCTGGAGGGGACATTTGATTAAAAATTCTACTGGCACCCAATGTTTTAAGATCTAAAATTCTCATATGGTTTGCATAAAAACTTTGAGTCAAGCTAGTTGTGTAAAATTTTTGATGATATATAACTATATATCAGGGAAGTACGGGAAATTGGTAAAAAAAAGTGTTTTAACAACGTTATCTTATTGGATGGTTCTAAAATCTTGGGTAATTTTTATGGACGAAGCCCATTTTGTTCCGAATTTGTATCACTTTTGAAAAGTGCGACTCCAGTTACGTCATATTTTTCTTTCCCGAAAAAGGGAAGGGGGGAAGAAAATCTCTTCAAAAGATATGGGGAAAACCCCCTTTTCTCTCATCTCTTTTTTCTTCCCCCCTTCCCTTTTTTTTCTTCCCCCCTTCCCTTTTTCGGGAAAGAAAATATGACGTAACTGGAGTCGCACTTTTCAAAAGTGATACAAATTCGGAACAAAATGGGCTTCGTCATTTTTATGGTTAGTTTCAAATCATGGGTGTCCAACCTTTTAACCAATGATTTTAATCTTCAAAAGGAATGACTTTGTTTACCATCTTTGTATACGATCGTAAGTTAATCGTTTATTGTCTTATCCCTTTTGATCCCTGCTTATTTTTTTACTTTTACAGTGTAAAGCTGTTCGTCTCATGAACGTGAACGTTTTGATTTTAGAAATAAATATTTTGTTAAAAGGTTTGGAGAATAAAATAAGGAAAAAATATGTTTAACTATAATAGTTATTTATCGCATCGTAATATAGACAGATTTACGCGGATATTAAAATGAAAAATTTTAAAATTAAACCTGTTTTGTTAGCCCCGAGGGGCCGGAGGTTCGTGCTAACCAAATTGTATTATTTTTATTTTGATGTTCGTGGAAAGTATGAGTAGTGTTCCCTTACTGGGATATTACATACCAACGATTAGAATGAGGGAAGCAAAGCTTGAAAGAATTACAGATTGGCAATAGTGCAAAATAAAACATAAAAAATACAGTAAAAACAAGGATGACAACATCCATAAAAGCGAAGCACTGAAACGGTAGGACAAACGGACATTAACACTTGTATAGTGTCTAAACTGAATTATCAGAATATAAAAGTATAAGAGTCGAAGCAAAATTGTAAGTAAATTTGTTAAAAAACTTCTTGATACAGGATAATGTTTATTGAGTTTATGGACATACTTACATTTTTAGGATTTGATTATAGAGTTGCTTCGCTTAAAATATTGTTCTTTGTTGTCCCAGGAATCAATATACCAAAAATCAGATCAAACGGATAATTAGATCACATAAAAATTAGCTGTAAAAAAATTAGAAAAATCAACATGTTTAAAATGGACGTACGGACATTCTGGTAATGATTATAGAGTTGCTACGCTTTCTAAATCGTACCTAACTACTACAGGAATCATCATGCAAAGTTTTAAATCGATAGGACAATTCTAACATGCCTAAATTAACGAATAAAAGCTATCTATCTCGGACGGACGTACGAACGGACGGACGGACGGACCGACCCTAATTATAGAAAAGCTTCGCTTTTTAAAAACTTAGAAATAGTTAAACAAGTTAAATGAAGGGATGAGCCATGAAAAGATAAACCAATATTTTATGTTATTGTCCACTCTCTTCCTTTAACTTTCACACATTTTAGACAGGGAGGGAGGGGACATTAAGCTGTTTCTTACACTAGTCCCCAAAGTTTTATAATATCGTATTCTTATTTATTGGCTGAATAACTTTGGGGACTTTTATTGAATTTGATTGGTTGGTTCATTAAGTAGAGTGTCCAAACGTTTCAACCACTGACTAAAATCTACAGATATTTGGGGATGTACATTGTACATCAATTTACCAAACATTGCCTTTTCCCTTTAGATCCCTGCTCTTTAGATGTTTCTGTGTGACTGTTTTACAATTTATAATTATATGCAGTATTTCTGTAATTATATAGTAGCCATGCTATAATTAACATTGTTCATGAAGTTTAAGTTTAATTAATTTCTGCATTTGGCTGGCTCTAATATTCCTCTAGTAATTAGGGACAGTAGTAAAGAAAGCGTAGTAACTCTAAACTTATTAGCATAAGAAAACTGGCTTAAATCAACTTAAAGAAATATCAGGTTTGATAGAAAAATAAAACCTAAAGATTGAAATGTCTTAGTTCTCTCCCTCAAAGCGCCTAGTGATCACAGAAAACACCCTCTTTCCTAACTTTTCTAATAAAGAAAATTAGTAGGTGGGTTACTTTCTTTTTCTTTATGTCTAACAACTACAGGGGCACTAACCCTTCGGGGATATACCTGCGGTGCCTTAGTCCTGCATGGCTACTCGGTGTCTAATATAACCTATCCTAACCTAAAGTAAAACACTGAAAATACCATTACCCCCAAAATTTAATTTTTTAAAAATACAGGGGGAGGCGAGGGGGGTTCTGTGGTCACTGGTAACTTGGAGGGAAACCGTCATCCAATTTCTCCAAAATCATGATCAACATTTAAATTTGGACTGTGAAATTGACAAATTACGTGATTTAGGGAGATTTAAAGATTTAAGGCTATTTGTTGGGTGGTTGGGGTTCATCAAGCATAATAAAAGATATGCTGGGGCATGGCATCCCAAACCCACCCACAAATATAAAACCCTTTTTTGGTTATTTAACATATTGTATTGACTTTAAAACAACTGGAAACCAATAAAACATTCTTAAACATTTTAAAAAAATATTCAACTTATTATATCTTCTTATTCAACCTAAGCATAGCTTATTTGAATTTCTGTACATTGTACAATCTCTCGAGTCGTCAAGTAAACCATAGATTCCCCCCCCCCCCATATCTCCCCTATTTCAAATATTTTCAAACGTGTGTATCTAAACTCTGCTAGTCAGCTTTCCTAGTCAGTACTTAACCTAACCTAAATTAACTTTATAAATTCTTTTTAAAAATAATATTTTTTTTGTTTCACCCTAAAGTTAAAAAAAAAACGTTTTTCTTTATATTGTAATGATTTTTTATTTTAAGGCGTAAATTCAAATACACGTACTTATAAACTAAAGTTGTATTCCCAGAATGACACCAAAAAGTAGGACCTACTGCTGCTAATTCAGGCCCATATCATTGATAGAAAGTGTATATTAGGAATGTCTTGGTCCATATACAGAAGCAACTAATTACTATACACAAATAAGACTCACTGAAAAAGGTCGCTCAATCAAATTGTTGTTTGTCTGTTGGTTAGGAGCTTCCCCACAAAGTTTATTTGAGCCCCCCCCCCCCCCAACCCATTTTTTAAAAATAAATTGAAGTGAAGGTTTTTTTGGTCCTATGCCTTACCCCTCCGGGTTCTAGGACATAATATTACCTAACCTAATGTAATTAAAAATTTTGAAAAACCTAATTAAATATTTTCAAACACTAAGGGCTGGAGGGGTCCTATATATAGCTGTTTTGATATTTTTTGTGTGTTTTTCAGCTTTTTTATTAAAATACCTTTATTAAAATTTGCCTGTAACATTTACGTGAATTTTACGTTTTACAACTTTTAGTTGTTAGGTTAATCTTATTGAAGAAGGATTTGATAATTTTTTTGAACGTTTGAACTAATTAATATATTTTCTCGTATTCATTCGAATCCGGTGATTAGGAACCGGTTCTCATCCATACGAAAAAACTATGTCTAGCATCGTATATCCAGCTTTCTACGAATATAGAAATGTACAATCATAAGATTAAAACTAGTTTTAATCTCATAATTGTACATTCTATATCCGCGAAAAGCCGTTTATAATACGATGCGAGAAATAACTATTCTCGTATTCATTCGAATCCGGTGGATAGGAACCGGTTCTCATCCATACGAAAAAACTATGTCTAGCATCGTATTATATCCAGTTTTCTACGAATATGGAAATGTACAATCATAAGATTAAAACTAGTTTTAATCTTATAATTGTACATTCTATATCCGCGGAAAGCCGTTTATAATACGATACGAGAAATACCTATTCTCGTATTCATTCGATTGGAACCGGTTCTCATCCATACGAAAAAACTATGTCTAGCATCGTATTATATTCAGCTTTCTACGAATATAAAAATGTACAATCATAATATTAAAACCAGTTTTTTAGCCCGTTCCTTCGGCATCTCGGGGCTAAAAAAAACTAATTTTAATCTTATAATTGTACATTCTATATCCGCGGAAAGCCGTTTATAATACGATGCGAGAAATAACTAGGTATTCCAGTATGGTTTCGAAACCGATTAATATCCGACCGATCTCAGCACTACGGAAAAATTATGTATAGTATAGTATAACAAATAATTTTTTACGAATATTAAAATAAAACTAAAAACTTAGTTTTAATCTTATATTTTGTGTCCACGGAAAGCTGTGTATAAATAACTATTATCAATTTTTTTTGTATTTGATAATAAAATTTCTATTCTGGCTTCGAAACTGATTAATATCTTCTGGATTATAACCGGTTATGAGCATACTATGGCCCCTCGGGGCCAATAAAACTGGAAGCAATCTTTTGTTTAATTTCTAAATTGTGAAATTATATTGGTCCTGCTGTTTAGAAATCTTAGTGAACATACACACCCATACAATAAAGGTACTAAGAAAGAGAGGGAATGTCTGATTGAGCCAATAGGAGAATCGCATCGGAATTTACATTGGATCTCATTGGTTGAAATTATGTACACATTTTCCTACGAAGGCATGTTTTTTTTCATTTCATACATACATAAAAGTCAGCTGTTAACAGTATATTTTCTTAGTAGAAAGCTTTGCGGAATCAGAATTAATTGCCCAAAAATTTCGTTTACAATTTGAAAGCTTGAAACAAAGTTGGATTCTTAAAAAAAAAGTTAGGCTGGCAACTCGCTGGTGAGGCAAAATTATTTTTGTGAAAAATCCTCCAAAATCGAATGAAAAAATTTACAAAATGAAATAAAATCTTAAGAGGGTTATTAACATATGATTTTGTTTAATTTTTGTAGATTTTTAATGTGCTTTTGGATGATTTTTCACAAAAATAATTTTGCCTCACTATCGAATAGCGAGTCTATCATTTTTTAAGAATCCACATCAGCTTGAGTCGAAAGTAAACAATACTTTTGTCTGCTAGGAATGTTCTCTCTTAGATTTGACGAAAAAAGGGTTCAGAATATTCTTCTACTCTTCTATTTCTATTACCCATACATAGGATTATTGTGAATTACAGATCAAATAATACGAGATAGGTTTTAATACTACTTCTCCGGGATTCAGGGATTAGACCATGGATATTAAACTTATCTTTTCCCCAAAGCCTATGCTTTAAATTCTGCCTTTAGGAGCTGTAAATTTATTAGGAAAAAAGTTGTAAATTTTAAAAAAGCCATTATCCCTTTCCTCCGTGGCAATCTTTGGACCACGGACCTATTAAATTTAACGAGATCCTAGGGAATAAGACAATGGACGATAAATTGATATGCATCCCAAAAGATGATAACAGTCCTTCTGAAGACTGATATTATCGGTTGCAAAACTTACACTAGTTTAGAGCCAACAAATAAGATATCAAGTTATAATACTTTGAGTACCAGTGTTATTTACAGTTTAATATCACCTCCCTCCATAGAGTGAAAGTGTAGACGATTTGGAAAAGAGATATAATTTCTTTTTTTTAACTATACTTGTGGTGAATTGTTAAAAGTTATTTATTTTGTATTTTTTTTCATATTTTTTTCCTGATATTTTTGCTTGGAATTATTTACCCTAGCTTTAAAACCTACTGGTTTTTTCAAATTTATGGGGGACGGGGTTCAGGCAGATAGGGAAGGGACAATGGATCTAAAATTTATTCGTTTGGTCGTCTTGGACTTTGGGTAGTAGAGCTAGAGCAGAATGCCGCTCAATTTACTATTCTCGTAGCAGATTAAGCTCACTTAGATTAATACAAATTATGCATTGCTTTTTTAAAAGAATACTCTCGCTGAGTTGCTATTTTCTAGAATTTACTAGAAACATATGATTAACAATTCATTGAATCCCTGGGGACGTTGTGTTATTTCGCGATGTGCTGAATTTTAATTTCCAAATGTGTACGCAGTTTCTGCGGTGTTTCCTCATCCTATCTCAATATTTACTACTAGCTCAAAAAGCTTTAAACTTTCAAACTTTCCAAATTTTAAACGTATAAACGATTTATATATTCAAAACCTTATTTTTTTCTAGTTTGAAGCTTTTTTAGCTAGTAGTAAATATTGAGGAAACACCGCGGAAACTGCGTACACATTTGGAAATTAAAATTCAGCACATCGCGATATAGCAAAACGTCCCCAGGGTATTTTTTACTCAAATCGAGGTAGTGAAGGAGCGGCCTTACATTCAGAGACATGTTATTTTTTTGCTGCTTAAAAGAGGTGTAGAAGAGGTGTAAGGGGGGTGTAAGGGAGTTTATCCAGTGATCCAACCACCGTAAGTTTGCCAGCAGGTTTAATACAACCCTCTTCTTTACTCCTCTTAATGCAAGCGAACCAAAATACAACCATATATATATTTTTCTGTCTATCTTGAAAAGAAAAATACTTTTATTCTATTTCTACCTGCATTGTAAAATTGTGTTTGATCCCCAAACTGTGAAAGCATTTCCATTGGAATTTTCTTATAAATGACAATATTATATCTAAAAAAGATTAAATTATATTTTAGTAAGAATATTTTGTTTAAACCGAACGCCTGTAAGTGAGAATTTTTTTTTATTAAAAGTGTAAGTATGTTTGATATCATTCATTTAGGATTTATAAAAATTTATCGTCAATTATCTTGTCATTTGAGGTCCCTAGTTTAAAGTAAATATTTAGAAAAATAAAACACTGCTAAATCAAATTATTTTTCATTTTTAATAAAAGTTTCATTTGGGTTCAGTCCAGTTTTAAGAAAAGGGGATCAGGCTAAAAACACCAGAATTCAGACATAAATTCATGAAATAAAATAAAACCATTTTGAAAGATTTAAATACTAAATTACAAAAAAAAAACATTTTTAATGCTTATATACGGTTAGGTAAGGTAAAGTAAAAGATTAAAAAGTGTAAGTAACCTGAGGGATAGGGCTTCACTGTGTTAGAGCCCAACGTAGAGGCTTCACATATATTTTATTAAACGTTGAAAATAAGGGGGGGGGGAGGAGAGGAAGAAATAAATTTGAGTATTGGACCAAGACATTCTCTCTTTCTTTGACCGATTTTTAAATTTTTGTCTGTGTGTATGTGTGTGTGTGTGTGTGTATGTGTGTGTGTGTATATGTGTGTGTGTGTAATACAAGAGTCGTGGGTCACGATGTAAAGTACCAAGGAATTAAGCAAACTAGTGCCCATTCAAAATAACCAATTCCAGTTGTCTATCTCTTATAGCAGTGAAGATAATCACATTACAATAAAAAAATACAATGGCAATACCTACAGACTTAACGAATATAAATGCTTATTGGAAATGAAATATTCTCAAAAACAAGGATGACAACATCCATAAAAGCGAAGCACTGAAACGGTAGGACAAACGGACATTAACATTTGTATAGTGTCAGAACTGAATAATCAGAATATAAATGTATAAGAGTCGAACCAAAATTGTAAGTAAATTTGTTGAAAAACTGCTTGATACATACTTACATTTTAGGACTTGATTATAGAGTTGCTTCGCTTTTAACATTATACTTTGTTGTTCCAGGAGTATATATACTAAAAATCAGATCAATCGGATGATTGGATCACATGAAAATTTGTTGTTAAAAAAGTAAAAAAATCGACATGTTGAAAATGGACGTACGGACTTTCTGGTAATGATTATAGAGTTGCTACGCTTTCTAAATCGTATCTAGCTACTAAAGGAATCACCATGCAAAGTTTGAAATCGATAGGACAATTCTAACATGCCTAAATCAACGAAAAAAGCTATCCGTTACGGACGGACCGACCCTAATTATAGAAAAGCTTCGCTTTTAAAAATTTCTCTAAATAAACAACACAACAGCTAAAAAAAATCTGATAAAAAATAGTATTTCAACGATATAATACAATCTTTTTCATAAAAAGACTATAAAATCATTGAATTTTTCAAACAAAAAAAAGCTAGAAACATTTTTTGGCTATATTGACATAACACACAAAAAAAAGAATTAGATTTAAAAGAAGAAAATAAGGTCATTTTCTCTTTAGCGGTGCAGTGTCAAAAGCAGGAGTATAGAACGCGAAGAAAAATTTAATAAAAATGAGATAAGAAACCACTGCAAATACTGTATTATAGTCTTTTTAAGATCATGGCTACTTTTGTCTCATTATTAATCAATGTTGAGGATAAAAAAAAGATCGAGGGAAGACGAAGAAATTCGCTCAATATGACGTCATAAAAATGAGGGATATCCATCTCTTTTTTAGGGGGTTTTCTTTTCCACTCCTCCTATCCTCATCCCTCATTTTTATGACGTCAGAATTTTTTTTATCAAGGGTTAAAGACGTCCAAGCTTTTTTATTTTGAGGGGGGTAAAATTGGAAAATTCAAAGGTTTGAGAGGGGTTAGAATTAGGGGTTTGAAAGGTTGAGGGGGTAAAGTGGGGGTTTCAAAGATTTGAGCCTTGAGGGGTGTAATCTAATGTATTTTTTTAATATTCAAGGGAGGTAAAATTAGGGGTTTCAACGTTTTAGGGGGGTAAACACCCTTTACACCACAAAAACAACAACAACAACAAAAAAATACAAAAAAATAGTATCTTTTAAAATAAATCTGTGTTACTTTTGGTCTATTCATTCAAAAGTAAAAAAAAACTAATGATTCCAAAACTTTTTTTTAGACATTTAAATGTTAAAATGAGATTTGAATTTGTTTGGATTGTTTGCTTCATCATTGCAATAGTTAAAGGTTAGTGGCAATGGATCTATTATTCCTTGGATATTACACCAGATTATCATGTTCTCTAATAAAGTGAACTTGAAGCGGGCTGAAGTAATAATCTCTTCCCTCTGCCCCTTTTACCCCATCCCCTCTTACTGGATAAACAAACTGACCGATAAATGACAGGGTTAATAGCAAATTGAGGATAATTTTTCCCGTCATAATATCCATAACTCCAAATCCATAATAGTTGTTCACTTTTTTGTTTCTAGGCGGATTACAAAAAAAATAATCAAAATCATTACCGAAGGTTTTCTTTTGAGTTTCTACTAGAAAATCGTCTAAATCTTACCTATAATGAAATTAAACGAATTAGTTAGGAGTATATGGACAGATACATAGAATATAAATTAATTTTCCTTTTATATATAAGAGCTAGAACTTGATTTTCTATCATTCTCATTACCAGATGCTTTCCCCAAACTAATTGGATAAAAGTTTGTTTTTTTCTAGAGCGATATCTTTCGGAGGGTGGAGGTAACCTACCCCGAAATAGCCAAAAACCTTGATATCCAAAAATCAATGAAAAATGTTCTGAAAAGGAGAACCATATCCGTTCAATAAATTAGCAAGATCCTTCGGTAGAGACGGACAGACAGACACAGATCCTGTTACTTTTAAATAAGGATTATGTATATTTAGAATGTTGTGGCTACAATATCCTAATAGTTCACCCTCTATACGCTGGCTCCCATATCTTAACATTGCAGGTACTGAGCTGGATCTTTAAATCATTTCAATGTTGCGCCAAATCGGGGTGAGCCAACTTTCCACCAATGAATTTCAGCTAATCATAGCGCGGCATTTCGTAAAATGCTGTGCTCTCATTGCATGGTGGAAAGTTGGCTCACCCCGATTTGGCGCACCATTGAAATGATTTAAAGATCCAGTACTGGTAACAAAACTCAGGGACATTAAGGGATAAGACAATGGATGATAAATTGTTGTACATCCTCAATGATGGTAAACAGAAATTTCCCTTCTGTATGATAAATTTAAAAAGAAATTATTGAATTTAATCAGATATTTTTTTTATAAAACTTTGGCTACCAGAATAATATACAATTTTTATTTTTAGGAATTGGGAGGAGAATTATTGAAAAGAAATCATAATGTTAAAACATTGATTGTAAGTTTTTTCTTTTAGAAGATTTATTTTGAATATTTTAGATTTGGAAGATCTTTAAAATGTCGTCTTAGCTCTTTGAAAATTATGAAAATTATTCTAATACTTATGCGTTTGGTCTTTTATAGTATAAACCAGCTACTCTATAGGTATGGATTTTATTCTGTCTCTTAGTTTGTTTGTCCGTAAGTCCCATTAAAATTAAAATACTGTGCCAAATCCTATTCTTAGTCTAGCCAGGAATTAGGATTTCTTATAAGGCAAGCCTATACAATTTTATAATATCTCAAAAAATAGTTTTTAACAAAAAAAATCAATTTATATTGTTTATTATCCAATGAAAACTTTCAAACGCATTAATAAAATTTAAATGATTGAGTTGTAACTTTTACTTTAATGATATACTATCAGTTGCGCCCCTAGTTATCGGCGGCACAAAACTTTTGTGACAAAAGAATTAAACATAAAAAGAAAAACCATCTTTTTAGTTTAAAGATTCAAATCTGCCAAGAATGAAAAATATTGATCATACGAATTTTACATTAGAAGGTAAAAGATAATATAGTTATCCGCGATAACGAAAATAAGAGATTGTAAAATTCATCTATTTTTATGTTTCTGCTAAGGGAACAGATAAAATTAAGCTATTTTAGTCTAACTTTACATTTTAATTAAAATTTAATCTACTTCATTATATTTAGTTTTAAGTGTAGATAACAGAGATGGCAATATTCCTTTTGTATCTAAGGTAATGAAATTTTATCTATTATGTTCATGATCATTTTTGAAATTTATATGGAATCTAAGAAAAATTATATTTCTGCCAAGGGATCTTAAGGGATAAGACAATTAACAACCTTTCCCTCCTAAATATCAAAATAATTGGTGGAAAAGATTAGACAGAAAGTTTGAACAAAAAATTAAAGACCTAATCAAGTGCCCAAAATTTTAATCAAACTAATGAGAAAAATTATTATTAAAATTTTGGGTACCAGTACCAATGACAGTCCAATGACCCCTCCCTTCCTGAGCTGGATCTTTAAATCGTTTAGTGGTGCGCTGAATCGGGGCGATCCAGTTCGGCGCACCTAGATATTATTAGATTTCAATCTTTAAATCAAAATGGAATGGGCGAATCAGCGCGCCCAGTGGCGCGGTACTGGCGTGGCAATGGCACTCAACGGGGTGAACTGGATCGCCCCGATTCAGCGAACCACTAAACGATTTAAAGATCCAGCTCAGATTTCTACAATAATAATTTTATCGTTTAGACAGACATATAGTTATAGTGAGTTATAGAATAGGTGCTTGTTAGTCAAAGAATATTCATAAAAATATTGTTTACTTTTCTTCATTAATTTATAGATTTTATTTGGATCATGGAAAGAAAACGAAGAAGAGGGTTCCGTCGTATTTTCACTGCACCTTTTGACCTATTTCTAGCCCCTGCGGGGCCTATTTCCTAACCCTTCTGGGCAATCATTAACATTTACCTAGCCTAAATAACCTATCAAAAGCTAATCTGAAAATACGACGAAACCCGCTTCTTCATTTTCTTTCCATGATCCTTACATTTTTTTTAAGAAAAAAGAGGGAGAGTTTAGGCTGCCCATGGAACTGATTTGGCAGCAGGGCAGTAGTGTCTTGTGGACTTATAGTAAGTTTTTTTTTGTAATATCGAAGCTTCTCTATAATTCACTTTGTCCGCCCGCCCATCAGTCCGTAGGCTTATTGGGGAGTTTCTCGGCTGTTTATACAGATAGGCGGCTAAAATTTCCTATATATTCTAATGTACTAATGAGCATCCAGTATGAAATTTATTTAGTCCGTCGGTCTGTCGGTAATTCTACAATATGTATATGTAGTGTAGCATCAGAAGTTAAACATAATATAGCTTGAATTTAAAAAAGAACAATAGACTGTTATTTTTATATAAAAGCAACAGGATGTGAGTTGTGACATACAGACGGGTGAATGAACAGACAAATCCTGATAATAGAGAAGATGTGCTAATAGGAAAGATATATTTTACAAACAGAAAAACAGACAGACATGATTTATTTAAAAATACAGGTGTACCACAACAAAATATGTAATAAATTACTATTTAAATAAATCCGCTAACAAAGGTCGTCTTTATATTGGGAAAATATTCAAACCCAAAACACAAGATATTAAGGCAATTACGTGATTATTACACTTGTCTTTTAGCATCTCATGAACTGATTAATAAACAATCTACAAAATTAACGCTAAGAAGTTATAATTTACATCATAAAAAAGATAATTTGCTTTTATCTTTTCTTTCAAATAGAAAAAGTAGATTTTAAAATAGAATATCGTGCAAAAAAAACACATAATTTTTAGAAAAGGTTACAGAAGCAGCCTACAGATTGCTAGAGGCCCAATCTAAAGAACTTCTTAACCCTGAACTCATAAGGTAATCCCTTATTTATCTGAATCCGATTTATTTCCGCTGAATTAGAACCAGTTATTAAAGGGGGAAAAACACGGAATCCACGGAAAACTGCCTTTAAAATGATGCAATAAATAAATATTCTAATAGTAAGTTCGAATGTTCAGTAAAATCTCGGAAACTAAAAAACAATCAGTCTTATATATAATTGATCGAATTCTCAATTTAAGGCAGTCTTTAAATAGCTCCAAGGATGGTTTTAGCCTATTATTACATTGTTTTAGGCTACATATCTACTCCTCCCTCCCCCATATGAAATCTGTGCCCCTAAATGCTAGGGGGCGGAGCCTTTAGTCCCATAAATTAGAATTATAATAAAAATTTAAATTCCTTAACCATCAATTTGTAAAACTCTGTGACTGGCAATGGATATATTATTACTTGGATGTTACACCAGATCATCATGTACTCAAACAAAGTGAAAGCGGGATAAAATAACGACCCTCCCTATCCCTTTCCCTCGTACTGGATAAACGAAATGACCAATAAGTGATGCGTATATATTAACAACCTAGATTTACGATAATTTTCCCCCTGTCATAATATCCACGTATATTATACATCCATTGGTATAAACCTGTGACTGACAGACCTGACATATCACCAGGGAGGGAGAGGATATTGGAATGAAAATCACATGGGTACCCAGAAGTGCTTATTGCTATAAAAATTGGAAAGAATTTTAATGAATATAATAGATTTGAAATCTGCATAAAATTTTAAGGACTTTTTATAAAATTCGTTTTTTATGTAATTCATTATTTAAAAGCGCAAATCCAATTTAAGTTAATAAATTTTGACCAATAGGATAGGTGGATTGGAAACTACCTGCGCTCTAATTGGTTGAATGATGTACGTCACTTAAGCTTCTCCAATCAGGGCGCAGATAGTTTTCAATCCACCAATCACAGATGTCAAAATTATTTAACTTAATTTGTATTTGCGCTTATAGATAAAGAATTATACAAAAAAACGAATTTTATAAAAATTCCTTAAAATTTTATGCAGATTTCAAATCTATTATATTCATTAAAATTCTTTCCAATTTTTATAGCTTAATGCTTATCTTAATGGTTGGCTAAAAAACTTTAGGTACTTTAGCTGGATATACACATGTAGTGTCCACAATTTGCAAACAATAACTTGAATCACAGAAGGGGTGTTTTTTTTTAAATTATTGGGGATGAACATCAGTTTATCAGCCATTGTCTTATCCCTTGAGATCCTTGAAACTCTACCAAACATTATTTCTATTTTGTAGTAAGCTTTTCCTCAAAATTCTTTTTCTTTTCTGGCACTCTGTGCCCTGATTGTAAGCAGAAAAACTGCCTTGAACATTATGTGTCAAAGAACACATCGTGACACATTTATGTGTATGGCAGAGAGGGAGTGGACATTGGGTTGTTTATTGCTCTAGTACCCAAAGTTTTATAATAGCGTTTACTTATTTGTAGACTTAACAACTTTGCGGACTTAAATATGAATTTCGATTGGTTGATTAATTAGGTTAAGTGTCCAAACGTTTCAACCCCTAGTTGTAATCTACAGTAGGGATAATTTTGTGTAAATTTATAGGAGATGTACATCAATTTATCGACCATTGTCTTATCCCTTAAGATCCCTGTATCGTTACACATTTATGTGTATGGAGTTATCTCACATAACATTAGTTTTGGACAATTTTTGAATATTCTGCAAAAGCAGGGTTACCAACACAAATTTTTAATCCGTTGCTCAATAGTAGTAAAACCAACTTATAATCAGAATAGTTATTTATCGCATTGTATCATAGGCTGCTTTCCGCGGATGTTAAAATAAAAAATTATAAGATTAAAACTAGTTTTTTAGCCACGATTGGCCGAAGGCAGGCCTAACAAAACTGGTATTATTTTTATTTTAATATTATTGGAAAGTTGTCTTTAATACAATGTTGTACATGATTTTTCAGAGTGACTTGGAACCGGTTCCAATCCAGCGGATATTAATAGGATTTGAAGACATACTGGAATATAAGTTATTCCATACCACTATATAACTAATTTTGTCAATAAGACCCTTAATTATGCATGAGTAGAATGATTATCATTGGTGCTATAAGAAATAGGTGTCTGATTTTTTGTGTGAATATTTCTTTAGCCGAAGGCTCATATACTATGTATACCTTTTTTGTTAATTTAGTAAATTGGAGTAATGTGAAAAAAAACGAAGCTTTTCTCCTTTTACTAGTCCGTGCAGGGGGCTCTAACCCTGCGGGGACAATGGCCTAACCCTGCGGGGCAATAACCTAATCTAAAATAAAATTTCAAAAGCTACTGTTTCTTTAGCCTTACATTGGAATAAAGGAATACCTTAACTAATAGGCCAAAATAAAAATTAATAGGATTTGGCACATTTTTTTAGATTATTATTCTAATGATATCATTTATGATATTATATATTAATTGAAGAATTGTCTGATCTGTTTAAAACTTTAAAATAGCAAAGCTCCGCAAAAATTAATCGGCCAAATGTTTATTAATATGTGCTTTGACAATTTTAATTTCAGTTACCCTATCCTCAATAGACGTCCAAGGGGGTGGTGGGGGTTAAGGGTTGTTTACATCTTTCGAACTTTGAAACCCCTCATTTAACCCCTAAAAAAACAACACCAAAAAACATTAGATTATCCCCCTTAAACCTCTGAAACCCTCATTTTACCCACCACAAAAATTAAAAGCTTGGATGTCCCTGTTATCCTATTTTTTTTTTCTCAGTACATTTTATGGGTTTTTGTGTTGGCATCCGTGTTATAAAATATCCATCAGAATAAATGAGGACCGGGGGGAATTAGTGTCATTTTTTCCATGCAAATGCCTAAAAATCAATTTTTTATGCATTATAATGCATGCCCCGTCACGGACTAAGGGATAGCTTCCCTGAAATTAAGATTGCATTTTTAAAAATATGAAAACATTTTAAACCTTTATTTTTTAAATTATTTACTTTTAAATACAACATTAAACTATGACTTTTATTTATTATTTTTGGAAAATTCTTTGTAATACAATACGGTATATATCTTTCAGTAAGTCTAAAACCGGTTTTAATCCAGCAAAAAATCGCATATAAAGCCATACTAGACATACATGTTTTGGCGTAGATAGGTAAGGTACACTGAACTAAAAATTTTACTGGTATCCAAAGTTTTATTACCATATTTTCTTTTATTGCATTTTTATTGATTGGTTCCAAATTAATATTGTCAAAAAATTGTAATCTACAGAAGGGTTAATTTTGTATATCATCATTGGGGATGTATACCAATTTATCTGCCATTGTCCTATCCCTTAGGATCCCTGTATACCTCTGATTATGGTTAGAGCCTTCGGGGTAAACATATTTTTCTTGATAAAAGTCACTTTTTATGTCTAGCTACAGGATATCATGGATAGATGGATAGATCAGGGATCTTAGGGGATAAGACAATCACCAATGATGATAAAAAAATTACCACTTGTATAGATCCAAATTGTTGGTTGAAAATTTCACTAATAATTTTGCACAAAACAATCAACATTTAATAAAAATCACCAAAGATATGATATTTTATAGATAGACTAGCGGCTTCGCCCCAAGCCTCTAGGGGCTTGGGCCCGAAGAGGTTTGAGCAAACCAAATTTTTGTATTTTAGATTTAAAATTTAAAATTTTTTAGGGGAAAGGAGAACCCGATCGGTTTATCGCTACAAACAAACAGACAGACAAACAAACAGACAGACATCGTTCTACTTTGTATTATAGATAGATAGAGAATAAGTATTGATTAGGTTACCTTTTATATTTAGTTATTAAGTAATAGATAGATATTCATGTTTATAAAAATAATAGGTAAATCGAAGGTGATAGATGGGAGTGGATACAAAACCGCGATAAACAAAACCGCGACAGGGACAAAACCGCGATATAACAAAACCGCGACAGTGACAAAACCGCGACAATAACAAAACCGCGACAATAACAGAAATATAACTATGTAGGATTTTTTTTGTAGAAATACATGGCCGCAGCGCTCGGTCCCCTGGCCTGCCTAGCCGCGGGCGCTTGGCCCCCTTGCCCATAACCTAACCTAACCTAAATATTGTAAAAAAAAATATTAAAAATTTGAAGAAAAAAATCTACCAACCACTTTTTGTAAAATCCACGAAATTCTAAATTATAAATAAGTTAATGTACATTAAACATTCAAACATATAGGTTAGGTTAGGTTAGGTTAGGTTATAGGCAAGGGGGCCGAGCGCCCGCGGCTAGGCATGCCAGGGGGACGAGCTCTGCGGCCATGACCTTCTAGCATTAAGATTTTTTTGTAATGTCGGTTTTGTCACTGTCGTGGTTTTGTCACTGTTGCGGTTTTGTCACTGTCGCGGTTTTGTCATTGTCGCGGTTTTGTTTGTCGCGGTTTGTATCCACTCCGATAGATGGATGGTTAAAATAATAATTTATTGTTAGCCAAATAGATTGAGTGCCAGATTATTTTACTAAATAAGATTATTTTTACCAAAATATATAGACATATGACTGAATAGATAAAAAGATTAATTGAAAAATAAATGGATAAATAGATGGATAGATAGATAGATAGATAGATAGATAGATAGATAGATAGATAGATAGATTGATAGATAGATGGATAGATAGATGGATGGATAGATAGATAGATGAATAGATAGATAGATGGACAGATAGATAGATGTATAGATAGAAAGAAAGAAAAATAGATAGATGAATAGATAGATATATATATAGATAGATAGATGGATAGATATATAGATGGATAGAAAGATAGACAGATGGGTAGATATATGATTTAATAGATGGTAAATAAAAAAAGAAAATTTTTTAGATTTCTAAATGTATATCTACGAATATACAATTTTTAACTGGATAGATAGATAGAAGATAGAAAATAGGTAGATAATTTGATGTCTGACATTGAATATTTGATATTCGGGAAGTGTCAGGAGAATAAATTATTTTTTTCTCTTGTTTTTTTATGAGGATAAATGGGTTACACAGAATTTGGGTTTGTTAAAACAAAAAAAAAATTTCTAGTCCAATATAATCATTAGATAGACATTTCTACATGAAATCTACATATAAAAAATATAAATAGATAAATTTTGTATAACTAAAGTCAAAATAGCTATGTAATAGTCTTATATATTTTCCTGTTAATTTTTTGCTACCATGGCCTTTAATGTAGTATAACTTTTTGGAAATGGATTACTAAATTGATTGGTGCTTGCTTACATGTGAAGACCGGAGCACCGAAACCCCCCCCCCCCCGCTTAGTTTTGACAAAAATCAAAAATAAGGGGGGGATAGTTTTTTAACCCCCCGCTTAGTTTTGACAAAAATAAAAAATAAGGGGGGGGGGTAGTTTCTATCCCCCCCCTTAATTTTGAAGAAAATCAAAAATAAGGGGGGGGGGGTAGTTTTTTCACTGTTCAACACGCCAGAAAGTTGAGTGAGGTAAATCAAGTAAATCCAGTATACCAGAGTGAAACCTTATTACAGGGATATTCATGTTTTGGGGCATAATTTCCTTATTTATTGACTGATTTTAGTAATTGATGTATCCCTGAACAGAAAATAAGGAGGAGGGGGGCCAGTAAAAGGTTTTAATTTTGCGCAAATCAATAAATAAGGAAATTATGCCCCAAAACATGAATATCCCTGTAATAAGGTTTCCCCTCTGGTATACTGGATTTTCTTGATTTACCTCACTCAACTTTCTGGCGTGTTGTACAGTGAAAAAACTACCCCCCCCCCCCTTATTTTTGATTTTTGTCGAAACTAAGCGGGGGGGGGGGGGTTTCGGTGCTCCAGTCTACCACATGTAAGCAAGTACCAATTGATTGATAGCCTGATATCTAGTTGCCGAAAGTGTACGCAGTTTCCTGGGTGTTTTCTCATCCTAGCTCAATATTTACTACTAGCTACAAATCTTCAAACTTCCCTTAAAAAATCAAAATTTGAATGTATAAACGATTTATACATTATAAATTTGAATTTTTTGAATTTAGATTTTTTTTTGAAGTTTGAAGCTTTTTTAGCTAGTAGTAAATATTGAGCTAGGATGAGGAAACACTCAGGAAACTGCGTACACATTCGGCAACTAGATATCAGGCTATCAATTGATTTGGTCATCAGTGAAATACCAAGGAAAAGGGAATGTGATTCTGACAAACAATTCTAAAGGAAAATTTCCCCACAATCCCCTTTCCCTTTTTCTCCCCTTCCTACCCACCCCTCTTCAATTATATGAAAAAAACATAATATACTTCCACCTTACTTTCGTTTTCGTGATTAATTGTTAGAATAGCTACCCCTGTGAAATACTTATAAATCAAATTTTTTTCCATTGTTCTATCCCTCTGTATCCCTGATTCTATAAGGTCATGCTTAACCTTTTGAATATTTTTGGTTGAATATTTGTCAAGTTTAGGAAATTTGTATTCAACAAAAAAAGATTATATTTAAATAATCATTCTAAATTTACTAACAAGAATAAAACAAATATAAAAGCGGAGCCTTAAAATCAAAAGGAAGGACAAACGAACAATTGATCTTGTAGAGTGTCAGAATAAGTATTAAAAAAATTTGTATTACTAAACAAAATTGCACAAAAACTTGTTGAAAAATTTTATAAATACAGGATACAGTAAAAGGACATACTTTTTTTAGGGTTAGTTTCTAGAGATGTTTCGCTTATAAATATAATTGTACCTTGTTGTCCTAGGAATCATAATTCTAAAAATCAGTTATGAATCGTTCCTAACTGTTTTAGGAATCATCATAAAAAGTTTGAAATCTATAAGTCAATTTTAACATGTCTACAAGATTTAACCCCTACGGACGTAGGGACCGACCCTAATAATTCAAAGTAGTGCTTTTGAAAATAATCTAGGGAATCAGGGTTAGGGCACTGGACATTGAATTTTGCCTTTGTTGATTCTGAAAATTGGGGGAAAGTAAGGATTGTAGATTAATTCAACAGACATAAAGAATTACTTTTATATTTTTAGGGTTTTATCAGAAGAAAAGTATGATGTTATGATTTTGGATTTGATGTTCAATGAAGGGTCCCTTGCTTTGGCTCACATATTAGGTAAAACAAGAAAAATCCGCGACCTGGGTCAACACATCCGCTCGTCGTCGGGGAGGTATTAGGTACAACTCGGCCCGACACCGAGACATAGCTAAAGACGTTAAAAATGATTTCTACTGCTGCTATGTCAGATGCGCTACATAAAAGGTTAGAGTAGGGGGAATGGATTGATCCATGCAAAGTTAGGACTACTCAGATTAAGGTCACACAATCAAAGGGTTGGTTGTCTGTTGGATTTGATCCTCAATGATATCAGTTTTGTTATCCCGAGCCATCGACCCCTTGGGGCTTACGGAACTGGTTTTAGTCATTTCATTTTTCTATCCGTGGAAAACTGCCTATATAAAGATACAATAATGACTATTAAGGAATTCCAACTATAGCTTTTTGGTCAACCTTTGCATGTGGGCAACAGGAGTATACCACTCTTCCAGCCCCTACCTCATATGTTCCCATGTACATGTTATTTACAGACTGACAGACGGACGGACATACAAAATGAATTATAAAATAGCTTTGCTACGAACAAATACTTAAATTTCCATAACTAATATAAATTAAAATCTTATTAAACGATCCTATACAGGATTTTTAGTATGGCCTGTGAACTGGTTCTAATCCAGTGGATATTAATCGGTTTTGAAGCAATTCTAAAAAATTCTTTTAAGGAATACCAACTATAGCCTTCTGGTCCACCTTTGCGTGTGGGCAACAGGAATATACCACCCTCCCAGCCCCAACATCATATGTTCCCACCTTTATGGCTGGTGTTAGGTAATAACTATTTCCATTATTAATTTCAGCTTGATTAAAACCGGTTAAAGATAGTATTTATCCATAAAAATGACTCAAATAAAGTAAGTTAGTACATATTAAAATAACAGGATGTCTATCTGTCTTTCTTTTATAACGTTGAAAGGATCTCGCTAAACACTAGACCAATATAGTTCTCCTTTACAGGGAATCTTTCTTTTAATCCACGTCAGGTTTATAACTGTTTTAAAGAGTTAGGTGGGGGAGGGGTGGTTTCTCAACCCACCCAAAAGAAATCGCACCTAGAAAAAAGATACTTTTCTTTTTTAATAATAATGAAATATGATAATGATAATCGACCCTCCCTACCCCCTTTCCTTAGGGGCCCAAAGTGGCCTCTAGGGGCGGAGCTGTTAGTAAAATATAAATCTTCCTTAATTAAATTTATTTATTTTATTCAGTGATAAAATGACTTTCAGTGACAGATTAGTGAATACTTTAGGAGAGGCTTTCTAAATACAATAATTTTTAATTTTGTTATTTAAAAAGTTTAATATTTGTTTGTTTTTTTTTAAAGAGAAGCTTTTCTATAATTAAGGTTATACTTTCGTCCGTACGTCCATCCGTCGGCACAATTAACAATTCATTTGATTGTTTTTAACAATGATTCTTTAGGACAACAAAGTATAATATTTTAAGCGAAGCATCTTTATAACCAATTCATAAAAATGTAAGTATGTCCTTAACCAGAATCCACATGTATTTACTTCAGTATTGCAACAATTTTAAGTTTACCTTGAATTAATATTCTGCTCATCAATTTTTGACACACAAGTGAAATAATTAACTGCTAGCAGCTAATATCATCCAAGGATATAAAAGGATAAGACAATGGCTGATAAATCAGGGAGTAAGGGAAAGGAAATAGAAAACACTGAAAGAAAAGTATTTAACTTTAGGTTATCATGTCTTATTTTCCTGTGAATAGTCTGTAATTTATCATAAAAGGTATGACCTTAGTACTGGCAGTTTCTTACAAAATAATACCATAATTGGGTTTGTTTTCATTTGGGAATAATTGTTTTAGTGGCATTCTTTGCTCTGGTACCCAAAGTCTTTGAAATTTGGCAAAATAATAAAAGTTGCCTGTGTTCTGGTACCCAAAGTCCAAGACTGTCAGAAATATGAATTTTAGATCCATTGTCCCCTCCCTTCCTCCCTGCTGATAAATATATGTATATCCCTAATGTTTATACACAAAATTACCCCTTCTGTAGTCTAAAATCTGCAGTTGAAACGTTGGAACACTCAACTTAATGAACCAACCAATAAAAATTCAGCAAAGTCACCAATGTTGTTAACCCGACGATTAAGAAAACGTTATTATAAGACTTTGGGGACTAGTGTATTAAACTGAGGTGGATTCTTTAAAAAGAATTGCCCCACTAATCGCTTAGTGGGGCAAAATTATTTTCGTGAAAAATCCTCCAAAATCACAAAATCTACAAAAATTAAATAAAATCTTATGTTAATAACCCTTCTATGATTTTGTTTAATTTTTGTAGATTTTTAATGTGATTTTGGTGGATTTTTCACGAAAACAGTTTTGCCCCACTAAGCGATTAGAGGGGCAAATTCTTTTTAAGAATCCACCTCAGCCCATTGTCCCCTTTCTCTCTGAATATCTGATATTGAAAGCCTGTAAAGTAAAGGGAGGACACAGATTATTTATGATGGTTTATCTTACTCTCATGGTCGATCCAGTTTTCAGGTAGAATCAAGTAACAGGATGCCTGTGTGTCTGTCTGGTTATAGCTTAAGATCTTGATAATCGCTGTACCGTTATGGTTATCTTTTACATTCAAGTTTCTTATAGGTAGATGAATCAATTATAACTATTTTGGGGGGAAATATCTCCACTCTCCTAAGAGAAATCACCCCCTGAAAAAATAGCCCACTTAAATAAAAAATTTTACCTATCCCTTCAAATTTTGCCACTAAAGGCATTTTTTATCTTTTTCAACTTTTTGAAAGCTGCACATGTTTTTTTCAACAAATAAGAAAATTCTTTTCTCGTATTCATTCGAATCCGGTGGATAGGAACCAGTTCTCATCCATACGAAAAAAACATGTCTAGCATCGTATTATATCCAGCTTTCTACGAATTTAAAATTTACAATCATGAGATTAAAACCCGTCTTTTAGCCCGTGCCTTTGGCATGCCGGGGCTAAAAAAACAGGTTTTAATCTTATAATTGTACTTTCTATATCCGCGGAAAGCTGTTTATAATACGATGCGAGAAATAACTATTAGTACTTGTTTTAAAACAACTTAAATAACTTTGTTGAAAATATACAAATTTGATTAATAGGAGCATAAACTCTAGCTTACCAGAAGCTTCCAGCCTTCTTGGAAAATTGAATGGAATGCTCTACAATTCAGGTTCATTACATCTTTTAATTATTATTTCAGCATGCTTTGCTATGGTTGGTTTCTGTAGATAAAAAAAACATACCTAAAGTAAAAAAAAAATACTTAAAATGATTGATTAATGAAACATTTGTTGTTTGAATATGATTTTTTTTAGATTTTGTGATTGACTATCCCAGACCTCTACCGCCAAATTTTATCAACATCGGTGGATTACAAATTCAGGTCTTAATTATTTTTCATTTATATGTCTTTTTTTACTTTTTTTTATTTATCGCATCGTATACACATTTCCGCGAATATTAATTTTTTTAAAAAATTATAGATAAAAATCAGTTATGTCACCCCAAGGGGGTTATTCATTTCATGATTTTTATCTTAATATTTGTCTGGGAAAATTGTCTGTTATTCAATACTTTACGTGGTTTTTTTAGTATGGCTAACAGCTCTAATCCTGCGGATATTTATTGTTTTCAAAGCCATACTGAAAAAAATCTTTATATTCAGAAAACTCCGCCGCCTTTACCAAAAGATTTAGAGAAATTTATGAATGAAGCTGAACATGGAGTTATTCTTTTTACAATGGGATTTATCTTTGATTCTAAGGTAAACGATGAAATCCTTGTATAAAATAGTAAGATGTATGTGTGTGTGTGTGTGTGTGTGTGTGTGTGTGTGTGTGTGTGTGTCTGTCTGTAGCACAGAAACTACTGCACCAATATAATAGCACCAGTGAAGTATAAGCTCAAGGAAGATTTATATCTTGTACCTGGGGGAGCGTACCTCCAATCTTCCAAGAAACAATGTAAATTATTTTCTCCTATTCATTCGAATCCTGTGGATAGGAACCGGTTCTCATCCACACGAAAAAAAACTATGTCGGCTAAAAAACTGGTTTTAATCCTATAATTGTACATTCTATATCCGCGAAAAGCTGTTTATAATACGATGCGAGAAATAAATAACTATTACCCTTTCTTCTTAAAAATAAAAGAGATGATTTTAAAGTCTGAAGCTCTTTATAGTGCCTAACAAATGAAATATGTTTTTAAAAATTTGGGCAAAGTATCCCAAATAAAGTCCTATTAGAATAGTCCATTATGCTAATATGATGTCATTCGGAATACTTCCGTTTTTATATTTATCCCCTTTTTATAGGTACTATAAAGAGCTTTTGAAAGTCTTAATTAAAAACTTTTTAGGCTGTTCCGAGATCTATGATAACAAATCTATTTAAAGCATTTGAGAAATTACCACAAAGGGTTCTTTTTAAATATAAACTAGAGGTAATCTATGTTTTTATAAGTATTTTATTAATCAAAAAAAGGTTTAATGTTCAAAACATGCTTATTAAATCCTTTTTTCTTCATATTTTTAGTTGAATGACATTAAAGTTCCTGAAAATGTTCTGTTGCTTCCCTGGATACCACAGCAGTCTGTTTTAGGTATTTTTTTAAAGAATAACTTATAAACTATTTATATTCTGTCTATAATACAATACTACACATAGTTTTTTAGTATGGCTGAGGACTAGTTCTCATACAGGTGTATGTATGTTAATGGATTTCTTAGCCATACAAGAATAGTAATTTATCGCACCATATTATAAACAGCTTTCCGCGACTATTAAAATGTACAATTATAAGATCAAAACTAATTTTGTTAGCCTAAGATGCCGAGGAGAACAACTCACTATATGATATCTTGTAATCATCTAATTTTCATGGTTTGATTAATTTAGGTCATAAAAAGACAGTGCTGTTTATAACCCATTGTGGTATGCATGGAGTCTTGGAGGCCATTTATAATGCTGTACCTATGGTTGGGATACCTGTTTTTATAGGTATAAATTTATTACATTATATGGCAAATCCAGTAAAATCAGTTTTTTTTATATAATATGAGAGGTTCCAAATATAGGTATTAAATAAAGAATATATACATACATTGCAGTATATTTTGATTAGTTCAGGACATTTATAAAGCGGTGGAATGCCTGATTTATTGGAGAAAAATCGCGAAAAATTTTTTGTATTTTTTAATATTTATATTTTGTATCATGACCGACAGACCAGTTGACAATGTATATACATACTGGATGCTCATGGGTAATTCAGTCGTGTATCTCGAATAGCAGCTGAAAAATTACATTTTCCCCATAATGTTGCGGACTGACAGACGGACAGATAGACAGACAAAGTAAATTATAGAAGAGCTTCGCTACAAAAAAAAGGAGAAATAAGATAAAAGTAGCATATTAATTTCATTGGAGGTTCTAAAGTTATAGAGTAGCTGCGCTACTTACAACAAGTTTATGTTAAGATCAATCTGACATAATGAGAAGGATGTTGGACAAAGGTATAGCTGTATATCTGGATAAATCAGCTGACCATCAGACAATATTACAAGCTATAGAAGAGGTAACTAGGGACTTTAGTAGTTGCCTATGAAATGTGACAATGGATTTTAAATTATAAGAAGGGGTAATTATGTTGCTTATAATTAGGGATGTACACCAATTTATCTCCAATCTCTTATTTCATAAGGATGTAGTGTCTTAAAAGTACGACCAATAATTAATAATAATAATTTTTGTTTATTATTACTGGATATTTACATCAATTTACATCTTCCATTGTCTTATCCCTTAACATCCCTGCCTATGTCATTTTCTCAGTTGTTGTTGAAGATAGAGGTCTGTTTATCGTTATGATTCTTTTATAAATGTTTTTTTCTTTGGCGGTATATCGGTAATTCAAATTTCATATTTAATTTGTAAATACTACATATGTTACTTATGGCTATTGTTATCCTTGTTTTTAGGCAAGAGACAATCCCATTTACAAAGAGAATGTTAAGAAGCTCTCTATCCTCATAAAAGACAGGTTTAATTATTTTTTTCCCATATCCTTTCCTATTATATAAAGTAGTAAACTTTTTTGTCTGTCCTGAAGAATCTCGCTAACCGCTCAACCGATATTATTCTCCTTTACAGTGAAGCTTCCTATAGGTCCTGGGAAGGTTTTAAACTATTTTTGGGAGGGTGTCTTCACTCCCCTACCCCCCTAAAAAATATTCTTTTACTCTTTGGAAACTCAAATTTAAAATGGGATGATGTCTTCTTTTCCCACCTCCTACCTTAAGTGTCCCTAAAGGCTTCTAGGGGGCGTAGATGCGCGCTAGTAATAATAATATATTACTAAATTAAATTAAAACAAAATTTTGCTCCATTTAATCCTTAAATAAAAGTACAGGATGTTTGTCTGTGTGTCTGAAGTCTAAGATCTCGCTAACCGATATGGTTCTCCTTTATTTGAGATAAATCCTCATACAAAGTAACAAGAGGCCTTTCCGTATGTTCAAAGATATTTAGACCTCTATGGTCTTTTTTTACAGTGGAGCTTTTTAGAAGTCCAGGGAAGGTTTTTAGCTTTTTTAGTAAAGGTTAACTCCAACCTTTGAAGAGAAGTCGCCTTAGAATTCTCTTTTGTTTGAAAAAAAATAGAAAAAAGACCCCAGTTTGATTTTATCTTTAAAGTTTAATTAAATATCACGCAACCTATTCTCATAAAATAAATCACGAAACCTTTCAACAAAAATAAAAAATTCTCTAATATAAAAAAAATGTTCACGATATCTATCTATTAAAATAGGAGACATAGTCCAATGGAAGAGGCTATTTGGTTGGTGGAACATATTGCCAGAAACAAGGGGGATAACCATCTAAGGTAATTGTTTCAGCAGTTTGAGAGATTTTAAATGCATATTTTTCTTCCTCTGTTTTATAATCACTGAATATCTGCTTTATAGATCACTTTGTCCGCTTGTCAATCAATGATTAATTTATTGTGCTTTGCTACATTATTTGTTGATTTTATTTTTTTTAGATTGGCCTCAGGAAACCTGAATCTACTAGAATATTACTGTATTGACTGTATAATAGTTATTTTTATTCTAGTATTTTTTACATTTTTTTCATTCTATGTATCTTTACGATTTTGCTTAAAACGTAGAAAAGAAAAATATGATTAAATTGAACCAGCCAAAATTATAATTATTAAGTCAAAAAATTTTACTATTTCCTTTCACATTGCTTAAAAAAAGGTAAAAGAGTTTTTCTTTGATTGCATTATCCAAACCCTTCTTTGATTCGTAATATTTTGATTGTGTAATCTGAAATGTCTTTTTAATGTCGAAGATTTTCTATAATTAGGTTCAGTCCATACATCCGTAACGGATAGCTCTTATCGTTAATTTAGGCATGTCAGAATCGCACGATAATTCCTATAACAGTTAGGTAGTAGCAACTCTATAATCGGTAACAGAAATCCGTAGGTCTCTTAAAAATATGTTGATTTTTAAAAACTTTTTTGACAAGTTTTATTATGAATATTATCCTATTCATCTGATTTTTAAATTAATGATTCAAAGGACAACAAGGCACAATGTTATAAGTAAAGCATCTTTCAAATCAAATCCTAAAAGTTTGTAAATTGTAAGTATGTCCTTAAACAGTATCCTGTATTAAAGCAATTTTGTTAAATGTTAATGGTAAAGTTCGTTTTTCCTGTCGTCTGATTTTAGAACTTCGCTGATATGAATGTTGTCATTCTTGTTCTGTTAAAAGAATATGATCGTTGAAATGTTTATCGCATCTTAGATATAAAAAATACATTATAATATGAAGCAAAATCTTAAATTATACAAAAAATCATGTATGTAATATAGTATGAATAAATAATGAAAAATTAAACTTTTTAGATTCTTTTAAAACTAATTATTCTAAGGGATCTAAAGGGATAAGTCAAGATTATTGCACATTCCCAATGATGACTTTTATTTTATCATCCGCAAACAAATGTCTGTAATACGATACAATACACGATATTTTATTATCGTTTAGAACCAGTTCAAATGCAGTGGATATCAATCAATTTTCTAGCCGTACTGGAAAATTATTTACTAAAAATAATTTCAATTTAAAAAGATCATTAAAAGTAGCCAGACGGATAGATTATTTAAAGATTAGTTTTGCTGTAAAAACAGTAATTAACATCCCACTAAAAAAAAAACATGTCTTTTTTGATTCTATCCAAAATTTAATTCTATTAACCAACAATGGATATGTTATCAGTTGGACATTGCACTATATTGTCGCCTACTCTAATGAAATGATACTTCCAGCTTGCTAATATAACGATTCTTCCACCCCCCCTAGGTTATGAATTTACCCCAAACCCCAAACCATGAACGCATTGAGCAACAGCTGATGACTATATTAGCCTTCTAAATTGACGACAAAAATTACGTTGTCACAATATCCTTATATATTATATATCCATTACTACACCCTGGGGTATGCCGTGTTGTTTTCATATGGTCTTGAGGTGAGGATTAATACTTGGCATTAATTCTGTGTGCATCAATTTTTTTACTAACTTAAAACTAGTGGCTTCGCCCATGACCTTTAGAGTATTCTTTTTCAGAGCGGCACCAACACAATTCGACCTCCAAGAAAATAGGCTAAAACCATTAGAAAGAGCCAAATTAGTGAATCAATTCAGTGTTTAGTGAAATAATATCTTAATATCCTAGTATCTAGAAACCCTTTCTTAAAGCCATTCATAAACTTAAAGGGGTAGTTTCACGAAATACATTTGAACTTAATTTAGTGAACCGCATATTTTTTGCTAGTTAATGAGTTTAACTATATTTATATGGCATATATTTGAAAAGAATTTCAATTTTCTACCACATAGTTTTTAAAATATCAAGACTTGAACATCGTCTTTTTAAATTGCACAAAAAGATGATTTTCAAGTCTTGATATTTTCATCCTGGGACCGAAATAAAGCGTAACCAAAACAACTTACTAGTTTATATGCAAGGATAAATAAAACTAAAATGAAGAAGGAGTGTGGTATACAAAAATCAGGTAAAGATTAAGTTATTGGTCATCTAACAACAAAGTATTCACTTAAAAGGATGATAATACCAATAAGTTGTACCTTACTATTACAGAAATCACCAGGTCAAGTTTAAAATCTAGATGATGATTATATTGGGCCTAAGTGTACAGAAAAATTAACTCCCTTTGTAGGTCATCAAGGTGTTTAATGCTATTAGCTTGGTTAAAAAGATGTCTTTTTAAATTTGCTAAAAAATTTCAAAAAATAACTCTTAGTGTATGTTATGGATGAGCTATACTATCAAGAAAAACGTACTAATTCTACCTATTTTTTTTTATTTTATTTAATTATTTTTTGGACTATTTACAGCTTATAGAAGTGGCTTCTAAAAATCATTTTTTATTGCCTAAAAGACTTTTAAAAGTAAACGTATAAGGCTTTAAATAAAATTGAATGGGTCTTTCATTTATCTATAAATGATATATTCATAAATTTACGTTAATTTGATAAGTAAAAAATGACATGTAATATATGAAAATCAACATCAACCTCTAAAATTCCAAAATATATTTGAAGTTAGTTCTTCTCAAAGCTATAAATCATTTATTGGCTGCTAGTCGGTTGGTAGGACGGATGGACGGTCATGCCCTTTGTTTTCAGTTACTATATAATTGATAAGCTTTGTTTTGACAAAACGCACAAAAATTATTGTTACCCACTGTTGGTCGTCAAGGTGTTAAATGCTATTAGCTTGGTTAAAAGATGTCTTTTTAAATTAGCTAAAAAAATAACTTTTTCATTTACTAAGTATATTTGCGATTACTTTTATTTAATGAAATCTTCCAATTTTTAACATTTACAAAACGGCCTGCTTTATTGCATCAAGATCCATGACAGATCTATATAGGAAATAAACGTCTATAAATGAGCTCGAGTCTTCCAATGGTTAAGTGTTTAAAACTCATAGTGCTCCAATAATCCACATTAAACTCTCATTGACCAAAGCGATAGGACCTTTATTCTATTTGTTTATGGAATGAACTAAGTTTTTCACTTCATGTAGATATTTGAATTACATTGAAGTATTTAATCCTTATTTCATAAATAAAAAATATTCGTTCATAATAGAGTAAATCTAAGAAAACTGTATTTAAAAAGAATTCGATTGTGGCGACACTTCCTTTGTGTTAAAATATTAAAACTAAAATTTTAATCATATTAACCCTTTGGTGATGGTAATGTGAAAAAAAATATAATTGAAAAAATCTTTTTAAAATCATTTAAATTAATGAATATTTACTTCTTTCTTTTAGATAGTAATGGCGGGGGAGGAAAATAGATTTATTGAGAAATAGATAATAGATTTGTACTTATAGAAAACTAGCTAATAGCGATATAGTTATATTGAGCCAACTCTAGTGTTAGATATTATAAAGGATTATCCATACAACAAAAACTTAATCTTATCAAATCTACTTATTTTTAAATTGATTTTGATTTTAAAATTATGTTTTGAATTATCTACAACCAATATAAATCGGTATTATAAAACAATATTTTTATCAAACTCTATAATTGAAGCTTAACTATCGGTGTACAGCCTTTTATGAGATCTTAATGGTCAATTGCTAAGTAGATAAATGAAATCATAGCAGATTTGAATGAACATATAAATATGGGGAAATAAAGATTAAGAATTATAAAGAAAGAGAGAGAGAGAGAGAGAGAGAGAGAGAGAGAGAAAGAGAGATAGAAGAGAGAAAGAGAGAGAGAGAGAAAGAGCAAAGTGTTAAGTATATTTCCAAATAAGGCAACTACTTGTTTTTCAACACGATCATTATATGTTTTTCTATATGTCTATCTATCATTTGTTTCTATCTATCTATCTGTATGCCATTTTTTTCTATCTATATTATGGCTATCTACCTACCTATATCATCTTTAATTATTTCTATAACATAATAATCTCATTTTTAAAAGCGAAGCATTTAGGCATGTTAGAATTGTCATATCGATTAAAACTTTGCATGGTGATTCCTGTAGTAGTTAGGAACGATTTAGAAAGCGTAGCAACTCTAGAATCGTTACCAGAATGTCCGTATGTCCATTTTAAACATATTGATTTTTAACTTTTTTAACAACAAATTTGTATGTGATGTACGATTGTTTTGATTTTTGGAATACTGATTCCTAGGACAACACTGTACAATGTTATAAGCAAAGCATCTTTATAATCAAGTCCTAAAAACGTAAGTATGTCCTTAAACACTATCCTGTATTTCTGCAGTTTTTCAACAAATTTAATTAATATTTTGATTATATTTGATTTATACATTTATGTTCTGATTTTTCAGTTCTGAAACACTACAAGTATAAATGTTTGTTTGTCCTACCGTTTCAGAGCTTCGCTTTTATGGATGTTGGTCATCCTTGTTATCTGACAATGTCTAACATTTTTGTAGGAGGTTGTTGCTATTTATCTAGGGACTTTTTGTCTCGGAGGGGTGGGGATACACTCAACCGATTGTTAAGAACCTTCTCAGGACCTATTGGGTGCCTCACAGTTATTGAGAGTCATTTTAGTCAAGCAGTTGGCGAGATCTATTTATAATTTACCCTCTAATGTCACCTCCCTCCCTAGTTAAAGCGAAATAGATATGTGAAATTGTACAAGGATCTACAGGGATAAGACAATGACTGGTACATTGATGTACATCCCGGATTATCATACACAAAATCACCCATTCTGTAGATTCAAATCATTGGTTTAAAAGTTTGGACACTCCAACCAACTAAGATTTCATAAAAGTAACCAAAGTTTTTAGGCCAACGAATGCTTCTAAAACTTTGGCCACCAGTATAGTCTACAGCCTTCTCCATGACTACTTAGGTTCAAACCCTAAGAAACTATAGCTAATCAATCAATCAATCAACAGTCCAATGTCGCGTCTCACTCTAGTAACAGCCAAATTGTTATAGCAACATGTTCATATTCGTTCGCTCAACAACTTTGGGGACTTTTATTGGATTTCAGTTGAGTTGGTTGTCTAAATATTTCAACCACTAATTGTAATCTACAGAAGGTTAATTCTGTGGGATATCATTGAGGATGTACATTAATTAATATGCATTATCTTATCCCTTTAGATCCCTGGCCAAATAGATATGTAAAAATGTGAGCTGTCAAAATTGTTGGCATCAAATGAATATAAACATTCATATTTAGAAATTTATAACAATTGGATCAAATCATTGGTTGGGGGATTTTTAATACAAAAAAATATTCAACTTAAAGTTTTAAAGTAAAAATTTGAACACACACAAAATAGTCAAAAACCTTTTAGGGACTTACAAGATGCTTCACTGTAAAGAATAGACTTTTGAATACATAAAACCCCACAGACACACATCCTGTTACTTTTTAGACATTAAATAGTTATAAATCCGATATTATTTAAGAATCTATATTATAACGCTAATCTTATAATGATATTAATTATATGGACGATTATAATATTTTTTTCAGTATGGCTTTGAAACCGATTAATATCCGCTGGATTGGAACCGGCTCTCACCAATACTGAAAAATCAAGTATGGCATTTTATAAAAGACAAATTTCCATGAATATTTAAAAAAATTAATACCAGATTTGGTAGTCCGGGCCTTCGGCCCCTCAGGGCTAATACATCTAGTTTTAATCTTTTTTTAAATTTTAATTTCTGCGGAAAGGTGTCTATAATATGATGTGATAAATAACTATTACTGAATCTATTTCTACTTCCCTGATTATTCACATCATATGTTATAATGGTATCAAACTTTCTCAATCAAAATCATGTTAACATTTCTTACATTCCATTTTAGTTACTTTTCTGGCTTTCGTTTTATTAAAGACTAGCGGATGCGCCCCTGCAACTAGGGGCTCTTTAAACGAAGGGCAGTAAAATAGACTAAAACCATACCCAGACTTATTTTTAAAATTAAAATAGCCTAAATAGCCATTTCAGTACCTTTACGATGATTCACTGTAAAGTAGAACCAAATCGGTTCAGCGGTTAGCGAGATCGTTCGCTACAGACAAAAAAGCTTATTACTTTATATAATAGGATGATATTAATTATTTGAGAAGAAACTCTATTCACTTTGTCTGTCCGTTAGTAAATTGATTTTCTCGGAAGTTTTATGAGATAGACTATTAGACATCATTTATTTTTTTTGAAGATTCCCATCCAGTACGAAAACAGTTATTTTTGTTTGTCAAATTTGAGATATACATAAATTTTCGGTTAATGTCTTACACCATAAGATCTCTGTAATGGTAATGTAATCTCTTGAAGGTAATATTTCCCAACACAAAATAAAAATTACGATACCTTGTTTTTGGTCGTTAAAGTCTCTTTGGAATAATTTAATAAAACATACCTAGAAATAAAATATTAATTAAAAATTTAGAATAGTTATTCATCGCATCATTTTATAGACAGCTTTCCGCGGATATTAAAATGAAAAATTATAATTCCACCATAGCCCCTAGAGGCTATAGGGGAAGCAACTAGTTTACATTATAATTAAATTTTTTTTTATTACTTCAAAGTTTAATTTTAGCGGTTTTAATTTTTAACGCCTATATAGTAAACGAATGAACTTTTTTTTGTAAACGTAGTATTGATTATTATTTTAGGTTAGGTTAGAAGAGCATTGCAGATATAGTATCCCATGTGAAAATGTCCCCACAGGGAGGGGGGGAGGAAAAGTTTTAGGACATTTTGTAACACTAAATAGATGTTTTTGCTATTATAGATAATTAGCATCAGTATATAAACACCTAAAAGTACTTAGCTTTGGCTATTAGTGAATGTATGGCCCAAAATAATCAATTTAATAGCAGCTAATACGAAAAACAATAAAAAGTCAACCTCCCATCCCCCCTCCCCCCTTGGTTAATTAACCTTCCCTCCTCCCCTTTCGCTGCTTTTATTGTTTAATGGTTGGTTATACATTACAGCTGATATTATGCAAAAATGAAACTTAAAAGTTCATGTCGACGATATTGAAATAAAGAAAAGTAGTAATGGTTGCAAAAGATAAAAGACAATGGGCTGTTTATTACACTAGTCCCCAAAGTTTTAAAATAACGTTTTATTATACGTTGGTGTGACAACTTTGGGGACTTGATTGGTTGATTAATTAAGTTGAGTATGCAAACATTTCAACCACTAATATAAAGATACAGAGTGGGTAATTTTGTGAATCATCATTGGGGATGTACATAACTTTAACGGCCATTGTCTTATCCCTTTAGATCCTTGTAATGGTTGACATAATATCTACATTTGACTATATATTTATGTTGATTCAGCTTATACCAATAACGAAATTAATTCGGAAAAAAATCACGAAACCTATACGTGTTTTTCAGCTGTCGTTGGGTGGCAACACATCGTAAAATTGACGACCTCTCCATTTGCCCCCCAAACATTATTTTAGATTTATTTTGCTTGTTGGTTATACCTTTTGGTTGAAAAGCGGGTTCGAATTTGTAATTTACATGCAGTGTCATAATAAAGATATTAAATATAACACATAAATGTAACATCATACATACAGTTAGGACTTTATTATAACATGAGAATAGTTATATATCTCATCGCATTATAGACAGCTTTCCGTGGATAGTAACATAAAAAGATTAATTCAAGCATTGTCAGCCCGGAGGGCTTTAAGGCATGGTCTAACAAAACTGGTTGTAGTATTATGGTTTTTATTTTTTACTCGTTACAAAACATGATTTTTCAGTATGGCTCAGAATCAGTTCTAATACAGCGGATATTAATCGGTTTCGAAGCCATATATTATATTATATAAATTAAATCTGTATATGTAGAATTAGTAATTTATCTCTTTTTCCATATTTTTTTTATTTTTTTGTAATTTTTTTTCATTCAAAGAAACGTCTTTTAAATCTTCCCTATTGTAGAGAAGTTTGGGGGTGTAGGGATATGTAAATTGAAGATTATTTGTCCTGTTTCTTAATGATCGAGGAGGTAGGGGACATTAGACTGTCAATTACACTGGTACCCAAAGTTTTATCACCATGTTTTAATATTCGTGGCTAAAAAACTTTGGTGACTTTTTTAAAATTTTGATTGGTTGGTTCAAACTTTCCAACAAATAATCTTTATCTACTTAAGAAATAATTTTGTGTATCATCATTGGGAAGGTAATCAATATATCGACAATTTTTTTTATCACTTTAGAACCATTCCTTTTCCAGTTGCATGTATATTATTTTTTTTTCCAGTGATCCATCCCTCCCTATGTTCCTGAGAATAATTACACGCGGATTAAAAGGTCATAAAAAGCAATAATCAACTTTTGATTACATTCTGCAGAGTTGGGTATCCAGGCATTAGATATATAATTACTTGGATGTTGCACCAGATTTTCATGCACTCTGTTAAACTGATACCTGTAGCTGGCTAGAATAACGATACCCCAATCCAACCCCTTTACCATATCCACTCTCCTCCAACTGGAACGAACTGACCAATAAATGAGAATCATATTAGCAACCTAAATTGACGACAAATTTTCCCCTGTCAATATATCCATTTATTCTATATCAAATATCCAAGCAACACTTTTAGTAGCTAACTAGGATATCTAGTGTAAGGGGGGGGGGAGGATAGCAACACTTCCAAAATATTAAAAAGTATATACTATTCACACATCCCCCCCTTTCCAGAAAATTTGTGGGTTGTTTAAAATTTGAAACCCCCAAAAAATAGTTGTTACTTCGCGCATTTATTCAAACCCTTTTTTTACGAATTTAGACTTTTATACCCAATTTCCCAAAAATAAAAAGATTGGACATTCTTGGTAGCAAAGCTACTCTATAGACTTCACGTTGCCTGTTAGTCTGTTGGTCAGCCACTGAAAGGCCTACTCAATATAATTATTGTTCAATTAATGAAAAAAACATAATATTCTATTATCTTAAGGATTGACTCATTATCATTAAAACCTAACATTTACTTATTGAACCAAAACATTTTTTATTTACTGTATTAGATTTTACTGTTTGCTAGTTTTAATAGAAGAAATTTGGCTAAAACTTCGCTATATTTGTTTTTGTACAGTTAAAACAACCCAGCAATTTAATGTAATTAACAAATTTTAGGATACAGGGATTGGACATTGGATTTTTTTGGATCCAGTGCAGTTCGCGGTCGATTATCTCCAAATATCTACAAACTTTAATTGACAAAAGAAGGCCTACCAAAACAGCATGAATAGGAATTATTCAATCTCAAAGCGCACATAAATGCGCGAAAAAAGACTTATTTCATGCGTGTTTTCTTCAATCTAGATTTTCCTGTGCATCATTGGATATTGACTATTTCAGATTTTTAAAAGCCTTCTTATGCTGCCAAACGACGATGCCCGGGGATGAAATGTGCGTTCAGCCGTTTGGCAGCTAACAATCATATTTTTTTTTTGTAGAGATAATCGATCCCATAAACATTTTACTGTAGACTGCTTAAGATTCAAATTTCATTTGCCTTTATAAGATGTTTGTTAGATATCATAGATCATTTTAATGTTTCTCTCACTCTAATAAATACAAAAAGGCATTAATGAAGTGAAATAGGCATTAATTATCTTCCATTACCTCATCCCTTTAGCCCTGTTTATATCTAATCAAAAAGGAAAAATCTAAATTAAAATCATTAAATTGTTAATGGCTAATCGATTTTAAATTGTTTTTTTTTTAAATTGATTTATGTATTTTTACTATTTGCTTTTAACCCTTTCTTAAACAAATTACATAAAATAAGCGGCTACGTAGTTGTTTCTAGGGGCACTTGAGGGAAAGAAAGGGTGGGAAGTCAACCCTCCACTTTCAATGTTTTTGGGGGATGATTCAATTATAGTCCATTGTCTTATAATAATAATATCCTTAATAATTAAGACAATAAGTAAAAGATTAATTTTAACCCCCAATTTCACATTCCTATATACCTGTATATATTAATTAAGAGGAGGGAGGGGACATTGGGTTGTTTATTACACTAGTCCCCAAAGACGTCTTCTTATTCGTTGCCTTTGCAACTTTGGGGACTTTCATGGATTTTGATGGGTTGGTTCATTAAGCTAAGTGTCCAAACGTTTCAACCACCAATTATAATGTACAGAAGGGGTAATTTTGTGTCCTACTTTGGGGATATATATCAATTTATCGGCCATTGTCTTATCTCTGGAATAATCTATTATATTTATAAAGGCTATCAATTTTGGGTCAATATTCAGCCTCAGGCTAGAAGGCTCATCATAGATTTAGACATTAAAGGCAGGGATCTTAAGGGATAAGACAATGGCCGATAAATTAATTTACATCCCCAATGATGATACACTTAATTACACCTTCTGTGGATTACAATTAGTGGTTGAAGCATTTGGATAATTATGATAATGAACCAAATTGATCAAATTCAATAAAAGTCAGCGAAAGAGAAAGCGTTATTATAAAACTTTTGGGACTTGTGTCAGTCCCCTCCCTCCCTGCACTAAAGGCTAAATTATTGTTTTCAATATCTTCATAGATTCTTTCATTCATTATTAGAGTGAAGCTATTTTATAGATAGGATTTATTTGTTTGTCCGTCTGTCTGCGCATAGGTGGCACAGTGTTCAATATGTAACAGGATGTTTGTTTGTCTATTTGTAGCTAAGGATCTCTGTAACCACTGAACCGACATGGTTCTTATTAACAATAATGTTTCTTATATGCATGTCCATCGAATGCCTTTTTTGGGGGTTGGTGCCTTTACTATCCCAAGCGAAATTGCTTCTAGAAAAAAAACTCATATAGGGACAAAAAACAAAATATCTATTATAAAAATCTTTTGGCAACTGTGTTTAAAGTACAAATGTAAATAAATGTTTGAGTTGATAACCATAACATTCGTTCTTAGTCAGTGAGAGTGTTTTCTTTTCAGGGAGGAAGGGGACATTGGACTCTAACAAAACTGGTACTCTCCTTTATTCGTTGGCCTAAAAACCTTGGTTACTTTTATTAAATCTTGCTTAGTTACTTCAAACTAGCATAGTTAAAACATTTTAACAAATAATCTTAATCTACAGAAGGGATAATTTTTGATAGCATCATTGGGTTTATTATCTTATCCCTAAAGTCACTTAAGTACACAATTTTTCCTTCAATTAAATAACGGCTTTGACGGACGTTTGACTACAGAAAAGATTTTGACATAATTCTTTTTTTTTCAAGTGCAGTATCACACTCAAAATTTACAGCCAAACAGTCCTAATTTGTAATATGATTAAAGTCCCTCCACAGATTATGACGTCATACGACAGATAAACCAATGAGAGGCTAGCATAAATTTTACCATTGACCAATTACAGTGTATACCGGCCTCTCATTGGCTATTCTATCGTATGACGTCATAAACTGTGGAGGGACTACAATAATCTTCCGAATTTTACTTTTTAATTATTTTAAAAAGACAGATATATTTTCCATTGACCAGTCCCTGTCCCTGCAAGGCTTGTCCGGAAGCTTGACCTTGGGGTACTATATTAATCTCCCCCCTCCCATACCCCTCATCAACAACCCCCCCCCCCCCCCCAAGAAGAAAAAAAGTATCTTTTCTCATTTTACCCCGTAACCACTTTAACCTCAAGTGTAAACAGGGAGCTACAGGGATAAGACAATGGATGATAATTTTTTGTTCATCCCCCAATGATGCTAAACTAAATTTACCCCTATTTAGATAAAGATAAATTTTTGACGCTGATAGTTAGAATTAACCAATCTAGCTTTAATAAGAACACCCAAAGTATATATGATAGAACTTTGAGTACCATGATAATTTACAGTACACTATTCCCTCCTCCCTGAATATAAATATCTACCCCCCCCCCCCTTCACTCATCTCTACTACTATTTCCCAATTTTCTTTTTGACCTTGACGTCCTCGGGATGAAGGGATGGGCCAATAGCTTGGAAAAATCGATTATAAGTCAGGGATTTAAAGCGATAAGACAATGGATGATAAATTAATGTACATCCCCAATGATGATACACAATATTATCCCAACTGTAAATTACAATCAGTAATTGAAATGTTAGGAGACTCAACTTAAAGAACCAACCAATCAAAATTTATTATAAGTCTTCAAAATTGTTAAGCCAATGATTATGAAAACTTTAAGGAATAGTGTAATAAACAGTCCAATGTTCCCTCCCTCCCTGATGTAAACTGAAACTTAACCATAAACATAAATCCTTATTTGTAAACAATTTTTTTTCTTTCATTGCCTTATCCCTTACTCCCTGACATTTTAACCATTTCTTTCTCTGTTTCTCTTTAAGAAGAATCATGACTCGACTTAAAGACTTTAGCAGTGTCTTCACAATACAAATTAATTTTAATCTGGTATTTAGCCGATAGATGTTTACATATTTGAAGAAGTAATTTATGGAACATCTCTCTTTGTCTGACTATATAGGTTCTTTCCCTCAAACACTTTCTTGACCACCGAACCCCCCCACCTCCCTAACGCTGGTACTTAAAGCTATAGTACTGTTCCTGCTGGGATTTCTCACCTTTACTTAACCTAACCTAATCTAAATTGAGAAATCATAGGGAAACCGCCGCAAAATTTATTTTAATTTGTTGTTTGTTAATAGATTTTTAAAAAAAATTGTCTGAACTTAAATACCATAAATATGTCATATTTTGTGATTTATTGGTAATTTATGACCAAATTCAATCATACATTTTACATCAG
>NC_137273.1:31147745-31207745 GCF_053477335.1 Acartia tonsa
TACGCTGCAGACAAAAAAGCTTATTCATTTATATAAGAGGATATAATAATTATCTATTTATCTACCTATTGTATATACAGGGTGTTTTTTTTAATAAGTTAGAAGTATTGCTTAATTTAACCCACTTGCCATTGACAGAAATTAAGATATAGATTATTAATTTCTGTCAATGGCAAGTGGGTTAAATTGAGCAATACTTTTAACTTATTAAAAAAAACACCCTGTATTTGTACTGTAGTTTTTGCGGTCATAAATAAGCCAATATTGTTAAAGATATTTAAAATATTCCAAAGCCCTATTCACACATACACACACGAGGGATTCAGGGTTAGATAAATGGAGTATAAATTCATGTACGTCACCTTTAATAATAAACAAAATTACCCCTCCTGTTTATTAAAACTGTTGGTTTAAAAGACTTTGGGGAGGTGTCGGGTTCGAGTAAAGATCGCGGCATACTAAAGACATTTAAAAAGAACCTATATCAGGCGTATGCAAATGGCAATGGCCCTTGAACAGTTGCAACTTATATTATCATGCACATATAGGACTTTCAGACAAAAGTTGTACAATCAAATGGTTGGTTGTCTATTGGGTGTTACGTAAACCGAGTAACGATTCGATGTTGACAAAAGTAAGGGGAATGTTTTGGCCCTAAATTCATTATCATAAACAGTTAGAAATTTACAAAGGCCGTGCAAACAAAAAGTTGGTGGTGTGACGGACATCAATAATACATAAAAAAGTCTTTATATTTAGGAGACAATGTTTTATCATCAATTTACATATTAGGATAAATAAGTTGGAAGGAATTTTAATGTTAGGGGGAGATTTGAAAACTGCATCAAATTTTAAGCATTTTTTATAAAATTCGTTTTTTGTATAATTCTTTATCTAAAAGCGGAAATACAATTTAAGTTAATTATTTTTTACATCTGTGATTGGTGGATTGAAAACTATCTGCGAACTGATTGGAGAAGCTTAAGTGTTGTACATCATTCACCCAATTAGCGCGCAGGTAGTTTCTAATCCACCTATCCTATTGGTCAAAATTAATTAACTTAAATTGTATTTCCGCTTTTAGATAAAGAATTATACATAAAACGAATTTTTAAAAAAATCCTTAAAATTTGATGCAGATTTCAAATCTTCCCCTAACATTAAAACTCCTTCCAACTTATATATCCTATTACATATCCCTATATCCATAAGCATAATCATTTTGACAACAGCAAAAACTGTTGTTCACAATTAAGATAGGACAAAAAGTTTTGTCCTGGGTCAAGGAAATCACACACAGGGGTATAACAACTGAAAAACAATGATGACAATAACCATAAAATCCAAGTTCTGTAATTAATAAACGTACAAACGAACATTAACACTTGTAGAGTGTAAAAACTTTAAAAGCAGGTTAAATTTAAAGGTACATAAAGTATTAAATAAACTGCGAAAATAAATGATTCTGTGTTAGGACATACTTATTTTTTTAGACTTAATTATAGAGATTCTTTGCTTAAAATATTGTACCTTGTTGTCCTAAAAATCATTGGTTCAAAAACCAGATGATTGTAATATATCTAGTATTAGATTACCATACAAGCCATACAAGACAATAAACGAAAAATCAATATACATCCAAAATGACAATAAACAAAATTATCCCTCCTGCAAATCAAAAGTATTTGTTAAAAGTTTGAAACTATTAGTTTGAAAACAACCAATAACAGTACCCAAAGTTTTTATGCTAACAGATACGGTAACATGTTCATAAAACTTTGGGTACAAGTGTTATTTACAGTCTAATGTATTCTCCCTTCCTTCCCACAGACCTAGTATTAGATTACCATATAAGCTAAATGTGAGACTAATATAGAGTGGTTTATCCCTTCCGCATATCATCATATTTGCAACTTATTTCGCCAAAGTAACAGGATGTATATCTGTCTTTCTGTATGTCTATTTGTGTGTGTGTGTGTGTCTGTGTATGGCTGCTTGTGCATCTCAGTGTCTGTTTGTCTGTTTGTTTGTAAGTCTGTTTGTGTGAATGTATGTCTGTATGTCTGTATGTCTGTTTGTGTGTCTGTATGTGTTTCTGTAGATCTTGCTAACCACTGAACCGATATGGTTCTCCTTTACAGTGAAGCTTCTCATATATCCAGGAAAGGTCTATTATATTTTTTTGGAGGTTACTTTAACCATAAGATAAAAAAAAAACCTTTGAAAAATAATGTTTGTTCATTTGTGGTACATTTCGTTGAAATAATGCCACACCGACCAAAGACGTATTAACCCCTAGAGGATCATGGGGGATAAGACAATGTGTGTTAAGGTGAATTACATTCCAAATGATGACGAGCAAAATGGCTTCTTACGTATATCAAATTGTCTTGTTATAATAGACTAGCGGCTTTGCCCCAAGAGGTTTGAACAACCTATTTTTGTGTTATTTAGATTTTAAAAGAAAAAGTAAAAAAAAATTTGTTTTGGAGGGGTTTCATTTTTTGGGGGGTTGGGGGTGTCCCACCCCCCCCCCCCCCCCCCCAAGAAAATAGCTTAAAACCATCACAGGACCAGTAGGTATATTCCCTGAAGAGTAGAGCCTAGTCGGTTCAGTGGTTACTGAGATCTTAAGCTTCAGACAGACAGACAGACGGACAGACAGACAGAAAGTCATCGTACTACTTTGTATTATAGATATCAAGAACCATTCAAAAACAAAAACACTACCTACCTTTCTCGGTTTAATTAAATATCCTTCCCTTTGATGCTAAATTAAGCAAGTGATGACAAACAGACTAATAACTATTGTAGAGTAGATTTACTTTAAAAGCTTCAGGGGTCTTTAGGTTTAGGGCATTAAATCGATTTATTTCCCTAATGATAATAAATAAAATTACCCCTTTTGTAAATCAAAAGTAATTTTTCTAAAGTTTAGATCCTACTGGTTTTGAACCGACCAATCAAAGCTTATAAGCCAACTAATAAGATAGCTTATTTACGATACCTTCGTTTGCTGGCGTTGAAGTCTTAATTAAAATTATAAAACATACCTAAAATTAAAAGAAAATTAAATTTAAATTTTATAATTGCATTAAAAACATGCCCTAGTGCCACTGAACCGATTAAGTTCTCCATATTATAGAAACTTGACATAGGTCCACGATGGTTTTAGGCTATTTTAATGATCTCCTCTCCTAGATGCTAGGTTTAGCCTCTAACTTTTTCAGCAGCCACAAATGGTCATTTATGGGATCTAAAGGTTTTTTTTTCCAAATCTTTTTTTAAAAAAGATAGGAAATAAGCAGAGATCTTAAGGGTTAAGACAATAGACGATAAATCATTTTTAAAAGCGAAGCTTTTCTATAATTAGGGTAGGTCCGTCCGTACGTCCGTCCAAGATAGATAGCTTTTATTCGTTATTTTAGGCATGTTAGAATTGTCCTATCGATTTCAAATTTTGCATGGTGATTCCTGTAGTAGTTAGGTACGATTTTGAAAGCAATACTAGAATGTCCGTACGTCCATTTTAAACATGTTAAGCATGTCCATAAACATTATCCTGTATCAAGCAGTTTTTCAACAAATTTACTTACAATTTTGCTTTGACTCTTATACTTGTATATTCTGATTATTCAGTTCAGACACTAAACAAATGTTATTGTCCGTTTGTCCTACCGTTTCAGTGCTTCGCTTTTATGGATGTTGTCATCCTTGTTTAGCACTAATTATTATAAAGAATGTAATCCATTCTTTCGAATTATTCATTGGTTAAAAAATTTGGGCACTGCCAGTTTTGAACAAACCAATCAAGTACTCTAATTTTTTGGCAACGAATGAGACAACGTATTCATAAAACTTTGGGTACCAGCATAATTTACAGTTCAATATCCCCGCACTCCCTGGAAATAAGTGATCTTAAAATTTACTTGACTTTTTCCCAGGCAAAATTTTCATATTTTTTTCATCTTTGGCCTTTTTATCCTAATATATATATTTATGGGTGTACATATATTCCCGATAAATCCTTATAATAAAGTAACAGGATGTCTATGTGTTTGTATGTTTGTACTGAAGGATCTTGCTAACCGCTTAACCGATTGGGTTCTCCTTAACAAGGTACCTTCTCATAGGTCCTGGGAAGGTTTATAACTATTTTGGGGTAGGGTACCACCTATCCCCTCCAGAGAAATCGAAAAAAATATATATATAAAAAAAACTCCGCCATGCGGACATTTTTGCAATTAGCTAAAAACACAACTAACACCATCTATAGGCGAAAAAAATATTTTTGGTAAATAGCTGATTTTAAAACAGATTGAAAAGAAACAATTTTACGTTTCCTTAGAGGGCCGAGGCCTCTAGGGGCGTAGCCGCTAGTTAAAGATAAAATAGTCAGGGATCTAAATTGATAAGACAATTCAGATAAATTTATATCCACGGTGATGATACACAAAATTATTCCTTTATTTGATTACAAATAGTGGTTGAAATGTGTTGACACTCAACTTAATGAACCAACGAATGATGATTCAATAAAAGTCCGCAAAGTTATTAAGCCAATGAATAAGAAGAAAAATCTACCCAAAAATAGCATGCTTTAATAAGGACATACTTACATTTTAATACATTATTTTATACTAGCGGCTACGCCCCTAGAAGCCTCTAGGGCCCACTATGTTCCTGAAGTGACAAAAAATCGATTTTTACATTTTGAAAAATACACTTTTAAACAATTATTTAGTAATATACACAAGTTTTTGGAAATAAAACCGAAAGAATTAACTCTTTACTATGAAAAATAAGAATTGTATGTGTAATTATACTAGAGGTTTCGAATTAAGTTCCTTTTCATCATAGTAGACAACTGTTTTTTTCGGTCAACTAAACTACATTTCAAATCCGTGTGGACGGTTTATTTTTAAAGCTATTGTTAAGTATTATACATTTTTGGATTCGATATGCAATGCATTAAATGTTTAGCTTTTAAAAGAAGTCAAATCTCCATTTTTTGTTGTAATTGTAGGTACTTTTCTGGACATACCCGTTTCTTGTAAGATAAACAATTTTCTTAAAATGAAAATTTTACGTTTGGTTCCAGAACTAAAAATGGCAAAGGATGGCAATAAAATCCTCTCGTATGAGTAAATTAGAACTATGTACAATATCATAGAACTTTAGCCTAATCTTCCGAAATCTTGCGAAGTTTGTTTTTTTAAGCTCTTAAGTAACTAGGGTCAACCAAAAAATAACAATTTTTTAAGGCATAAAAGTAATATATTTTTCTTATTATTTAAAACACATATTTAATTAAACTTAAAGTAAAGAAAAGTTTTAAAATAAAATAAAAGATTATCTACTAATGTCTTAGCTTTTATCTGAACTATCATACCTCTTATTGGGGGGGGGGGGGAGGGGTTTGCTCGATTTATATCAATCTTAGATCCCATTAAAGCTAGAAGTCTAAAATTTTATATGTGTTTTCCTTGATCAACAAAAAATATTCTGATTTTATATGTTTAACATTATCTACTCCCTTTACCCTTTTATTGAGCAACCTTTCACAAAAGGTTCTTTCATACTTATTACCAAAGAACAAAGTAGAATTTATGTTGAATAAGTTAGAAAATGTTTTCTTTAAAATAAAATGAAAATAAAAATTTAAGTCTTACATATCTATGATCTAAAGGGATAAGACAATGGCAGATAAATTAATGTACATCCCCAATGCTAATACACAAAATTGCCCATTGTGTATTCTATAAATTACATTTAGTTGTTGAAATGTTTGGACACTCAACTAATAAACCAACCAATCAGATTCGATAAAAGTCCAAAAAGTTGTTGTGCCTACAAATAAGAAAACACTATTATAAAACTTTGTGGACTAGTAATATAAACAGCTTATTGATCCCTCCCTCCCTGCTTAAATATACACCTATATTTCATATTCGGATGTAGTAATATAGGATATTTTAGTACTTTGGTAAGATGAAATGCTAAGTTTAAGTCATAAAAAAAATATTTTTGTTCTTTACCTGTATGATATGCAAGGTATCCTGGCATCCTGTGCCCGCCAGGATAGAGATATTCAACTTTCAGTTATGTGCCACCCATTTAAAACAAGTCACTCAGTTATAGCTCTCTATCATTCACACACAGAAAATGAGACAGAAAATACCAGAAGGGGTGGCAACCCTCCCCCCCCCCCCGACTATTAAGGGTTAATAAACATTGTTATTTGGGTTATCTTTTGATATAATTCCCGTCAATGTAGCTCAAAAACAAAGGAAGTTACAGCTTCTGAAATGTGCTTGTTAGACTATCTTTACACCCCCCGTTGACGCCCCTTGTGTAAAACCCCTATTATAAGTATTTTTCACCATTTTTTAAAAGATATATGTATACTAATTGCTATTTAAAGAAAATTTCATCAAAATTTTTACTTATACACTCTCTGTGATTTTTTGTCATTTTTCGGGATTTCTGGAACACAGTGTAGGGGCAATTAATGTGGGAGATACTCTCCCACAAAATAGGTAAAAAACTTTCCTGGACCACTAAGAAGCTTTATTGTAAAGGAGAACCATATCGGTTCAGTGGTTAGCGAGATCCTTTGCTACAGACAACTTACTATTTTACATAGTTGGATATGCTTCTCTTATATTACAAATCATTTTATCAAAAATTAGATAAATATAATAATTGTTTCACTTTTTACTAGGTTGTTTTGAATGTGTTGACTATATTTTATGACTAAAGGTCTTTCAGGGAGGGAAGGAACGTAGGAAACTAGTCTATTACACTAGTCCCCAAAATTTTCTTTTTCGTTGACTTAACAACTTTGGGGACTTTTATTGAATTTCGATTGGAGGGTTCATCTAGTTGAGTGTCCAAACATTTCAACTGTTAATTGTAATCTGCAGAAGGGGTAATTTTGTAAATTGGGGATGTACATAAATTTTTCGGTCATTGTCTTATCCCTTTAGATCCCTGATATTTTATGACTATAAGTCTATCAACACCCTTTTACCATATTTGGTCTAATAGTCTACATTCACATTTATATTCAAGGGAACTAAAGGGGGAAAGACAATGGACGATAAATTAATGTACATCCCCAATGATGATACACAAAATTACTCTTTTCATTAAATTACAATTAAAGGTTTGGACACTCAACTTAATGAACCAACCAATTAAAATTCAATAAAGGTTGTTAAGCCATCGAATAAGAAAACCTCATTAGACTTTGGGGCCTCTTGTAATTACCTACCCCACTTTAATATATGAGATATCTATTATATGAAGTAGTCAATTATTTTTTGTCTGAATCTTAAGATTTCAATAGATTCAGCCGAATGTATGTGTGTCTGACCGCCTATACTGAAGGATCAACCGATATGATTCTCCTTTCTCAATGTAGCTTCTAATAGGTTCTGGGAAGGTCTTTAACTATTTTGGGGGAAGGGTACTAGATTAAGAATAGGAGGACGAATCAAGGATGTCCCAAGTGGGGGAAAGGGGTGATTACCCTTCCCCCCCCCAAAAAAAAAAAAATTAGATTTTTAAATTTCTAATAAGCTTGGACGTCCTTGTCTCTAGAATATAAATATTATCACCCCAAAAAATTTAATTTTCAATTTTTTAACCAACCCTCCCCCCAATAATAAAAGCTTGTACGTCCTTGGGGGCAAATTCAGCCCTCATCACATTAAGTGGTCTTTTAAGATATAATTATATTTTTCTTCTTTTTCTATGAATGAAAGACATTTTTTTCTTAACTTAATGTATATCTATCTATCTATGTTGCTATTTATAAAGATTTCTTTGTTGTCTGAAATGAGATATCATATTTAATTTTTGATTACACTATTATCCTCTCTATGTAGTTACTAGCTTTATCAAGATAATGTATATAAAAAACATGGATATTGTGACCATAGACGTCCAAGGTGGGGGGGGGGGGTAAAGGGGTGATTACCCCCCCCAAAAAAAAGAATTTGGGGCTGCCCCCCAAATAAAAAAATGCCTCCATGATATAAAGATTACCCCCCCCCCCCCCCCAAATAAAAAAGCCTGGACGCCCCTGATTGTGACAGGGTAACTTTTGTCGTCAATTTATGTTGCTAAAGTAGTCCTCAAATAATGGTCGTTACCATCCTCCATTATCAGGGGAGGGGATGGGGTAAAGTCATAAGGTGAGATGGTATCATAATATTTGCCTTCTGGGAGAATATTTTATCAAGGTATGCGAAAATCGGTTTGAATATCCACGTATTCCATATCCATTATAAAGAGTTGATAATTTACCCTCTCCTTTTTTAAAGTATGCAACCCATCAATTGTTTTTACTGTACATATTTAAGGATAAGGCTTATAATTTTTCAATCAATGTAAATTTTAGACCAAATTTAAAACTTTAATATGAAACTTAATTTATTCAATTGATATATTGAGATTTTTTTTACGTATTCGACCCACCATTTATTTAAACTTTAAGGATTGGGCCTATATTTTTAAAATGATTCGTTCTTAAAAATTAAATAAATAGGTTCCAAACTGTACTGGAGTAACCTTCATTTATATAATTGATATGTTTCAAATTCATTTTAAGTATTCGACCCAACAGTTGTGTAAACTTTGCAAATTAAAGGATTGGGCCTAATATTTGTTAAATTAATGTGTTGTACACTCATCCTTTGTAAGGTACACAAAATCTTTGCACATTATACATTAATATTAACACTAGTATGGATATACTAAAAATAGATATATAATCGCAAAAAAACTTATACACAATCGCCCATTCGTTGGCTTAAAATCTATTGGGACTTTTATCAAAAATTTATAGATACAAACTAGCCGAGTAAAAACTTTTAAGGTAGAAATGTTGATAGGGGTAATATTGTTTATCACAATTGATGTGCACATTAATTTATCTCCTTATGACCTCTCCCGAACGATCTTTGAGTTTTATTATAAATTACATTGCAACTATTTAGAGCTTTAAACAAATGACATGACGTCTAAAAAGTCAGATATATAAATCTTAATATACTTGGGTATATGTATATATAAATAAGGATGACATCACCCATAAAAGCGAAGCCCTGAAACGGTAGGACAAACGAACATGAACACTTGTAGAGTGTCAGAACTGAATAAGCAGAATATAAATGTAAAAGTCTAAAATTGTAAGAACATTTGTTGCAAATACAGGATAATGTTGAAGAGATTCTTCGCTTTTAACATAGTACATTGTTGTAATAGGAATAACGGACTGTCTGGTAATGATTATAGAGTTGCTTAGCTTTCTAAATCGTACATAATTGTTATAACAAGCATCATGCAAAGTTTGAAATCGATAAGACAATTAAAACATGCTTAAATAATTAAAATAGCCAACCGTTACAGACGTACGGACCCACCCTAGTTATAGAAAAGCTGCGCTTTAATATATAAAGAAAGGATGACAATTACAGAATTTTTTGCATAAATAAAAGACCAATTTAGGAGTTTAATTTTTTTCTGGTAAATCCTTTTTTCCCCCAACAATAGGAAAGAGAAAAATGCCTCTTTTAGATTTTAAGACATTTTATTTGATTGTAACTATATTTACCTACCTAATAAAAAAAACGCGAAAGTGAATTAAGACTTAGCGCATTCGCGCGTTGTTGGGGAGGTGAAGAGTTCAAATCTTGGCTCAACACTGCGTCATAATTAAAGTCGAAAAATTGGGTTATACTGCTGCTATGTCAGATATGCGACATTAAAGACAATGTAGGTTGAATGCCTTGGCCCAAGACAGGTTCAACTCATTAATATACAATTAGGACTTCCAGACAAAGTTCGTGCAATAGTAGAGTTAATTGTCTGTTGGGTGTTTCTTAATCTGGACAGCAGTCTCGCCAATATGGGGAAATTGAAAGGTAAAGAAAAAATATTTGCCAGTTTTTTACTTTTTGAACAAACCTAATGACACATTTATGTGTAAAAGAAGGATTTCCCATAAAAAGCTATTTTTTATTATTGTTGTTCCTATTAAGGTTGTGCAATCAAAGAGTTGGTTCTCTGAAATAGTTGGCCCTGCATTGCTCTTTGCAACCATCCCCCAAAAAATATCAATCAGAGGCAATATATGATGAAAATCGTTGGTGTAGGCGTATCCTCCAGTAACCTATCCCTGTATGCCTAAAGGTGGCACACACTGAAAACAATGACAAGGAAATAGAAAAATAGAATAATAATATGCAGCAAAAATATTCAACACAGTAAAAAAAAAAGAATTTAGGAAAAGGCAAATGGAAGAAAATATAGGTTTTCACTTATCATTATTTTATCTTTTTAGAACTTTATTTAGTTTTTATTTTATTGCAACATTTAACCCTAAAATATCAAAAGAGAAAGGAGGTTGTCGTCAAAAACGGCCACCTCACTGGGAAATAGAGGCTGCTGCTCAACAGGGTTGTCCTCTCTTTTTAGTTTGTGAGGGAGGGGGTACAATTATGGGATTTAAAGGTTTGGGAGGGGTGAGAGGATAATCTAATTTATTTTTAAAAATTTTGTGAGGGTGTGAAATGAGGGGTTTCAACGTTTTAGGGTAAACATTACTAAACAACTCCTCTTGGAAGTCTATGTTGCTTAATAAAAGCATTTTTAAAAGTAAAGAATAACCACCCTTCCCCCCCCCCCCCCGAAGATCCCAGCTGAAAAACCAATCTTATAGGGTTAAATTGGTTCTTATCATACGGTCTTATATTTTATTGACCTAATATAAAAAAGGAGTTTTAATGATGAATTTAAAAAGTAATATGCATAAAATACGCTAAAAATCGTTTTTATAGTTTATATAGTAATATTTATTTACTTTTAACTATCCCTCGAACTCGAGTATTTTTCTAGGCCTATAATAGATAAGGTCATATTTCATTAAAAATTTTATTAAAATATCTGCATCGAGATTCTGGCGTTTCTACAAAGATAAAAAATATTTTTCTAGTATAGCTTTAAAATCGATTTTTATCCAATGGATTAGAACCGGTTCTAAGCCTCGTTGAATATTAAGAAAAGCATGGTCTTATATCCAGTTTTCTACGAATATAAAATGTACAATTATAAGATTAAAACCAGTTATTTAGCCATTGCCTTCGGCATTTCTGAGCTAAAAAAACTGGCTTTAATCTAGTATTTGTACATTTTAATATCCGCGGAAATCTGTCTATAATAGGGTGCAATAAAGAATATCACTCATTCATCTGTAATTATATGTTACATTACAAGAAAATAGAAATATTAAATATAGCCCAGCATCTAAATTAATGAACATTTTTGATATACTACTCGAGTATATATAGGCTAGAACAAATATTAGGGTGTCTGCTAAGAAAACAACCTTTATATTGCTGTTTGTTGTAATTTTGACATATGCTCTATAAACATTTTTTATAATACTGACCAACCCATAAATATTTAGGATAGAAAAACTATTAAGGTGCTTGCTAATGAACATTTTTGATATACTGCTCGAGTATATATAGGCTAGAACAAATATTAGGGTGTCTGCTAAGAAAACAACTTTTATATTATTTAGGATAGAAAAACTATTAAGGTGCTTGCTAATAAAACAACCTTAAAATAGTTGTATATTGTAATTTTGACATAAAATTAATGAACATTTTTGATATACTACTCGAGTATATATAGGCTAGAACAAATATAGGGTGTCTGCTAAGAAAACAACCTTAAAATTGTTGTGTAATGTAGATTTGACATAAGATAAATGTACATTTTTATAATACTACCTGAGTATATATAATCTAGAACAAATATCAGAGTGCCTGCTAATAAAACAACCTTCAAACTATTATTTATTGTAATTTCGACATAAGATCAATAAACATTTTTATTTACTACTCGAGCATATAGCTGCTAGAACAAATATTAGGATTCCAGCTAATTAAACAACATTCAAATTGTTGTCTTTTGTAATTTTGACATACTGTTAGTAAAAAATTTTATAATATTTCCAATCAGAAGTATATATAGGCTAAAACAAATATAGGGTGTCTGCTAAGTAAACAACATTAAAATTGTTGTCTGTTGTAATTTTGACATAAAACAAATAAATTATTTACATACTACTTATATGTATAGACAAGAACAAATATTAGGGTTCCTGCTAAGTAAACAACATTAAAATTGTTGTCTGTTGTAAATTTCACATAAAACATATACATTATTTACATACTACATATATATGTATAGGCTAGAACAAATATTAGGGTTTCTGCTAAGTACACAACATTAAAATTGTTGTCTGTTGTAATTTTGACATAAGATAAATGGGGTCTTTTGTAATTTTGACGAATTTGCATTATGATTTGGCTATTTCCAAAACAATTTGCAATTATATTGTTTGTTTTTTTGAAAAGCCAGGGCTAAAACCACTGTCCCTAGAATGATGGCACATAAGTGCATTAGTGTATGTATAAAAGACACTCCAAAAGTGCAATAGTTACTATTTAGTTGGTTGTTGTATTGGCAGTGCCTTTACAATCCCTGCCAACTTGGAACATTAATTTGTCCTCCGCGGGCAAAGAACCACTTCAGACTACTAGTAAATTTACAAAAATGGACCAAAAAGGCAAAAGTTGTTTTCTAGTTGGTTGTTATATTGCCAGTGCCTTTACATCCCCTGCCAACTTGGAACATTAATTTGTCCGCCGCGGGCAAAGAACCACTTCAGACTACTGGGAACACTTCTAGTTTAATTAAGTTACCACTAGTGCTTTGCTTTTATGAGCAACCATTTTTGATAGCCAAATAGACAGATACACTAATTCATTTATGGCTTTTGTAAAAATGAATTGCATTAAAAAACAAGGATGACGACACCTATAAAGGCGAAGCTCTAAAAACAGACGGAAGGACGAACGAACATTTAAAACAATGGATAGTAAATTTATTTACACTCCCAATTATGATAAACAAAAGTAAGCCTTTTCTGTAAAAGTATTTCCTTGTTTTTATAACCAAAACAAGATTTGAACCCAGTATTAGTGTCTGACTGATTATGACGTAAGAAAAAAAAATTAGCCGATGAGGGGTCATTATTGGCCAATGGTAAAATTTATAGTGGCCTCTCATTGGCTAATTTTTTTTCTTACGTCATAATCAGTCAGACACTATTACTAGGTTCCAAGATTTAATAAAAGTCCACACAGATTTTAAGCCAAAAAATGAAAGAACTTATTTCAATAACTTTGGGGCCCAATATAATTTACAGTCCATTGTCCCCTCCCTCACTGGAATACATATGTCCTTGCTGTGAAACCCAAGATTTGATTTAATCTTGATATCAACCATGTTCTTCTTTTTCATAAAAATCAGGTATCTTAAGGGATAAGACATTGCTTGAACAATTGATTTATATTTACTAAGATGATAAACAAAAATAGCCTTTTGTATACTGAATTTATTGGTAGAAAAGTTTGGACACTTATATTTTGTAACCAACCAAAATTTAATAAAAGTACCCAAAGTTTTTAAGCCAACGGATAAGATAACGCTGAAATTCATTTTTACATAATATTTTTACAAAAATTAATAAGATCATTTTATTTTCCATTGTAATATCCCGAATGTAAATAATGTAGTCAAGGGCAATGAAAGAAAATTGGATTGTTTGTATGCAAATAGTAAGTACCTGATTCTTATCTATAATTACAGATAGATATATAGATAGATAGATAGATAGATAGATAGATAGATAGATAGATAGATAGATAGATAGATAGATAGATAGATAGATAGATAGATAGATAGTTAGATAGATAGATAGATAGATAGATAGATAGATAGATAGATAGATAGATAGATAGATAGATAGATAGATAGATAGATAGATAGATAGATAGATAGATAGATAGATAGATAGATAGATAGATAGATAGATAGATAGATAGATAGATAGATAGATAGATAGATAGATAGATAGATAGATAGATAGATAGATAGATAGATATGCATTTATATGGCATCAATAAAATCCTCTTGTATAAGAAGAAGATATTTTTAACAGAATAATAAAAGCTGTATGGAAAAAGGAAGGAAGTTTAATGCGAATCAAAATTGATTCAAAATAGTTGGGTTAATTACATTTGCGCATTTGTTGGTGCAGCTGCAGGGGGGGGGTACAAAAAAGGGAAGCATTAGGAGATTCAACGTTGTTTATAATAGTTAAATTATTTGTACTGCCGCTCATTGCTTTAAGGTTGGTAGGGTGTGGTAAAGTATGGAATAGACATTTCTCATATTCATTCAAATCCGGCATCTCGGAGCTAAAAAAAACTGGTTTTATTCTTATAATTGTACATTCTATATCCGCAGAAAGCTGTTAATATTATGATGTGAGAAATAACTATTATTGCATTATAATATAGACAGCTTTCTATGGATATTAAAATAGAAACATCATGATATTGAATTTACCCACAGTTTTGTTAGACCTGAGGGGCAAAAGGCATGGTCTGACTTTATTTAATGATTTTATATTAATATTTCTGGAATATTTTCTGTAACATGATGCTATATATGAACAGTATGGATAAGAAAACCGGTTCAAATTCAGAATTAGTTTTGATGCAATACTGGAAAAGAATATTTAATTTGTGAAAAAACTATTAGTTGGCTTACTTAGCTTGTAGAATTTTTTATCTGACAGGTTAAAAATTTGAATGTTTTATATTTTGTTGATAGAACCCAAGATTATGTTAGGGGAAGTGTCCTTCTAACCCCCCCCCCCCTCCCCCTCCTCTACTACATTTTGAATAGGTACAAATCTTAAAGTGTTAAAGTTATACTTGATTTAATTGACTTTGAAAACCTTTCAAGCCTTTGAAAGCCTTGGATTCATGAATTGAATGGTTAGGAAGGAAAAAATACAGGGATTTTAAGGGATAAGACTATGGATATTAGTACACCTTCATTGATGCTAAACAAAATTACCCCTCCTGTAGGTTAAAATTATTGGTTAAAGAATTTAGACTCTATTAATTTGGATCTGAACACATAATTTTTTTTAAAATTAATCAAATTTATACTTATAAAACTTTGGTTACAAATGCAAATTACAGTCCAATGCCCCCTCCCTGCCTGAAAGAAATGGGATTCTCGCATTCACAACAATGTATTTTTGTAAACACAGGATAGTAGGACAGAGTGTTTAAAATAATAGCCATGTGACGTTATAAAAATGAGGGAGGAGTGGGAAAGAAAACCCCTAAAAAAGATGGGGTTAATCCCTCATGTTTATGACGTCACATGGTTGATATTTGTGTCACTTTGTCCCGTCCCCACACAGGATGATTGCGTCCGCTGGAAGCAAAATTCACTGTCGATAATAAGAGTTGTCATCATTGACATATAAACGACAAATTGAAATTCATATAATCTACATTGCATAACATGTAAAAATTGCTTTAAGATATTATGATCTTGAGAGATATGACATTAGACGATAAATTAATGCTCATTAATCATCCCTTATAATGATAAAGAAAATTACCCTTATTAAATCTATTGATTGATAAGTTTTAACACTCCTAGTTTGAACCAACCAATCAAACTGTATTAATGAGAGAACGTGATTCTAAATCCTAGGCTACAATAACAATTTACAGGCTAATGTCCCCTCCATCCCTGCATTTTATACACATGCCGTTAAAAGTGATCAAGACCGTCTTTGAATTATTTAAATAAGATTGCTTATAAAGGTTGATATGGCTAACATATTAGCAACTTTTAAGTAAATACGTGGAAACACCGAAGAGAAAAAAAATAAACCAAATGCATTACCCATAGTATTTACAAAGTAATTAGAAACAAGTAACATAATTTTGTGTGACGCAAAAATAGCAATCTAACAACAGCTGTAAGTAGCTAAAGTTTACCGCCACAGCTTTCCTACAAGCACAATGATTGAAGAGCCTTTATAATTGTCTTTATATAGTTTTAGCCTATTTCCTTGCCCTTCCCAAACCTCGACAAAGCCCAAATTGTGTTAAAATTGTGTTAAAAAATGATCCATATGACGTAATAAATTGAGGGAGATGAGTGGAGAAGTGGTAAAGAAAACCTCTAAAAAAAAGATTGATAATGCCTCATTTTTATTACGTCACATGGATCATTTTTGACTGAATTTTAACACAAATTGGGCTTTTTCCAAACCTCTTCTGGTTGCTAGGGGCGAAACAGCTTGGACCCTATTTATAGAGTAGATACGCTTTTTAAAAATGTATAACTTTTTGCATGCTCAAGTTGAAGCACTCAATATTTAATACATTTACATGTTTGGCCACCTCACAGAAACATTGGATCATGTCAAATATAAAAAATATTAGGGATATTAAAGGATAAGACAATACTTCTCATAGGTCCTGGGAAGGTTTATAACTATTTGGGGGGAGGGTAACACCACTCTCCCAAGAGAAATCACAAAAAAATCGAAACAAAAAAATTTCGCCTTGAGACTTCAACGCAACATAAAGAGGTATCGTAGAAACTTGATCGCAAAATAGAGGTATCGTATAGAGACTTGAACCAAAAAAAACATTTAAAGTATCACTAGAGGCCTCTAGGCGCGTAGCCGTTAGTGGATGATAAAGTGGTGTTCATCCTGAATGATAATAAACTAATGTTACTCCTTCTGTAGATTGTTTCACATTATTGGTCTAAAAGTTTGTAAAAACCAATCAAAAAAGTTCCTAAAGTTTTAAAGCCACAGAATGAGTAAAAAATGTTTATAAAACTTTGGGTACCAGTTAAATCTACAGTCCAACGTCCTTTCTCATCCGGAGTAAATGTAAATGGTGTTAAAAAACAAACAAACGCCATAAGTACTTCAAATTTTGGAGATAGACCCCATAATGTTTAGAGTTTTTGATGGGGCATGTAAAAATCTTTCTATAGACACCTCAACCAGATTTCTAACTCAATCTATGCCAATTTGGCATAAAAAAAAAGACAGACCCATCCAATATGTATGAAGCATGACGGCTCTGTCCATTTCTAGTTCTTGATGTTTGCCAGGTCTTTCTTTTTGATGCCAAATTGGCTAAGATTGTGTTAGAAACCTTGTTAAGGTGTCTATAGAAAGGTCTTTACATGCCCCATCAAAAACTCCATACATTATGGGGTCTATCTACAATATTTCAAGTACTTAAGACAGTTTGTTCTCTTTTCTAAAAAAAATAATTTGTCTTAATTTATAATAAAATATGCACTTTCGGCGTAGGGCAAATTTCTCTGCAAGGGCTAGGTCTTAAGCTCTAGTGCTTTGGAAGGGTGAGTAGATTCAAAATTCAATATTGTTTTCTTATTGTCATTGCTTGGGCATGAGTTGCATTATTTTTTATTAGTTTTGGACCAAAACTGTAAGGTTATATTGAAAAAAGTGAAGCGATTGTTTTTTTAACACCCTTTAAAAGGCTGCTTTGCAGAAAAATTAATGGCGCAGCGCATGCTAACGCGCCCAAAAGTCTAATTTAATGCTCGTTTTAAATGGCCATGCTGATAAAGAATTTAAGCTGCTTGTAAAGCTGCTTTAAATTTAAGCTGCATGTAAAGCTTTATAAAAGGTCTTTTCATATTCTCGACTAGATCCTTAACATATAAAAGTGTGTAAACCCTGCAAAAAAATACTTTCTGGTTTTTACAGTAAAAGAAAAGGTTTTAAGTCTTATTGGGTGGGCTACTTACTTAAGTTTTTGTTTTTAAAAAGCAAAGCCATATGAAGATGATTAAAGTCCCTCAACTGATTATGACATCATACGATAGAGTTGCCAATGAGAGGCCAGTATACACTGTAATTGACCAATGTTTATTTTATCATATGACGTCATAATCTGTTGAGTGACTTTAATCATCTTCAAGTCATATGGCTGGTAAGTACTAGATGTAAGGAAAACGTTATGTTGGCCTGTGGAAAAGAAACATACCTACAAATGAAATATATATAAGTTTTTATTTTACTATTAGTCCAGCCGTTTACGCGAATAATTGGACATACATACAGAAAGATATCCCATCTTTTCATAATATATAGAATTCTAGCGCCTCGCCCCTAGCCTCTAGGTGCTTTGTCCCAAGAGGTTTGATCAACCTATTTTTTCGCATTTTAGATTTAAAAGAAGAAAAAAAACAGTTTTTTTTTTTTGGGGGGGGGGGTTAGTCGACCCCACTATTTTAATCTTAGTTTCCATTTTTTAGGGTATCCAACCCCCAAGAAAATAGTTATAAACCTTCCCAGGACCTATGAGAAGCTACCCTGTAAAGGAGAACCCGATCGGTTCAGCGGTTAGCAAGATCCTTTGTACAAACAGACAGATACACATCGTACTACTTTGTATTATAGATAGATTAAATACATTGCAATGATTAAAATAAATTTTTAAAAATATATTTCTATATTCTTGAGCGTATTTAGATTTATCAAAACATATAGTCTAAAAAAAATGTATGTCCGTCTATCTGTCTGTCCTTCAGAATCGTGGATCTTCACCAATCTCCTGAGAAGTAGAAATATGGTTTTAGTATAAAGAAGGGAGACTGATTTTTTTTACAAATTGGGGATTGATACCTATCCCCTCTCCCTCCCTCTAACTCTATTTGGGCTGAAGGCACTATATCCTATTTTTGTCTGTAGAGAAGGATCTCGCTAACCGCTGAACTGAAATTGGTCTACTTTACAGAGTAGCTTCTTATAGACCCAAGGAAGGTTTTTAACTATTTTGGGGAAGGATGTGTCCACCATCCCAAGAGAAATCGCCCCTAGAAAAAATAACCCCCCCCCCATTTTTTTAAAAATCTAAAATAAAATAAAAGATAAAAAAAATGGTTACTAAATTCAACTCCCTCCCCCCCTCAAGTGCCCCTAGAGGCCTCTAGGGGGCGTAGCCGCTATTTATTGAATAAAACATGAAACTAAGGAACTACAAGTCTGTCTGTCTGTCAATCAATATCATGTTCATTCAAAAATGTTCAAAATTTATATTTCTACAAAAAATATAATCAATCAGAAACCAAATCTTTTATAAGTGTACCAATGTACAATGTTTCAAATCAATAGAACGATTCTTTCTTACATGAACTAAATAAGTAATCAGGCAGTATTGTAGAAACTTTAGATCTAAACAGGGAGGGAGGGGACATTGGACTAAAAATTATGCTGATACCCAAAGTTTTAAAAGTTTGTTAGTTAAAAAAAAATGTTACTTTATCGTCCATTGTCTTATCCCTTCATATTCTTGGATCTAAAAGTTGTCGCCATATTTGGAATAACCTTAAAAGAAACCACGTTCAGGCAAAGTAGGTATATTTGATATTCAGAAAACTTTTTTTGCTTTATTTGTATTTAAAAGCAACAGGATGTTTGTCTTTGTGTTTGAAACGAAGGATCTCACTAATCTATAGACCGATTAGGTTATTCTTTAGTTAAGCTACTCATAGAAGCTTTATAACCATCATCAACTCTTCATACCCCCACCCCTAAAAAATATTTTTAACTTTTTCCAATAAACTAGAATTGGAAGTTGATGGTCTACTTCTCCACCCCCTCCCCCCCCCCTCCTTATTCCAAGTGCATCTAGGGATGACACAGCTAGAAAATAAAATACAGACAGAATGTACAAAAAGATCTCGCCAACTGCAGAACATACATAACTCTAGGTGGAGTCAGTTCCCTAATAACAGTTATAAACCCTCCCTGTAACTATAGGTAGCTTTTTTTATCCACAGTCTCCCTGAAAAACATAAAATGGGGTAAATATTTAGGGATTTAAAGAGATAAAATCCCCAATAGAGATACACAAATTTCCTCTTGTGTAGATTACAATTAGGGGTTGAAACGTTTTGACACTCAAATTAATGAAACAACCAATTAAAAGTCCCCAAAGTTGTTAAAACCATGGATAAGAAAACGTTATCATAAAACTTTGAGGACTATTGTTATATACAACCCAATGTCCCCTTCCTCCCTGGTAAAGATTAACTTTTTGTCATCACACTTAAAGTTTGAGTCGAGTTATGATTTTTGGGTGGAAAAAGGCATGATACATTTTTAGTAGCTACTCCATAACTTTGGTATATTTTCAATTCCTTCAAAATAAGATTAAATTAATATATTTGTCTTTCTTATTTACAAAGTATATCTCTCTAGGGGTACTTGAGTGAAGTGGGGGTAGAAGCGATCCTCCACATTTAATTTAGTTTTTTTTAAAAAGTATTTTTTTTCTCAATGTGATTTTTTTTAATGAGGGTTTTGTAGTAACCTCCCCCCCCCAAAAAAAAAAAAATAATAATAATGCCATGTACCCATGAGAAGCTTCATTTTAAAGGAGAACCAAATCGGATCAACAATTAGCAAGATCTTTCGTTACACACACAAACACAAATAGAGACATCCTATTACTTTTAAGAAGGGATTAATTTTATTCAGAGAAAAAATAATGGTTTTTTCTCGCATCGTATTATAAACAGCTTTCCGCAGATATAGAATGTACAATTATAAGATTAAAACCCATTTTTTTTTAGCCCCGAGGTGCCAAAGGCAGGGGCTAAAAAACTGGTTTTAATCATATGATTGTAATTTTTATATTCGTAGAAAGCTGGATATAATACGACGCTAGACATAAGTTTTTTCGTATTGGTGAGAACCGGTTCCGGTCCACAGGATTCGTATGAATACGAGAAAAAAATTAAATTTATAGTCATATTAAAGACCTGTGAAATTAATGGTTATTACGCTTGTTTAAGCGACTTTTGATTATGCCAGCGAAAAGGGAAATATAACAAAGAACAATATATTTATGTACACCCCCAATTATCATAGACAAAATTACCTCTTTCTGTAGTTAATATTATTGGTGTAAAAGTTTTCATATCTAAGGTACCAATGCAATGAATCGAGGGTGTTTATAAAACTTTGGGAACCAGAATAATTTCCAGTCCAATAACCCTTCTCTCCTTGGATATAACACCAGAAGAAAAAAACTATTTTACCACCATCAGTTTCCCCAATAGCAGATATTTTTTTAAATCTTATGATTTTTTTTATTTTGATACAAGGATGACAACATCCATTAGAGCGAAGCTCTGAAATGAAAGGACAAACGACCATTAACTATAGTATAGTGTCAAAACTGAATAAGCAGATTATCAATGGAATAGCTTTAACAAAATTGTACGTAAATTTGTTGCATAACTGTTAAATACAGGGTACTGTTCAAAAGAACATACTTACATTTTAGGGTTTGATTATAGAGATGTATCGCTTATAATAATAAACTTTACTTAACTTAATGTAGGATAACTACATAATATCACATACAATTTTTTTTGTCAAAACTGTTTAAAATCATCCTGATTCAAATGGACGTAGGGACATTCTGGTAACGCTTATAGAGTTGCTACGCCTTCTATATCGTACATAGTTGTTATAGAAATCATCATGCAAAGTTTAAAATCGATGGGACAATTATAAGATTTCTAAATTAACGAAAAGTGTTAACCATTATGGACGTACGGAAGGACGAACCGATCATAATTATAGAAAAACTTTGCTTTTAATAAATTAGCTTTTTTTGGGTATCATATCCCCTTTACCTGATTTAATTTTTCTTAAAAGCCTTGACATCGTTAATTATAATATAATCAGTGAGTATAACCTTTTAATTTAAATTTAGCCGCGCTTAATCTAGTATAGACGTTATTCATTGCCGTTTTATTAAAACAGCTAAGAATTGTGTTTTTTACTTTTAGATCACGTTTAATTGATGACCTCCATCAAGATTCAAGAAGGTATTCGACTCCGTGGTCAGGGGCTGCTATTCAGCCAATTAATTTCAATTGAAATTGCCGGAGATTAATTATTTTTGGAGTAAAGTTGGAGCAAAATTTGTTTTTTTTAGTGTAACTTAGGGAAGAGTGTAAGAAGTGGAGAGAAAAAAGGGAAGGGGGTTGAGGGGAAATTTTTACTTAGAATTGTTTGTAAGAGTCACATTCCCTTTCCCTGGACATAGTAAGAAGAGCCTGCAGTCGGTTCAGAGGCCATAAAGAGGCCATAAAGAGGCCATCATTGAGGCCAACTGCGATAACATCGATTAAATGTAAAATTTACACATGTACGCTAGTCCTGGTTTTGATTTTCAATAAAAATATTTAAAAACGTATGACTCGTAATGTTTTATGTAAAAAAAATTCACGACAATTAATATATTTTAGCGGTTCATTTTGAGTATTTTAGAGCCTTGATAATCCTGGATTCCCGTTTTCTTCGAGTACTTCAAAGTTTCGTCTTATTTACAATATTTCTTTACCCTAAACACACACACCTCTGCTATTCCTGTAAAATCTTGAGCTACATTATATAAACATATCGCGGTAAGCTTTAAATTTAATGAAAAGACTATAAAGTCATCGCAGTTATTCCAATACTGCAAAAAAATGAGATATTTATGAATGATTGTAAATATGTTTAATATTACCGCAAAAGAATCCAAAAACATCAAGGAGGGAGGGGATATAGGGCTGTTTTTAAACTAATCCCCAAAGTTTTATTTTTTGGCTCAACAACTTTTAGGACTTTTATTGAATTTTGATTGGTTGGTTCATTAAGTATTAGAGAAAAAACTAGAGGGGGAAAGGGTTAAATAACTGTATCTCCCCAGCGTACTATCCTTGTGCAGACTCTCAATTGGGTCATTAAAAATCAACCAATAGTGTTGTGTGTATTAACACAGCCAAGTAGCAGACAAATAAGGTCATTAAAAAGGAAGGGAGGTAGTTATCTGAATGTACATTTATTCTAATTAAGTCATTAGGTTGAGTGTCTAAACGTTTCAACCACTACAGAAAGAATGCTTATGTGCATAATTATTGGGTATATACGTCAATTTATCGGTTATTGTCTTATCCCTTTAGATCCCTGAAAAACATAAGTAGCTTATAATCATAGTATGGAGGGGGGGGGGGTTATTTTTCATTTTTTTGGTGGGAGTAGGTGTCCCTGAAGAGTAGAGCCCAATCGATTCAGTGGTTAATGAGATCTTAAGCTTCAGACAGACATACAGACGGACAGGCAGACAGACATTGTTCTCCTTTGTAGTATAGATATTAAAATTAGTTGAAAAGTAAAAACTCCTTAATTTACTAAATCCATACTAGTCAATTCTTCTATAAGCTAGGCTTAATTTAAATATGCATACTAATTTAAGACAAAAACCTAACCAAAACCTTAATTTGCTGCTCATTTATGGCGTTTAAACTAAAAATAGGTATCCTCCCTCTATACTAGATTCAAATGAATTATATTACATAATAATTTATATATAAATATACCTACATAGTACTATATCTTTCACTAACGGCTACGCCCCTAGAGGCCTCTAGAGGAGGAAGTTTAATCCTAAAACCCATTTTTTTATTTAGATTTATAAAAAAAAAGTTTTTAAAAAATTTGTTTTTAAAAAATGGAGGTGAGGAGGAATTTTTTTCTTCTAACGGCGATTTCTCTTGGAAGATTGGTGATACTCTCCCCCAAAATAGTTATAAACCTTACCAGGACCTAGAAGAAGCTTTTCTGTAAAGGAGAACCATATAGGTTCATCGGTTAGAGATATCCATCGGTAAACACAGACAGACACATAGAGATCATTTTACTTTATCATAAGGATATATCTATCAGAAGTTCTAAATCTATAATACAAAGTAGCTTGATGTCTGTCCGTCCATCTGTCTGTCCCTTAAGATCTCAGTAACCACTAAACCAATTGGATTATATTCTTTAGGGAATATATTTACTGGTCCTGTAGTGGTTTTAAGCTATTTTCTTGGGCATGAGACACCCCAAGCCCCCCCAAAAAACAAAAAAAATACCCCTTTTTAAAAAAAAATTTATGCAGTTAATTTAAAATGTGATGGTTGCAGCACAAGAGCCGAGGTATTTAATTTTTTTTAATTACCTTTTTGGGCAAAGACCCTAGAGGCTAGGGGCGAAGCCGCTAGTATGCATATACTAGATTAATATATGAACTATACTTCCCAATAATCGAGCTATAAATTATTTAATACAAAATTTATAGTCATGAGTTGGATTTTCTTACATTATAACAAATTCTTAGGTAGCATAAACTATACTGGTACCCAAAGTTTTATAAACATGCAGAATTATTGATTTAACACTTTGGGTTCTCCTTCTAAATCTTAGTTGGTCCAAAATAGCATTATGCAAACTTTTAACCAATAATTTAAAAGTACATTAAGGGTAATTTTGTTTTTCATTATTGTGGATGTAATAAACATATCGTCCAGAAAGTGTAATTCTGTTTATAATCATTGAAGATGTACATAAATTTACTTTACATTGTTTTATCCCTTAAGATCCCTGCAATAGCTAACGTAGAAGAAAATATTGGTTGTATTAAATGAACATTTTAAAGCTCATAGCATATTGACATGATTGGTTGGAAGCATATTAAATAGCTTTATCATTACTTCATATCTATTTAATAAGGGATAAGACTATGAACGATAAATTTATATACAAACATCCCCAATGATTACAAACAAAATTACCTACTTCTGTAAATAAAAATTATTAATTCAAAATATTGAACCCTACCAGTTTAAACCAACCAATTCAATAATAGTGTCATAATTTGTTTTAGCCAATAACACGGTTAAAAACTTTGGGTACCAATGAAATTTAAAGTTGAATGTACTCTCCCTCACTGCTCGTACATATATTTATCTATGACTCTATGTAATTATCTAAGCATCTATTTTTTAAGCCTATAAGCATACTATACCAGGGATTTAAAGGGATAAGATAATGGCTGATAAATGCATCTTCAATTATGATACTCAAAATGACCCTTTCTGTAGATTGCAATTAGTGGTTAAAATGTTTGAACACTCAACTTAATGAACAAAACCAATCTCAATTCCATAAAAGACGCCAAAGTTGTTAAGCCAACAAATAAGAAAAAGTTATTATAAAACTTTGGGTACTAGTGTAATAAACATCCCAATGTCCCCTATCTTCCTTCCTAATAATGTTCTCAGGTTTATGGCAAATTTAACGAGTTATTTTATCGCGTATTTCAGCACATTATTTGCAGTACTTGAGGTTTTGCCAATGTGCTGTTTTTTTCAGGGAGAGAGGGGACAATTAGCTATTTATTACACTAGTCCCCAAATTTTTATAATAACGTGTTCTTATTCGTCAGCTTGACAACTTTGGGAACTTTAGTGAATTTTGATTGATTAAGTTGAGTGTTCAATCGTTTCATCTACTAAATGTAATCTACAAAAGTGGTAATTTTGTGTATCATCATTGGGGATGTACTCCCACAAAAAAGCTAGAATATCACAAACTAAAGGGTGTTTAAAAAAAACCAATCGTAGAGAAAAATTTTCCACAAGGGCTAGGACTCGAGCTGTAGTGCTCAAGAGAGGTGAGTAGAAATCAAAATTCAATAGTGTTTTCTCATTGTCATTGCTTGGACATGATTTGAGTCATTTTTTGTTAGTTTTTGACCAAAACTGTAGGGTTTATATTGAAAAGAGTGAAGCGATTGTTTTTTTTAAACACCCTTTATTTAAAGAATATATTATATCTAACACGAAGAAACAAAAAACAATATTTTTGTAGCCTATATGTGGCTGGTTGAGCACTGAGCTCCCACCCCTCAGTCTCCCCCCCCCCCTGTTTTAAATTTATTTTACGATATTCAGGGGGGGAGGTTGTTACTATCGCTCAATAGCGCCGTGTTTTGTCTTCAGATACTGTATCCCTTAACCTCGATTTTTGCAAGAGTAATAATTACAACAAAGCTACTCAACTATTCTTAGATGTTTATATGTTCGACTGTGAAATAATATTTTTTGTATGAAGCTAAAGATCTAGGAAACTACTCGTCCGAATTGATTGTACTCTTCAGAAAAGCTTTTTAAATATCTGTAAAGCTGGGTTTAGGCTATTTTAGGACCTCCTTCGCACTCCCCTAAAGGCTGCGGGCGAAGCTAAAAATTTCTTAAATGAAATAAAAATCTATTGAAGTTATAAAGGCAAACGCTATGTTTTAAAAATGTATCATTAATGAATAAATGAATTAAAATTGTAACAACTCTTATGATAAAGTAGCAAACTGTGTGTCTGTCTGTCTATCCCGAGGGATCTCGCTAACCGTTAAACCGATCGGGTTCTCCTCAAGAGGGTATTTTCTCATTTTTTTAGCAATTGTAAATGGAATTAGTTTGCTGAATGACAGCCCCTGCGTATACTAAACTAATATTCTAACTCATTACTCAGGGATCTTAAGGGATAAGACATTGAGCAATAATTTTATGTTTTCCCTTTATTATGATAAACATAATTACCCCTTCCTTAGATTGATTGATTGATTAGCCATAGTCTCTTAGGGTTTGGACCTAAGTAGTCATGGAGTAGGCTGAGACACTTTTGTATAGCCACTAGGGCTATCAAGCTCCACGTTCAAGCACATTATGACTTGACCCGCTATCTCATGAGAGCTACTCATTATTACCTCACCCTCGCCGAGTATGGCAGGTGTTCCAAATTAAGTCACAGTAATGAATGACGCTCTCCGCAGAGGAGCTTGGGATAAGGGTAGTACTGATATTATGTACTTGACTATTAAGTATCCTTAGATAAAAAATATTGGTTAGACATTCTAGTTTGTAACAACCAATCAAGATAAAAATAAAAGTCGCCAAAGTTGTTAAGGCAACGAATGAGTTAAAACATTGGGTAGTAGTATGATTTAAAGTCCAATGTCCCCTCCCTCCTTGCCAATTCTACAAAAGTCATTACCCCTGTCTTTTTAACTGTACCACGAAAAAAAATAAGCCGACTCTTTTGAAGAAAAAAATAAAGGGGGGGGGGGGAATGTTTTTGTGGAATAACCCTGCAGGGTTATGTCTCACTTCATGGACGTACAGTTTGTTTTTCTTTTAGTGATGATTGAAAAAGGGTTTTTCAGGAGGTCCAATTTCGATCATATGGAAATTGCCCTGCAAATTACCATTGCCCCTGAAATGGTACCTTGTAGTACCCCATTCTCGTAAATTTATGTACTTCTGTTTTAGCTTAGTTTTAGTTAGCTTACAAGGATAATGGATAGATCATAGCATTAAAAATTTAAATAATTAACTTATATACAGACTCTAGTAAGGAGTAATAATCATCTTTTTAGTATGGCTTCCAAACAGATTAATACTACTGGATTAGAACCAGTTTGTCATATTGAAAAAATCATTGTATTGCAACAATTAAGCCTCGAGGCTAATAAAACTAGATTTTATCTCATAATTTTTCATTTTAATATCCGCGGAAAGCTGTTAATCATTTCCAGAATGTCCGTACGTCCATTTTAAACATGTTAATTTTTCTACTTTTTTAACAACAATTTTTTATGTGATCTAATTATCCGTTTGATCTGATTTTTGGTATATTGATTCCTGGGACAACAAAGAACAATATTATAAGCGAAGCAATTTTATAATCAATCCTAAAAATGGAAGTATGTCCATATTCATTATTCTGTATCAAGCAGTTTTTCAACAAATTTACTTAACATTTTGCTTCGACTCTTATACATTTATAATTCGATTATTCAGTTCTTACACTATACAAGTGTTAATGTCTGTTTGTCCTACCGTTTCAGTGCTTCGCTTTTATGGATGTTGTCATCCTTGTTTTTATAAGAATATACATACATATTTCTTTACATTGAATTAAGTTTATAAAAAAAAATAATTGAAACCCCATTCATGTTCCCTTTTAGTGCCTGGTGCCCTGTCCCCCCGGGGCATCCCTAATTTGAACTTGTCAACATTGCTGGTGTCCACCAACCCTTGCAGTTGTCAACATTGCTGGTGCCCACCAACCCTTGCAGTTATCAACATTGCTGGTGTCCACCAACTCTTGCAGTTATCTGCGTAGCTAACCATAATCAATGGGTTCGCGACAGGGAGGGAGGGGACATTTGCACTATTCCCCAAAGTATTTTAATAACGTTTTCCTATTCGTTGGCTTAACAACTTTGGGATTTTTATGAACGTGGTTGGTAGGTTTATTAAGTTGAGTGTCTTAACGTTTCAACCACCAATTGTAATCTACAGAAGGGGTATTTTTGTATAGCATCTTTGGGAATGGACATCAGTTTATAGGCCATTGTCTTATCCCTTTAAATCCCTGTGTTCGCGCCCGTTCAAAATTCCTATATTGAGAGACACACATCGTTAGGTGTTCAATTCCTTAACCAAAACTCGCGTCTGAAGCGTGAAATAAATAGCATTCAGGGATCTAAAGGGATAAGACAATGGCCGATATAACGATGTACATCCCCACTGAAAATACACAAAATTCCCCTTTCTTATATTACAATTAGTGATGGAGCGTTTGGACACTCAGCTTAAGGAATCAACCATTCAAAATTCAATAAAAGTCCCCCAAATTTGTTAAGCCAACGAATGATAAAACGTAATAATAAGACTTTGGGGACTAGTGTAATAAACAGTCCAATATACCCTCGACATTTGCTCATTTATTTAAAGGAAATGGGTTAGGATAAAGTTCTTGTAATCAAAGAACTAACTGTAGTTGGCTATAAAACTCCCTTGACACCAATCCATATACAAAAGCAAGCTTACCTGAAAAAAAATAATAAAAAAAATTAGTACAGCATTTTAAAATTGCATATTAAGAAGAAAACTTACTTTTTCGTTCCATCACTCCGTCAGTCTACATTGTGGGAATTATGTATAAATATTTTTATTAAGATGACTATTAACAATGCATACAGTAAACAACGTCGGTTTGTCGGTCATGTTAATATATATATATATATATAAACAAAAAACAAGGATTTCGTGGTATTCTATTATATCCTTATCTCTTATTCTCCCTCGCTTATAAATGTTGTCATCCTTGTTTACAAGAAAATGACTTTTTTAAGTAACCGATCGACCTCCAGCATATATGATCAAAGGTCTAACTCACTATATCCCCCCCCCTCATTTTCTGACCAGGGTTCTTAAGGGATAAGACAATGGACATTCAATTGATAAACACCCCCCAGTAACAATAAACAAAATTATCCCTTCTATAGAATATAATCACTTAAAGAAAGTTGATATTTGCAACCCAATTTAGATTTCATTAAAATCCCCGAAATGTATTATCCAAGGAATAAAACTTTGGGGCCTACAATGAATTAGACTCCAATGTCCCTTCACTGCCCCTGACTATTACAAATGGTTACTTTTGTGCTTTGGAGGGCATGAAAAAGGAATGAGAACGTGCCTAGAATTCTAAGTGTGGTTAGGTACAAGGATACAAGGAGCTTGTATAGTAAATTATAGTGGTACCCAAATTGTATGAACATGTTTTTTTATTAGTTAGTTCTTAAACTTAGTATACTTTTATTGTTTTTCGATTATTTGGTTCCAAAAAAGTAGTGTCCAAGTTTTTTAACCTGTAGTTTAATCTACAGAATGTTTATCATCATTGAGGATACATAAACATTTATTGTCTATTGAATTATTCCTTAAGATCCCTGGGTTAAGTATGCAAATTTGTAAGTAGCGCAGCTACTCTATAACAAGGGTACGTCGTCTATACGTCTCTTTGTCCGAGTATATCTTTCTTGTTTATGGTAAATCAAACAAAAAACAAAATATATATGACCTAAAAATTATTAGGATAACTAACAGTTAACAATGGACGATAAATTGAATTGTATCCCTAATTATGATAAACAAAATTACCCCTTTCTTTAGATTAAATTTATTGGTTGAACCGTTTGGACATTACTAGTTTTTAAACAAACCAATCAGAATTCAATAAAAGATCCATAGTTTTTGGGCTAACGAATAAGATGACGTTGTTATAAAACTTTGGGGACTAGTGTAATTTAATATTACTTGATACCTAGAAAAAAAACTCCTACTTTTATTATTTTACTTTCCCATTTAAAAAATTGATTTTAGCTACATATTGCTGCGCTAATTAAAAACATAACTATCCTTGTTTTTTAGTAGTAAGACTTTATTAGAATCTTATAATATTTGTTTAATCTTATAATATTTGAACTATTAGTAATTATTACCTGCGCACCTAGCCTCTGGGGCATATTAATTGTTATGAAAAAATGGCTCAAAACCTGCCCAGATCTATCAATCTAAACTATAATTGATTCGGTCGTTAGCTATATCTTAACTGACAGACAAATATCTTACAGCTTTATATAATAAGATTTAATTTGAAGATGGTCTGACCGTCTTTCAAAGATTGTTAACCATTAGTCTATCAGGTATCTGAATGGATAAGACAATGGTTTATAAATTGATGTAAATCCCCAATGTTGACACACAAAATTACCTCTTCTGTAGATTTATATGAAAAATTTTAAGATTAAAACCAGTTTTGTTAGCCCTAAGGTATTGATTTTTTGGTTTTTATTTTATCATTCGTGGGAAATTGTCTTTAATGCAATATATATATATATATATATTATTATTACTTTATTACAGTTTATTGTTTATTCACTTTAAAAAATTTGCTTTTAGAAGCTGCATAACTTATGGATATAACAGTCATTGTACTTTTTTGCTTTGGTGTCTCTTTTAACTAATAGTTAGACCTAACTAACCATGGCTTGAAAATTGCTTGCAGGCCTATATGTTATAGGCACTTAGTAATGGTTGGGCCCTTGCTAGTGTAAAATTTATCTATCGATCTATCTATCTATATTCCACATAGAATGAACAAAAGTTTATTTGTAAAACATCATGTTTCATGCATTAAGCATTCTTCAGTTACAATTTAATACTGACAATAATATTAGAATTAATAGATTTTTTCAATTAAATTTAGAGGATTTTTTAAAATATTAAAATTACAAATAAACATAATTTTAAAAAAACTATCTTGAAACGGCAGTATCAGGTGTCTATCTATCTATCTATCTATCCATCCATCCATCCATCTATCTATCTATCTATCTATCTATCTATCTATCTATCTATCTATCTATCTATCTATCTATCTATCTATCTATCTATCTATCTATCTATCTATCTATCTATCTATCTATCTATCTATCTATCTATCTATCTATCTATCTATCTATCTATCTATCTATCTATCTATCTATCTATCTATATATATACATATATATATATCTATCTATCTATCTAAGACAAAAGAAAACATGTAAAGAATGTGTAGAAGAATAATCTAATGATGTCGGATACATATCTGGGAATTTTTAAGGTCAAAACTACAAGGTCTAAAATATCTAAATCAGGGTTTTCTCATGGAGTTAGACAAAGTTTTACAAACACACTCTCTCTCTCTCATTTGTTGGGATAGAAAGATATTTTATTAAATTTTTATTGGTTGGACCTAACTAGCAGTGTTTTCAACCAATAATTTAAATTTTCAAAGAAGGTAATAATTTGGGGATGGACATCAATTCATCGTCCATTGTATTATCCCTGATTATTTCTGTCTATACTGCATAACTACAAACAATTCCATTAGGAACAAACGAACGAATTAATAATAGTTAGTTTTACTTTAAAAGAATGTGTTACATACATTGCCTAACTTGTATTAATAAAGTTCACCAAAACGCTTTCTATTGGTTTAAAATTTCAATTAAAGTAAAATTTCATAGTTTAAGAATAGCAGCAAAGGAATGTGTATCTTTGGCTGGCCTATTAGTATCCAAGTCGTATCCTGTGTGTTTGTCGTCAAATTAGATTGCTTATATAGACCTCATTTATTGGCCAGTTTGTCCATCGTTCATCGGAGGGGATAGATGTGGTAAAGGAATTATCGTTATCACATTATTAGAGTACATGAAAATCTGGTGCAACATCCAAGTAATAATATATCGATTGTAGCAAAGGTGTCATTTTTAGGCGACCACAGAATGTCGACCTTAATGTAAATAAACATATATAGACATTTTTTGCTTGTCTAGTATTCTAGTGTTTTTACAATATAGGTATCTTAAACAATGTAGCAATTTTGCCAATTTGTTAGTTAAGAAGCTCCTCTAAAGTTCACTTTATCTGTCTGTCTGTCCGTTTTTCAGTAATTATATTAGAGAAATGGGATTTTTCGTGAAGATTCCCTTTATTAAAGATTATAAAGTATATCTATCTATCTATCTCTCTCTCTCTCTCTTTCTCTCTCTATCTATCTATCTATCTATCTCTCTCTCTCTCTCTCTCTCTCTCTCTCTCTCCCTCTCTCTCTCTCTCTCTCTCTATCTATCTATCTATTTATCTATCTCTATCTCTCTCTCTCTCTCTCTCTCTATCTATCTATCTATCTATCTATCTATCTATCTATCTATCTCTCTCTCTCTCTCTCTCTCTCTCTCTCTCTCTCACTCTTTCTCTTTCTCACTCTCTCTCTTTCTCTTTCTTTTTTTCTCTCTATCTATCTATCTATCTATCTATCTATCTATCTATCTATCTCTCTCTCTCTCTCTCTCTCTCTCTCTCTCTCTCTCTCTATCTATATATCTATCTATCTATCTATCTATCTATCTATCTATCTATCTATCTCTCTCTCTCTCTCTCTCTCTCTCTCTCTCTCTCTCTCTCTCTCTCTCTCTCTCTCTCTCTCTCTCACTCTTTCTCTTTCTCACTCTCTCTCTTTTGTGTGTGCGAATGGGGCGTTTGTCCATATTTAGGTATGGAGACCGCTCTTCTATGAGTACTACTAAAACCTAATTTTAATGCAATACACATAGACATTCTCATCGTCGGTTCGCTTGTTTAGAATGCTTAACCCTCTATTCCCACAAGTATAATACGAATTTGGTTGAGCTGGTGGAAGCTCAACAAAAGACCCACGCGAAGTATTATGTTGCTTTAACCTAAGAATAAATGGTTGGTTTTGATATTCGATCAGAATCATATAAGTATATTAAGTATTAAGGAAGGAAAATGTTTTTATAAAGTGTATTTATATCACAAGTGCATAAGTTAAGTATGGAAATATTTACAGGATAAGTGTTAAAATTATAAGTAGAGTAGGACAGAAATGTGCCCTAAGTCCCAAGCAGTGAATTGTGCTAAGTGTTAGAGTTCTAACATAAGGCCTGAGCTCAATTCATGCTAAGTACTAAGGGGCCTAAATTTAAACTACAATGCATGCCAAACAACTAAGTCATTACCTTTTAAAGCCAGAAAGAGAAGTTGATGGTAGGAGAGTTAGTAAATAACTGAATAAATTCAAGAGGTACATGCTATAACATTAGCTCTGGACCAGGATTTTAGTGTTTGTCTGTGCAATTAAATATCTGTGTGTTAATATGTGACGTAAATCAGGCATGGTTGTAGGCATACATATATGTACTGGTTGTTTATACGATTACATTAACTATAAACATAATATCTTTAATAAACATATACTATTAGCAAATCACATACAGATTACCATGAATAGGCTTTCGTTACCCATATATGGTGTCATATAGGTAGAGACAGGCCTATGAATGCATAAATTGATACAAATAATGCCTTGGGCCTAGCTAAAGTAATTGTGTCTTGCCCCTGAGTGCTACTAGTTAATTGCAGGGCACGTGTCAATCAAAGGTTCATAATATGATCTATATAGTGTTGATTTTATATCAAGCATAGATAGATAGTTGTGGATGCGAAGCATTTCTGTAAAAGTCTCATATGTACGTTCAAAGAATTTGAAAATTGAGGATCGCATCTCCAATGGGGGTAAGTTGTTAAAAAAGAAAAAAGAGAAAAAGAAAAAGTTTAGTAGTCCCAGTATATAGGCATATATAATAAACTATAAATGTATTCCAAGCTAAGTTAAATACGCTTTCCATTAAGAAAGTATGATTTGCGTATTTTCATAGCTGGGTATACAAGATGATAAACCTCCCAAATAGAATACATTCTTTTCTTGAGGGGTTTAGTTTTATCTAACATTGTCACATCAATAAATGTTTTTGCGTTGGTTGTTCTGGATAGTTCAGCTTCTTCTGATGATGAACTAGGTGGTGAAGTGCTCTCGTTCGAAGTGTAGGTTGAGGTTGGGGGTGAGGTAGATATGTAGCCAAGGGCGTCCACTTGTGCTACCTCGTTTCCATTCTCGTCCAAGGTGATTGAGTGATTTTCCAGGTCATAGTAGAGTTGGTTGAGGTCATTGGTAGAGAGGGACAGTGTGCTGCTGGAGCTAGTGTCACTATCGGTCTCCACTCTACTATCTTCTCTGGTAGTCAGGGCTGTATTTAACAAGAAATTCCTGATGGTGATGGACAGGTTCTCTGAGAATCCATTGTACTCTGGTGTGGTGATGATGTTGTTGTTCTCGTCTATTGTGTCAAGGTGTTGACAGGAACACAACCGCAATCCGTCCAAGGTAGGGTGGTGGTAGGGCTCCAATACTCCATGATCATCTAGGTTATCTCCAGGCTGGTCCATGGTAGATCCTAAAAAGAGTTAGTGCGCGTGCTCCAACCGGTTCCTTGGGGTATCCTGGCTATGGTAATCTAAACAAAAGAAGTTTTAATAATCTTTTATTAATCCTTTTATCCCTGGGATATTCTAGAAATTCTTTCGTTACAGATAGACCTATAATGGATTGGTTAGTTATCTCTATTTCTGTTAAATATAACTGTTTCCTGAATATAAACAATATTTTATATAAAAATGTATAAGTACAATTAGTATTTACATATCGTATTATTTTCTTTGGTTACATTACTCGTATGTATGTAAAATTATAAGATTTTACTAACAATAGTTGGTAACCCTTTGTTTGTATATTTTGTATATGTACATATGGTTTATACCATTGTTGGTATTAGCTGTATTTATGTTATTTTTAACATGAATAAATTTTAATCATTTTAAAGACTAATATCTTACATTACGTCGCTATCAAGTGTACCTTTTAAACTTAATATCTATAAAATATATCATTCGACGTCCGTAATTAAATTTTACGTAATAATAAGTTGTCAACCCTTTGTTTATGTTTGGGCGGTCAAAAGTGATAGGGGTTGGATTTGAGCGAGGTTATAAAAAGCTGGCGGCCCAGTAATTATGCTCATTTATATAATAATTGTCTTTGCGAGCGGAGCTTGCGTTCGAGTGTTTAATTTTACCGCTAAATTCCAAGAGAATTTATATAAAAGTGATAAAATATAGTAACCCGTTTGTTTTATATGAATGTTTTTATGTTATAGATTGTTGATATGCCCATTATTGCATTCGTTAGCCGCTATTTAAGACTCAAGAATCTTATTTTCTTCGTCGATAAGGCCTTTATCACTGTGTTTTTAAACGAAAGTGGGTTAGAAGCAATATGGGTACATCTTCAATATATGACAATTTTATTCTATATAATATTTGTAGTTTTGATAGGACATATCTGAGTCAGCAGGTAAATTGACGTACCTTGTTTTGTTTACGTTTTCCGTCTGCAAAAGTTAAATTCGTTCATCGTAAACAAAACTTATATTGACACAGATATGTTCCATCATTCTATTCGTTTTAACTTTTGATTACAGCGTTCCCTTTTTATAATCAAAACTTATTTGAGTCCTGATTCAAATCTTCTAAAACAATTTTACTATAGGTTTTAAAATAAGATTTTCTTTTTACTTAATTCAATTATAATGACGCTAATTGATAGATTATTTACGTTACGAGTAACTCAACCATATTATAAAAAAAATGGTCGCTTACAAAAATTATATTTAGCTAGCTTTATCGAAAGTGTTTTTAAAACATCAGTGAAGATACTCAGATTTAGCTAGTATATAAGTTTTTAATTGCTTAATACATCATAATGAATATGTTTTTGATAGCTCAGCGATAGCTATTTTTAAGCATTGAATCATGTAAAATTAATTACGTATTCTTTAACTTAATTGAATCTAATAAAACAAAGTTTTAATGTTTGAATAGCTTAAAGATAGCTATTTTCAAGCGTTGAATCATGTAAAATTAATTACGTATTCTTTAACTTAATTGAATCTAATAAAACAAAGTTTTAATGTTTGAATAGCTTAACGATAGCTATTTTCAAGCGTTGAATCATGTAAAATTAATTACATATTCTTTAATTTAAAGAATTTTACTTTTAGATGATAAATCAAAGTTTAATGGTTAGGAGGTTCAACCATAGTTGCTTAAAATACAAAAAAAAAAACATTCGTGTGTACAGTCTTTTTCATAAAATCAACTTTACTATATTGCCTTTCAGAATCACTAGTCCTCTATTTTAAATTTACATTCGCTCATAATGTATGTGCCTGACAGCCTGGACGCGCATCAGAATATTAAGGAAAGATTCGAGGAATCAATGAGGGCGGCTGCGGCCACTCTTGCCAATTCCTCGTTTCTTGAAAACTCCTTAGACGACTCGAGTTCAGTGTACAGCGACCAGTCTGGGATGCCAAGCCTTGCTGATGTCGATGACTATGGGGGTACAAGTACTGTAGAGTCCGAAAGGGATCAAGGGGAGATGTTCGGCAACGAGCATCTCTCACTGATGCTTAGTAGAACGATACAAATCATCTGGTCTCTCCTCAATTCGGTGATGCAGAACTCCTGCGGTGACATTGGTGACGATGTTGCCGGAGGTGATTCTGGGTCTGCCGAGTTGGGGAGAGACCAGAAGACGAGTCTGGACACCTTCAACATGGATGGCTTAATTAACATGTTGTTGGGTTTAGGCTTGTTTTCATGTGCTCTTATAGTGGTCTTCTTCGGCGCTGTAGGGCTTGAGACTCTTACACGTATTGACAACACCTCAGACAGGTCGCTGGCTCGCTGGATAAGAGATGTATGTACGCGCCTCCGAAACATAGGCGTCAGGACCATTGAGCTTCTCCACTGCAGTAACAGGACCAACAGGACTAGAGCTGGGGCTATGTCGCCAACTGCGGAGCCGTCGGACACCATGTATGAAGCCGCGTCCTCTGAGATTGATGATATTCTGTCGGATACACAGGTGAGTTTTCTTCTGTTGTATATTTCTTTTTTTTTTGTTTTGTATAATTTTTTTTTCTAGCCACCCGTTTTGTCTAATAAAGCATCATGTTGGTGCGGGGTTGTTCTGTCCTATTCTCACTTCCTCAACATTGACTTTCGGCTCTTCCATATATATCGCTCACCATTTGTCGTCGTTTTATGTCGCCAGAGAAATCCGCTCGGTTACCGCAATTAAGTTGAGATACCAGTTAACATTTACTAAAATCTTAAGTAGCAACCTAATATTATTTTCCTCTGGGAAGGTTAAGAGTTTGCTCATGCCGTACGTTTCTCATTGGGGGTTTAAATGTTAGATCAAGACTTTAATGTTTTCCTTTTGTTTTAGGCTCCCTCTGCTAGTCCATCGACTCCAGCAGAAGTAAGGTCCAGAATTGGCCTGTTTGCCGTACACTGTTTGTCTGCCACTGAGGATCGGGTTACTGGAAGAAATGTGCCTGCGGGCTTGGAAACCTCGACGGGAAGTCCTGGCTTCCGTCCGTTGATTGTTGATCAAACAGAGCGTTTACATGTAAGTATCCATGCTTTAGTTTTCTATTAATTTTCAGAAAGAGGCTGTATATTTGTACACGTATCTAGAGGTATTTGCAACTAAAATTCTTTTATTGGTAGAATATTAATCTTAAAATGTATGGTTGCATAAGCATTTTTGAACCGATCTAAGATTTTAATTCCAGTATAAAGTGGGTTGAATTGCTACCTAATCATATAGCTTTACAGGATTTTAGGCATTCTCATTTCCTGATTTTCCTAGACTCGTTGTTGGCGTTGGGATTAAACTAAAAGATCTATTATATTTTAGGCGACCAACTCCATCCCCCTGGCACAGTTTTACACCAATATGGGGAGGTGTAATCGAGTCAGTTCTGAGAGAACAGCTGAGGTATCCAGCGACAGCTCTTCCTTGAGCTCTATTATGTGCTTAAGTCGCATTGAATCTCCATCTGCAGCTGATTTGTCTGTGGTAAGTTTGATAAGCTCTTATAATATTTCTTCGTTGCAAAAATTACGTAACTTAGACTAGGCTGTTTAGCTCAGATAGCTATGCTTTTAGACAATAACTTTACTTTAACTATGGTGTAATTTCTTCCTAATAGTTAATAGCAAGATTCTAGATAAAGTATTAGTAAAAATTGACTCACAAACATATATGGATTTAACGTTGATAAATTTTCTTGTGAACATTTATTAACATGATTGTCTAATAATGTCCCTTTTCTTAATTTTAGGATGCGGCCAGTTTAGTCCCACTGGTTGACGATATCGAGGACCCCGATCTCCCGCCAATTAGATTTAATGCGGTGACTGATGAGATCGAGTACCCCACTCCACTGCGGGTCCTCAGTTTAGAACGTTTGCGCCGCTCCATGCGTACTCCAACGCCTGCTATCTTGGAAGAGATAACATCAGCGGAGAGTAGCTTCAATTCAGCTACGCATTCCTCAGATAATAACAGGACAGAGGATTCCGGCGTCGAGGGAGTCCCTCGACGTCGGGGTCTCATGTTCCCTAAACGCACGCCGTGAAGTGGCGCTGTTAGCTTGGTTGAAAATATGACATACAAATTTTAAGACAATGACCAGTTTTAGACAACATGTGACTAAATTTACAGATTTTCTATTCTTATGTAACTAGTCAAAATAGTAATCACTATGAAGTAAAGACTTTTGTTATTAGACATTATGACTTTTTTATTCTGTACAAAGCCAAACATTAATTTACACTTCTGCCATTATATTATGTATATATATGTTTAGTCTGTAAGGATATTTAGTATGTAAGGAAATGATTATAAGGTTGTATTTTCTTTATGCCCATAATTTAAAACTTCATTCAATTCTTAATTACTTTCTTCGTAAGCGAACTAATCCTTTTTCTTTCTCAATAGTATATTAACAACTGTAATTACAGCCTTATGTCGCAGTTTATTCATTCTTGTTAGCTTGTAAGGGTCATGTATATATAGATATTTAATCGAACTCGCAACTCAGTACCTTTTCTCTAAATTTCATTTATATCCATCCCTGTGCATTAATCGTGAATTTTAATTGTGCTGTGATATAGAGAGGACTTGTAAATAGCATATATATTTTTTTTGTAACCAATATCTAAGTAGACCGAAAGACTGACGTTAGACAAAATTATTTACATACGCTTATTCAAGTATTGTTAAGAGAACTCATGTAAAGACCGTTTGTGATTCAAGTAATTTAAGTAATATCATTGATTGGATGATCTCATTAAGGAAGCTTTATATAATTAGTAAGGCTTAGAATAAATAGCGTTTCCTTTTTAAATTTTAGTACTATAGTCATAAAGCTTAAAGTCTCAAGGTAAAAATTTCTTATGTCCCTTTGGATCTAAAACTAAGTCTTAATTCCAACAAGTAGAGCTAAATTTTTGGCTCACGTTGGCTTGTTGTTAGGCTATGTGCTTTTTATATGTACAAATTCAACATTTAGCGTTTGATTAATCGTATTAGCAATCTCGAAGTTTTATTATGTGCCAATATACAGCTTATGTCCAAATTATATTAACTAAGATGTTAAATTGTCAGAAAACTTCTTACTATCATAATGTTTTTCAAATACTGTAAAAATAAAAGTTTATGTTCTGTTTTCAAAATTGATTTAATTTTAAGTTTTCACCAAAGAAAAATATTTGTCAAAATTTTTATACCTTTCTAAAGATTATTTACTTTTTGTTTAAATAAATATAGCAATTTTAAGTAGCATATACACTGTTATTTACTGATTTAGTATTTGTTGTGTACAACTCCCGTTTACGTAGCTACTCTATAAGTATTATTGTCTGTTCCTTAATTTAGTTTGATACGTAATTAAAGTTTATTTTTGCAAGGTGCTTAGTTTAGCTTACATTCACTTGGTTTATGATAACTTGTATAAATAACAAAATTTCTTGTTATGTTCTTTTTGATATCTCTACTATGATTTATGCGATTAATTTCCTATCGTTTTCAATAATTACATAGAGATATATGAGAATATAAGTATTTTACATCAATACACATATGTACAAGAGGTTTTATCATATGCAAAACTTATATATCGTTAGGATACGTCCGTACGTCATTGTTAGAAATCAGATTATAAGAATCAGTTGTAATCTAGTTTACTCTTCGTGGATAGTGGGGAGAGTACAATGTCCAGAAATAAGAAGGACTGTATCTCTCAGATTCTCTATTTGGCGTGCTACTGCCCGTAATTCGTCTGTTATAGTCTGTCGGTTTCTATACTCTTGCTGTCTATACCGTATAACCAAACGGTTGTATGCGTCTCTATAAGTGTTTCTAAGTATACGACAGTGCAAGTATCGTACAATACGACTAGGTTGGCTGATTCCACAACTAATTTTAAACGCTAACATTTCTTTAATCATCGTAAGCAAGTTATAACAATATTCTACTAGGTTTGCGAAGGTCTCATGTAGAACCCGTTGTGATCTAGGCATAGGCTTTCGGAATCTAGTTTGCATTTTATAACTTTTGTAAAATATTCTGTTAAGACTTACGTGTTATGTGATAACTGTAGTACTTCACAAGGTTGGTGATTTCCTCACTTGTGGATATGTTATAGTAAACTGACTCAATTTCAGGGTAAAATTTAAGTTATCGTTATTGTTTACTACTACTAAAATTCTGAGTGGGCGTTTCCTGTCCGAAGTTATAATTAAAGTTTTTGACATATTTTTTTTGTATGTAGAGTGGTTATAGTTTCTAATAACTAATCAACTCATCATAATTCAAGGCGTATATATATAGGTTGCCTATTAGTACTGCTATGTTTGTACACTTTGTACAATTTGTATTAAATGTTTTAAGTAGTTTTTGTGTATATTTTAGGGTGCGTATTTAACATTTGTAACATTCGCATTTTTGTACAATCTGTATCAATCGTTTGACTCTGTTTGCCTATACAGACTCAAAACTCTCTATATGCAAATTTTTTTATGTAAGTGTTTTTGAAGGGATCGACTCTTTAGTCGACGTATATTGCATATAGTTGGTCTCCCCTGCTGAAGAGAAAAGATGTATATTTTACCACTGAATATATAACCTTGAGTGGGAAAATTTACATGAATATGATAACTTAGTTATCAGATTAGAATAACATATTATCATATTGTTCACAAGTTTACAGGGTAAATGGAAATGTAAATTATGGTTGTGAACTTGTGCCATTCCGAAATCTGACATGTCTATCATTTATTTTCCTAAGTCGTCGACCTCCGGTAATAAATACGGAATCGAGTGTCATGTCCTCGTCGGCACTTGAGTCCTCTATGTCCGAATCAGAATCTAATGGTTTCTTATTTTGTGACGCTTCTTTTCGTGTTTCTAAGGGTGAGTGTGCGCGTATTCCTGGTTGTGGATCTTTTGAATTAACCGGAAATATAAGCGGAAGTGTGTCATTTTTAACTAATGTGGCTATCTCTTGATTTGTGAGTTTATTATAAGGCTTTGTGATAATATCCCTTATTTCCTCTGGGAGGGTGTCAAAATGTTCGTCAATTGGCTTGAACTTTTTGATTTCGTTGAAAGAGTATTTAAATATTTCAGTCTTCTTGTCAGAAATTCTTTCAAGCGTGCAACTGTTAGGGCCTACATCTAAAACTCTATAGGGTGAAATATGATAGATAGGTCTAAGATTGGGGTTAACACCAGGTGTAATAGTGTTATTTCTAACCAAGACAAGATCTCCTATATCAAATTGTTTGTGTATGCGGGTTTTGTTAATATACTTTAGTCTTGCCTCCCTTCCCTTTTCAATAGCTTTTGCTGAAATGTCCAAGTTTTCTTGTATACCGTCTGAGAGGTCTTGCACATAAGCTTCTGTGCGTGCTATTTCAGGGTGATATTCATCCGGTTTTATTGCTCCAAAGAACAATTTAGACAGGGAGCTACGTGTCCCGAATAATAATTCCATGGGTGAAAATCCAGTTTTTGGTATTTTAGTGCAATTATATTGTCGGACTATTAACGGTAGTAGATATAACCATGAGGTTGTCGAGTCTTGCGCTAAAATTTTAATGATTGGCCATTTTATTACTTTGTTGCTAGCTTCCACCAATCCTTTAGAGGGTGAAAAGTACGCAGTAGAATACAAAACTCGGATGCCAATAGAAGCAAAGAATATCAAATTTTGCTTTTCTAAAAATGATTTTGCATTGTCACACAATATTTGTCTGGGGGAGAAATTGGGATAGAAATAAAACATGAATTTGTCTATAAATTCACGGGATGTGAGTGATTTCATGGGATATGCAAGAATCATTCCTGTTAGTTGGCAGACTATAGTGAGGATATGATTATAACTACGATAGGGGGGTAAGGATTGTATGTAGTCAATACTTACACATTCAAAAGGTCTTGAAATTGTACTATAAGTTCCTACTTGTTCTAGTTTTGTAGATGAATTTTGAAGTTGACAATTTAAACAAGATCTAGTGTAATTTCTAACATATTTCTTAAGATTAGGGTGGAAGAAATTTTGCATATTTAAAAGCATTTTAATTTCTCCACTATGTACTAACAAAAGATGAGTATAGCATACTAATACTGGTAGTAGTTTGGTTGGGAGATAAACTTTTAAATCTCCTTTTATTTTTGTAAACAGAATTGTGTCTTTAAGTTCGTAGTTCTGTCTTTTATAAGTGTGGGTGTTTGATTTAGAGGTTAGACAACGTGTGTAAATATCAGAGTATTCCTCTTTTTGGTTTGCAATTATATTTTCTATGCTAATCCTTTCTTTTAGGATTTCCAAAGGTCTTAGTATTTTGCCTATAACTCTATGTTCTGCGGCAAGTGAATTTATGGTGATTTTGGGTTTTTGTTGCTTTGGCTGTGGTGGTTGTTCATCATAACCCAAATAGTCGGGGTTATCCATAATGAACTGTGTCCATTCTTCAATAGTCCAAACTTTATATTGGGGTAAGTTATCTTCAAACCCAGATTTAACAAATTTAGGTAGGGCTACTTTTTTTAATGCTTGGTAGAGTAGCCTTATATGCCCTTGTTAAGAAATCTGCCAAATTGTCTTCTCCTCTTAAGAAGGACATTGTTAGCTTCGGTATTAGAGTTAACAGAGTGGTATTCCACCTTTTCAACTTATTAACGGCTGTTAATGCTTTAGGATTGAAGAGATAGTAAGCACACTTTGCGTCTGTTAACAAGGTACATTCACAGCTTGGACCTATTAGAGTTCTAAACGAGTTTGCTGCATAAATAATTCCTAGGATTTCAATGTCTATGATATGTAATCTTGACTCAGCAACGGTAATTTTCTTTGAGGTGTATGCGATAATTTCAAACATAGACGCTAAAGATTTTAAATTAAAGCTATTGGTTGATGAGACCATTGCGGGTCTTACTATGTGTTGCTCTTTGTGTCCATATAGTAAAAATACAAAAGGGGGTTTTGTTTTGTCTGAACAGTGTTGAGTGACAGGTTTAGCACCCTCTATATTTGTGATAACTATCACAGGACGGTACATAGCTACACTAAGAGCTTCAAATATGAGTTGTTGCGGATCTAGATATACATATCCATGCTCTAGTTTGCGAATAAATTCTAAGAATTTATCCCTATCATTATTAAATACAAATTGAATATACTTTTGTCTCAACATCGTAGAACGTATAATTTTTGATGCTCTTTGCAGGATAGTGGTCAAAGGTGTTTGAACTTTATTTAGTTCTAGAAGCAATTGTAAAGATATCCCGAGACTATTGTGTACAGTGTCTTCAGGATAGCCCAAAGTTTTACTAACCAAATATTCAAACTCAGGTGGTCCATCTTCAGACATACGCTTCGCATAATCCTTAATGTTTTCACCTTCATTCTGCAAAGGTAGGGGTAAAATTGGTAACCTATTATCATAAATAACATGGTGTACAGGGTCATCGAAGTTTAGCCCAGGGGGTAGGGTTTTAGCCTGTAATTCTGGTGTCACTATTTGCGCTAAGACTGCCGAATATGAGCCAGTTGAAGTGCCGGCTGCGTCTGATAAGATAATCTTAGGTGCCGATAAGTTAACTAATTTGCTAAAAATTGGTCCTGAGGCTAAAGCTTTCTTAATGTCTTCGAATGCTTGTCTTTGTTCTGGAGTTGGGACAAAAGTTTTACCTATTCTAGTAGAGGTAAGTGAAGTTAGAATATGTGTAGGAGCCATAATATCAAATCTTAAATGTTTATGCATACTTTGTAGTACTCCCATAAAAGATCTCATTATAGTAATATCAGTAGGCATGGGAATATTTAGAAGTTTTTGTACTCGCCTTTGATCTACACAGCAATAATTATGTGAAATGAAGAACCCAAAGAAATTTACCCTACTTTTAAAAAGTTGTGATTTCTTTAAACTAATCTTTCCTTTATGCGTGTGTATTCTTCCCATAACTTTCTTCAAAATCTTAAAATGTATATTCAATGATTCTGATCTAGTTTTAGCTAGTTCAGTTGAGACAATGAAATCATCGTAAATGTGTTGGACTTCTGGGATAGGTGAGTATACCATCTTGGCTAAATCACCGTCCATTACAACATTACCATTATCATCATAAACCAATTCCCAGTGTAATATCTTTTCCATAAAGCGTGATAGACTTTCAGGTGAAGTCTTAATGCCAGTTGGTAAGGATGCGTGTCTAAAAGCTCCTAATGGGGTTGCAAACAATGTTAGGTCTCTGCAAGAAGGTTCTAGCGTTATACTATGAAAGGCGTTAGCCATGTCACTACTACTATGCACAAATTTATCCCTTAGTGACTGAATCAAATTTTCTGCTGTGGGTAGCAGTGCAGGTTCAGACTGCAGACAAGGATTCAATTGTTGAAAATTTACAATTAAACGAGGACAGCTCCCCTGATCCGACTTTGGAATCAGATATGCTGGGCTTGCATAGTTGTTATAGGAATCCCCATCCAAATTAGCTCTTTCAATGGTGCCGTTCTTTAACAAAAACTCTAAGATAGATTGCATTTGCATTTTCTCTACGGGTGATAAATAATATAATTTCTTATGCTGGGGTAAAGTTTGACCAGGTTTTAGTCTAATTGTATAATTGCCTAGATATTTACTCATGTTACCTCTATCAGTAGAATGTGTAGATATGATATCAGGGTAAGATTTTAGGAATATGTCTTCTATATAATGTCTTACCTCTGGTGGATAGTCTGACAGCACCACAAGATCCTCTGGTTTAACAAACTGATCCTTAGGCACACTGTAGCCAGTAGGTTCTGTTACGTAGTCCATGAGGTTATCAGATTCAGCTATATGTTTTAAGCCAAGTTCAATAACGTCATCACTATTTTCAAAAAGTTTATTCTTTTCAGGATCTGGTGTAGTTAGAATTTCATCAATATTAGATCGGTAATCAGATAAGGCTACTCCTGGTACTGGAGTGTCATTGTTTATAGCTGTAGGATTCGGTATATATCCATCAGCTAAAGGGAAAGATCGTTCTACCAGATTGATGGCGCTGTATTTTGGTAGCTATAAGAGTTGGACTGAATTGTTTCTGGTGTCTAGTGAGATCTGATTGATTGCCGGAGCCGTAGCTTTCTCTGCGTGTTGTTCCAGGGCCTGTACAATCTCATCTAGCTCAGTTGTCACAGATACATTGTGTAGGAATGATTGTGTGAAATCAAAGTCTGTGGTGATTTCCTTGACTACAAATTGGTTGCTGGGTTCCAAGTATCCGGTGATAACAGTGTTAGTGATTGCATGTTCAGTGACATTTGTTATCATTGCTCTTCCACTCAGTTGTCCTCGGTTGTTGACAGTCAGTTGCGTTTGTCCAGGCTGAATTTTGATTCCTCCATTTCTATCATTAGCAATGTGGTCATCGCTGAGAATGACTTTTGTTCCAGGAGCTAAGTTGAAGAAATGGTTGATGTTCATTTCTATAGTCTGAGTTTCATTAGGCTCAATTTTGTCTATTGTCCCTGTGCAGAGTTGTAACTCATAATCAGAACAGAACAGGCTATCTAGTACTCTCCCAGGGTGGAACATAGAGTATAGATATGGTGCTGGCGGGTGATTATCCGCAACGAAAGTCAACCCTAATTGGAGATCTCTAATGCCATTCATTCCAATGATCATAGGTGTGACATTCTTGTGTTCCTCAGGTACAATCATAAATGGTACTGGTCTATAGATGCCTGAGAATTGTGTGAGACGAATCATGAGAGTTATTTCTCCAGCTACTGGGATTTTGTGTCCAGAATAGCTGACAAGAACCATGTCACTCTTTTCCAGATGGTTCTTAACTTCATTTTGTTGTACTCCAAATAACATACCAAAATAGCTGGTTGACATGATATTTCTGTCTGCTGCTGAGTCAAACAAAGCTGTCATGTATACATCGTAGTTTCCATTTGACATACAGCCGGAACAGTTCAGGTACATTTTCCTATTTTCATCCATGATAGCTGCAGAACTATCTACCGCTAAAATCTTGGGGTCGTTTGGATCCATTCGAACGGTGATAGCGTTAACCCTACCTGTTCTGCCACGCTCTTTGGATTGTCCATTGGCTTTGGCGTCAACCCATTCTTCATATGCCTGTTTAAACACACCACCAGGTCTTACTTTACCATTATGGTACAGTTCCATCATTGCTGGTCGTCCAGGGCATAGGTGTTGCGCGTGGTATAAGTCTTTGCCATACTTCTTGTGACAGCTTGGGCAGTATCCGGATGTTAGTGCTGTTTGATATTGTCGTCCTTGGTCATCGCACAGTAGTCTGCATCCATCTGATATTTTGTGGGAATTTTGACCACATGCACCGCAGTAGCGCTTATTGGATGTACCATAGGAGATATGATAATCTTGTTTGGTGTTCTTTTGTGGTTGTCTATCTCTATTATCCCTGTTTTCTCTGTTGTAGGTTTTAGGATAGGCTGGTTTAGCAGTAACTTCTCTAACTGTTGGCCTTTTATAATAGCTTGACGTAGCGGCAATTTTAGCAGGCTGTTTGTCTCTGTTCATTCTTGTATCCCTGTCATGTGAGTAGTTGGTGTTGTTTGTCTTTTTATGAAGCGATAAGTCTCCATTGTAACTGGCTGATACACCATTCTGCTGTAGGTCCAGATCTAGGTCTTCAGTTCTAGGATACATGGAAGCGGTCAACTCATGATATGTAGGGGATCTTCCAAGATCATGTGTGAGATTGTGATGGTTTTCAGATGCTATATTGCGGCTATTTGTTGGTAAGCTACGTTTGAGTGCCTCCACTGCAGTTATGTTGAATACATTCTGTCTTTCCTTCTTGTCTGTATAATGAACAGCGGCTCTGCTGGCAAGATTCTGAATTGTACTGACAAGCTTAGGGAATGACATGGCTTTGGTTCCCTTAAAGGCTATCAGCTTAGCTTGAGCTTCCTGTGGGCTGATGAGTATATCATACTGTAGCAGTAAGCTATTGTAGACACTTTCAATAGATAGTCCAAGATTGAAACTCTGCTGGATAGTAGTATATGCTTCGCCAGTTGTGGTTCTAAGCATAAAGGTTTCAAATTCTGATCTTGAGAGGTTACATAACTCCTGAGCAGTGTTCATCTCTGATAGGTAATCAGTAATGTAGGGTGGTTTGCCGTCTCCTTTGAAGCAATGCTTGAGAGGGAAGGTTCCATTGGCTAACTTAAGCTTTTGATCGTTGCTTAGGGTGCTCTTACTTGCATAGCTGCTTGGTGGTTTAATTCCAGTTTGGTTGGTGAAGTTACTGAAGTGTCGTTGAGTGCGTTTGTCATTCTCCTCTTGTACAATACGCTGGGCTTCTAACTCAACTTCACGTCTTTGTTCCTCTTTGTATTCCCTCATACTCTGTGTGTAGTTGGTACAGAAGTTCCTCATCATTTCTGAGTCCACACGTAGGTTGGGGTTACAAAGTCTTATTGTATCCAGGAATTGTGGGAACAGGAAATTTCCCAGAGGATCTGATAGTGTTGCTCTAACATATCGATCTCTGATCAGTGCGTCTGGTGAGTCCTCTCGCATGGGTATGGATCTTACAGATTCCCTGTCTGGTTCTGGCGTCTTGGTTCTCTCACCATTCTGTTCTGGTTCCTCCTGGTTGGGCATTGGTTCCTCTCTTCGTGTATCATCTCCTGCAGAAGCTGCATCAGCTGACGGAGTTCTTCTTCCAGGCGTCGTCGAGCGTCCTCGACGTGGAGTGTTCGCCTTTTCAGCGTTGTCATCTTTCTTACTTTTATTAAATAATGGCATTACAGCTAGCTTAAAGCTTTTAAACTTTCTATGAGTTCTTTAAAAAAGCTTATGAGATGTTGTACTATTTTAGGATTTAAATAGCAGAGGTACAAGAAGAAACCGACTAATGCGCTTAACGTTAAAACAATCAGGAATTGTTTACAATAACAAATTTTTCTTTTAAAATTGTTAAATATAGATGAGTATGTATTGTCTACTTCACCTACAGTTGTTTCTACGTCGTGAATGCTTGCGTGTGAGCTTGGAATCTTATTCTGGAGTGTGCGCTAATGCACTCTTATCCTTAATTAAGCTCAACTGTAGAAACACTTTTACTTAGATTTATTCTATATTTGCTTACAAAGCTAATGTGGGTTGGTTAGCTTATACAAATTAGCTATAAAGTTAGATAGAATGTTAAAGTTTGCAGCGAAGTTAATTTGGGTATGCTAATATACTATCACAAACTAACTGTTATTTGCTTAGGCGTCGACTTTTCCTAGCAAATGTTATTGTTGAGAAAAACAGCAATTTATAATCCTTGTTGAATTCTTACTTCACTCTAAGGATATATAGCTTACAATCTGCTTATTCCTGTAAGGCTTTATGAATATAACTTACTAAGGTTCACTCCCAAAGGATCGTCTATATTCTAATAGTATTGCAACTGTTTTGCCTGAATATCAAAGATCTCGCACCCAATACTTATAGTTGTATTAGGGTATGCCTACCAATCCTACTAAGTATTATTCGCGAATTATTACGGGGCTTCACTTGTGATTTCAATCCTTATAACTATATTATTGAAACTCAATTTAGATTATCCTATATATATGAATATAATCAGTTTGTTTTCAAGGTTATTATAGACCGGATGTGCTCTACTTAATTAGTGAGAACACAATATTCTATGTGTCTTACTGAAGTGTGATATCCTACGCAAGGTGATCAATCTATACGCTGGAAGTTGTCAATCAAACTCTTTAAAGTAGACTACAAGGTTGGTGTTATTGCTTGGTCAAATATTATTGAAAATCAAATTAGCTGAATTAGTGCACTTTTTTTTTCTAAAAAAGGTAACAATTTTAGATTATAAAGATTATGAACTATATGTACACACTTTATTTTACTTGGTTATAGATTTTATACTAATAATCCTAAGTAAAATTAAATTTTCTCAATGGTATAAAAAGAAAATATTCTTTCTTTGTTTTAATCCGGATGTTTATAAAGACAGTAGAGTACTTCCAATATTACTTGCTACTTCTTTTAGAGACGTCCCAAGACTCCCAAGATAGGCTGCTGCAACCTTTTGCTGCGTTTGGTTACTAGAACTTTGTCTCTTATAAGTGTGCTTTTAAATTACATATAGGGCTTAGGTTGTTGACTATACTTTTAAATCACTAATATTCACTATCACTAATGATTGATGGTTTATAACTCTTCTCAAGTTGTCTGTTGTATTCTGGCGGCACATGAAATAGAAATTTTAGCATTAGCAAAGCAAGTAAAAATTTAGTTTTCATGTCCTACTTATTGTTGAGTGAACTGTTTATTGTATTTATGTATATGTTTGTAAAGATCATACAAACAAAAATTTTCTAAGTTAAGATTGAATTAAAAACTTTCTAAGTCAAAATAAAATAGAATCACTCTAAGTCCAAAGTTGGAAAATTTTGACTAAGTCCAAAAAGTTTCTAATGAAATTATTCTAAGTACAAAATCAATAAATTTTGGCTTAGGAAAAAAAATTCTGAAAATATCTTAAGTACAAAATTAATAAATTTTGGCTTAGGAAAAAAAAATTCTGAAAATATCTTAAGTACAAAATTAACAAATTTTGACTAAGTCCAAAAAAAAATTTTCTTATTGAAATTATACTAAGTACAAAATTAGTGAATTTTGACCAAGTCCAAAACTTTTCAATGAAATTATGCTAAGTACAAAAATAGTGAATTTTTCTTGAGACAAAAGAAATAGAATTACTCTAAGTCCAGACGTGGAATATTTTGTCCGAGAAGAAATTTCCTAACAGTTCATTCACAAAGCTACTTTAGAGATTGCCTATAAGTCAAAAGAAATAGAATCACTCTAAGTCCACTGTTGGAGTATTTTGACTAAATGCAAATCTCGCTAAGTTAAGGATTTTAAAATTATAAAGTATTAGAGTGTTAGAATTATCCTTCACCAAAAGAAATAGAATCTCTCTAAGTCCATAATTGGAATATTTTGGCTAAGACAGAAATACTCTAAGACAAAATTTTCTTTTAAATGTGGAAAATGAAATTTGTTAATCTAGTTGGAAGAATCGTAATTATTACAAGTCCGAATTTTGGTAAATTTCCAACCAAGTTCACAATTTCATAAAAATTATTATAAGTCCAGAAATTCAAGATTCTCTGTAACAAAAGAAATAGAACGGTGCTAAGTCCAAAAGTGGAATATTTTGCTCAGAGTCTCAGGAAGTCTCTGGAGTTATTTCTCTGATTGCATACAGCAATTTGTCTACACTTATATCATTCCAACCGATCGATGTTGAGAATATCTTTGAGACTTTGAAATATTTTGTTTAACTCAAAATTTTAGAGGCGATAGTTATTTTGATACATCCGCATATAAATCAGAATTGCATTAAGAATATAAGTCCTAGGCATGTATAAGTAAGTGCAAATCTCAGAAAATCGGTTCTAACGGCACCAAAGTATTAGTACAGTTTAACTTGAGTATAAATGCTACAAGTTTGTAATAATCTTTTGGCCCTTTACTACGACTCAAGAGTACTAACTGCTTTCGGCATATTGTTTCAGAAACATGGCTCCAAAGACAATATGTATCCCAACTAACAGCGTTTCCCGTGTTCTATAGGATTTGCTCCTAAGTTTTCATTTAATAAGACAGTTCAAAATGGTCCTTTACAAATAGTATTTTGATAGCTTATAAATGAAAAGTTACTCCATGCTTGATTCTTAATAAGTTCTGGTTTAAGTATCAAAGATTCAAGTATTTCAACACTTAGAGAATTTCCGAATAAGTAAAAATCATACTAAGTCCGAAGATTTATATATACTCCGCCACCTAGCACAACTCCTAAATTTCAAAATTCTGACTAAGTCCAGAAATCAAAATTTTGCACATAGCTCAATCATAGATTATTCCAAATCAAGTGTTTTACTAAAGAGAGGCGGACATGGAGGTGCCGGTGTGCTGGTATTCTCTAGGGCCTCTAGAGTGTCAACCAGTGCGAGTGTCCTTATAGGGCGGCGACCAATGGCCACAAATATGCTAGCATTCTCTAGGGCCTCTAGAGTGTCAGCTAGTGCAACTGCTCGTACACGAGGCTCTCAATTGCATTTGTGTCGTGCCTTTCAGTCCCTATCTCTTCAAACGCCTCATAGTCCTAACCTTGCTCTCAAATAGTATCACAGGTTTTGGTAAATCCGATTTTGCCATAGCTACAATTATTCGATTTTGGTAAAAATACCTGCCTTAGGCGGTTCGGGTACGGTAAGGAAAAAAAAAGAAAAAAAAATTTATGAAGTAAAATTTTTCTAAGATACAACCGGTAAGTTGCACCATTGTGTGTGCGAATGGGGCGTTTGTCCATATTTAGGTATGGAGACCGCTCTTCTATGAGTACTACTAAAACCTAATTTTAATGCAATACACATAGACATTCTCATCGTCGGTTCGCTTGTTTAGAATGCTTAACCCTCTATTCCCACAAGTATAATACGAATTTGGTTGAGCTGGTGGAAGCTCAACAAAAGACCCACGCGAAGTATTATGTTGCTTTAACCTAAGAATAAATGGTTGGTTTTGATATTCGATCAGAATCATATAAGTATATTAAGTATTAAGGAAGGAAAATGTTTTTATAAAGTGTATTTATATCACAAGTGCATAAGTTAAGTATGGAAATATTTACAGGATAAGTGTTAAAATTATAAGTAGAGTAGGACAGAAATGTGCCCTAAGTCCCAAGCAGTGAATTGTGCTAAGTGTTAGAGTTCTAACATAAGGCCTGAGCTCAATTCATGCTAAGTACTAAGGGGCCTAAATTTAAACTACAATGCATGCCAAACAACTAAGTCATTACCTTTTAAAGCCAGAAAGAGAAGTTGATGGTAGGAGAGTTAGTAAATAACTGAATAAATTCAAGAGGTACATGCTATAACATTAGCTCTGGACCAGGATTTTAGTGTTTGTCTGTGCAATTAAATATCTGTGTGTTAATATGTGACGTAAATCAGGCATGGTTGTAGGCATACATATATGTACTGGTTGTTTATACGATTACATTAACTATAAACATAATATCTTTAATAAACATATACTATTAGCAAATCACATACAGATTACCATGAATAGGCTTTCGTTACCCATATATGGTGTCATATAGGTAGAGACAGGCCTATGAATGCATAAATTGATACAAATAATGCCTTGGGCCTAGCTAAAGTAATTGTGTCTTGCCCCTGAGTGCTACTAGTTAATTGCAGGGCACGTGTCAATCAAAGGTTCATAATATGATCTATATAGTGTTGATTTTATATCAAGCATAGATAGATAGTTGTGGATGCGAAGCATTTCTGTAAAAGTCTCATATGTACGTTCAAAGAATTTGAAAATTGAGGATCGCATCTCCACTTTCTCTTTCTTTTTTTCTCTCTATCTATCTGTCTATCTATCTATATATCTATCTATCTATCTATATATATCTATCTATCTATCTATCTATCTTTCTATCTAACTAACTCTCTCTATCTTTCTCTCTTTATCTCTTACTTTCATATTATCTCCGTTTTAAAAACAGATTTTTTGCGGATTTGTTTGCACCCCGTGTAGACTAAATAGGGAAACGGAAACCATAAATCAATCAAACATTTCCGCGGATAATTTGTTCATTACAGCCAAATTACCAAAATTGATATCATTATAGTTTTTTTGGGGTAGTAAGTCTACTCTATTAATATGGTCTGTCTGTTTGTTCAAAATATGGTCATGCCGTCTTATTGGGGGGATAGAAAAGGTTCTAATTTTATATACATTAAATATTTATCTAGTTTTTTTTTAAATGTACAAAAAAGATATTCAGTTAATTGTTTCATTTTTTAGAAACAGTATTCTAGTGGATATTTACATCCTGAGCTTGATCTTTAAATCATTTTAGTGGTGATTTAGATCGGGGCGCGCCAAAATTTCAGCCAATCACAGCGCTGCATTTTGAAAATGGAGCGCTGTGATTAGCTGAAATTTTGGCGCGCCCCGATCTAAATCACCACTAAAATGATTTAAAGATCAAGCTCTGTACTCTTTACACGTAGGTACATTCTTGGACTATCTGTCATTTAAACAACTGGTTTTACAAAATAAATTATTCAAATTTTGTTTTTCGACTGTTTTAATATTCTTAAGCAACAAATATGTGTATCTTTTTCTCCAATAATGTATTTAAATACATCAAGTTGTATGGTACATCATCAACACTCGTCCTTGTTATATAACCTATAGCTGATTAGGTTAGGATAGGTTAATGGATGTTTTGTTAACCTTATCCTAATGGTATTTGGTCAGAATTTTAATGTGTTTTTATGGCAAAAAAATTTAAAATTATCATTAAAGATAGTTTATTTAATTGAATATTTTCATTTTATCTTCTTCAAACTTCACATTATTAAAAGCGAAGCTTTTCTATAATTAGGGTCGGTCCGTCCGTACGTCCGTACGTCCGTCCGTCCGAGATAGTTAGCTTTTATTCGTTAATTTAAACATGTTAGAATTGTCCTATTGATTTCAAACTTTGCATGGTGATTCCTGTAGTAGTAAGGTACGATTTAGAAAGCGTAGCAACTCTATAATCGTTACCAGAATGTCCGTACGTCCATTTTAAACATGTTGATTTTTTTACTTTTTTAAAAACAATTTTTTTTGTGTGATAAAAACATCCGATTGATCTGATTTTTTGATTACTGATTCCTATTACAATAAGGTACAATATTATGAGCAAAGCATCTCTATAATCAAGTATTAAAAATATCAGTATGTCCTTAAACAGAATTCCGTAATTAAGAAGTTTTGCAACAAATTTACGTCAAATTTTGTCAAACCTTATATTTTCATATTTTGTATATTCAGTTCTGACACTCAACAAAAGTTAATGTTCGTCTGTCATATCGTTTCAGAGCTTCGCTTTTATGGATGGTGTCATCCTTGTTTTTAAAATAAAAAGATTTACCTTTTTTTGGATATTTTATCCAGGGATCTAAAGGGATATGACAATGGCCGATAAATTGAGATACATCCCCAATGATAATAAACAAAATTACACCTTCTGTAGATTAAGATTAGTGGTTGAAACGTTTGAACACTCAACTTAATGAGCCAACCAATCAAAATTCACTTAGGGTCCACAAAGTTGTTAAGCCAACTAATAAGAAAACGTTACTATAGAACTGTAAGGACTAGTATAATTGTCCCCTTTTTCTCAGTACTTTAACACTGATTAGAAAATTATTTACTATATGTTGAGAAAAAAATACTTTGCTTTTGTATTCCTAATTGGTTACATATGTAAAAAGGGTAGGAATATGGTATCTAAAAAGTATTCAACTTTTTTTAGTAAAAATTACACATTTTCATGTTTTTTAGTCTTTTCTGCATAAGCATTAATGCAACAAAATTTATTGTTTTTTGTGTTTATCAATGTATTGATAATTATTAAAGAAAAGCTTCATTAAATTGGAGTAAAGTGCGATTTAGAATATTTTCGCGGTTTCCCTCAAATTGCTTCTGAACCACAAATAAATTTTACTTAAAAATTGTATATGGAAGGGGGGAGGCAGAGGTCAATAAATAGTTTTGATTTAAATACCAATATTTTTTTTTAGGTGCTTTATCTCTTTCTGTGAAATGATTGGGTTGACAAAAGTATTCTGTCATTTATCACTAAAAATGCATATTGCAATAACCAAGGATAAACAGCCGCTGCGCATATTTAAAGTAGCTAGCTGCCGCTTTAAATTGTTGAAAATACGACGAAACCTGCTTCTTCGTTTTCTTTCATTATTCCAAAAATTGTTAATTGTGCAAAACTTGGTGCGGGTATCGAACCCTGGCCATAACAGAATTTGCATGTGCATACTATTTGTTCTTAATGGCTACAGGCAATTAACAGGGATCTGAAGGGATAAGGTGAATTGATGTACATCCCATTGATGATACACAAAATTACCTCTTCTTTAGATTACAATTAGTTGTTGAAACGTTTGAACACTCAACTAAATGAGCCAATCAATAAAATTCAGCAAAAGTCCCCAAGGTTGTTTAGCCAGTGAATAAGAAAACCTTATTATAAGACTTTGGAGAATAGTGTAATAAACAGCCCATTGTCTTCTCCCTCCCTGGTCAATTAGAGTGTGCTAAAATAAATAAATACATAAAAAATTTGGGAGAATTCACTCAAAGTTCCTTTCGAGCACTTAACCCCTATTTTCTTTGTCTAACCTCTTCGGGGCTACCCACTACCCAGAACCCTAAAAAATATAAAAACAAATGAAAAATTATACCCCCCCCCCCCTATTTTTTTTAATCTTGGAATACTAATTCCTGGGATCATCAGGTAATAAATTATATGCAGCCATTAAGTATGTAACTATGACTTCTTGGTTTATTTTGATCCACCCTGTGGATATATTGACAAAGTGTGTTAGAATGCAAATAATTGAAAGGTATGCAATAAGAAAAGTGCAATTGGTAACCTTTCAATTTGTTGAGTATTGGATAAGGATCAATAACTAGGACAGTAATGATCATAAGTAGCGAAGCAATAACAAAGATGTTTTTTTAGAATAAAGAGGAAGAACTACTGAAAATTGCAAATGGAGATATTGGATGGGATGGCATAATTTTTAAAAAGTTGTAATTAAAAACCAAACTAAAAGAAGCTAAAATTGACTGTTTTTTTATCAGAAGAATGTTAAATATTTAGGTTTGTTATGCATATATTTTCCAATGAAAACCTCCAACCCCTAATTGGATTTTATAAATTATTATTTAAATAACTAGCGATTCCTCCCCCAGCATCTAGAGGCTCTATGTTGGAAGGAATTTGTAGGGCATAAAATTAGCCTAAAACCGGGACTCTATAAAAACGTAATAGCCTAAAGCCATCTACGGACCTATAATAAGTTTATATAAAGGAGGACCACATCGGTTCAGCGGTTAGCAAGATCCTTTCCTACAAACAAAAAAGCTTACTACTTTATTAATAGGATATCGCTTGTTTGCTACACTAGAAGAGCTATACATGAGGACCCGTATGACTTGTATAGCAGCTTTGCTCCTAATAAAAAAATTTTAGGTTGAACGGTACAATTTTAAGCAAGATAATCACATGTATACTTTAAACCAGGGATCTTTAGGGATAATACAATTGATGATAAAATTAACATTATTGATTTGGACAATTATTTAGTTTAGTCCAACCAATCAAGAGTTAAAAAACGATTTTAGCGAAATGTCCTCTACATCCTTGCTTTTAAACTATTTAAATGTTGCAAGAAATAATTGCTTCAAAAGATTATTGGATCATATCATACAAAACAAAATTAACAGATACTTAATTGACATTTTACATGTTTATTATTTTTTTATTATAAAAGTGGTGGGATGTTTGAGAGTGTGTATACCGTTATTCAAGAAAGCTTAATAATGGTTATAATTAGTTTTTCAGCTACTTTTATGGAAAAGAAGAGATTTTTCATTATTCATAGAGAAAAATAGTCGTTGAACCCCCCCCCACCCTTCTCAAAAACAGTACTATAGATAGATAGATAAGATAGATAGATAGATAGATAGATAGATAGATAGATAGATAGATAGATTGATAGATAGATAGATAGATAGATAGATAGATAGATAGATAGATAGATAGATAGATAGATAGATAGATAGATAGATAGATAGATAGATAAACAGATAGATAGATGGATAGATAAACAAGTAGATAAAAATGTTATAGAATAGTTTCACTCATAACCAGGCTGGGAGGGGGCATTGGAATGAAATTTACACTGGTACCCAGTTAAATAACTATTTTTTCATATTCGTTGGCACAAAAACTTTTTGCACTTTAATTGAAATTATATTGCTTGGTTCAACAAATCATTTTCAAGAAAAGGGAAATTTTGATTACCAACAATGATGATGTATATCAAATAAATGTCCATTGTCTTATCCCTTAAGATCCCTGCCTCTAACTAGGTAACTATGGGGGGGCTTTCCTGTTAGTAAATATGTCATTTATGATATTATCCTGTGCAGAGTCCGTGACAAATTTTCTTACTTTTTAATTATATTTTTTTTGTAGGGATCGAAAGGGATATCTCCTATGATGATAAATAAAACTACCCCTTCTGTACATTAAATTATCAAATAAAAAGTTTGAAACAACCGTTCAAGATTTAAGTAAAGCACCCATAGTTATTAAGATATTGAGTTCACAAAAATTTGGGTACCAGTATAATGTCTCCACCCTCCATGATTATTCGAGTCAAATTAACCTTTCCTCCAACAAACTTCTTCTCAAGCAATAGTTATAATCTACAGAAGGGGTAGTTTTGTTCATTATCATTATTGGGGATGTATATAGTATTAATATCAGTTAATCAATCCCTGAAAAAAAGAGAAATGTTCTCCAATAACTTAAATTATCCTTTATAAAAGTCCCCTCCATGGGTTTTTGTAACTTTCTTTTTAAAGGTAAATCAAAACATAATTATTATTTCCGAATATATGTCTATTTCCTTGTTTTTGGGGTCTTTTAAATACCTTTCTCGTATTCATTCGAATCCGGTGGATAGAAACCGGTTCTCATCCATACGAAAAAACTGATGAACTCCAATTTAGTTTCCGAAAGTGTACCTATGTCTAGCATCGTATTATATCCAGCTTTCTACGAATATAAAAATTTACAATAATAAGATTAAAAGCAGTTTTTTTAAACGGTGCCTTCGGAACCTCGGGGCTAAAACAACTAGTTTTAATCTTATAATTGTACATTCTATATCCGCGGAAAGCCGTTTATAATACGATGCGAGAAATAACTCTTCCTAATATATGTCTATTTCCCTGTTTTTGGGGTCTTTTAAATACCTTTCTTTTGATCTCAGTAGGTTTCAACACTCTTTAAAAGTACTTAAAGGGGTTCTTTGTGTGAGTTTTTTTTTCTAAAAAAAAACACACTGTACTTAGTTAAAGGGATCTTAGGGGATAAGACAATGGACAATAAATTTATATACAACCCCAATAATGTTGTTAAACAAAATGTAGATTAAAATTATTGCTTCAAAATTTTAGAACCAACCAACTTAATAGTTATTTCTCGCCTCGTATTATAAACAGCTTTCCGCGGATATAGAATGTACAATTATGAGATTAAAACCAGTTTTTTTAGCCCCGATGTGCCGGAGGCACCGGCTAAAAAACTGGTTTTAATCTTATGATTGTACATTTTTATATTCGTAGAAAGCTGGATATAATACGACGCTAGACATAATTTTTTCATATGAATGAGAACCGGTTCCTATCCACCGGATTCGAATGAATACGAGAAATATAATAAAAGTACCCAAAGTTGTTAAACAACAAGTAAAATAACGTGATTAAAAACACTTTGAGTACCAGTGTAATTTACAGTAAAAATGTATCCTCTCTGAAGGTTCCCCAAAAGAAAAACTCAATTAGTTTATTAGTTATAGAAATCTTAGACTTCAGACAAAAAAAACTTACTTTTTTTAAATAATAGGACAACTGTCATAATATTTTTTCTCTCGTATTCATTTGAAATCGATTAATATCCTGCGGATTAGAACCGGTTCTCATGTATACGAAAAAATTAGGTCTATCATCATATTATATCCAGATTTCTACAAATATAAAAATATAAAATCATAAGATTAAAACCAGTTTTTTAGCCCGTGCCTTCGGCAATTCGGGCCTTAAAATCTTATAATTTTACATTTTATATCCGCGGAAAGCTGTTTATAATACTATGAAAGAAATAACTATTCTCTCGTATTCATTCGAAATCGATTAATATCCGGTGGATTAGAACCGGTTCTCATCAATAAGAAAAAAACTATGTCTAGCATTGTATTATATCCAGTGTTCTACGAATATAAAAATGTACAATCATAAGATTAAAACCAGTTTTTTAGCCCGTGCTTTCGGCATCTCGGGACTAAAAATCTTATAATTGTATATTTTATATCCGCGGAAAGCTGTTTATAATACGATACGAGAAATAACTATTCCTGTATCTCTTTACTATCTCCTTTTCTCTCCTCTCTATCTATCTATCTATCTCTTTCTTTTCTTTTGTCCTAAATCTGTATTCAATCTCTTCCTTAATCTCATTTTATCAGGGATTTTAAGGGATACGACAATGGATGAAAAATTTATGTTAATCCGCAATGATGATGAACAAAATAATCCTATTTGTTTTCAAAATTGTTGCTTAAAAGTTTGGAGACTATTGGTTTAAACCAACCAATCTATTATTTCACCCAAAGAATATGAGAATGTGTTTATTAAACTTTGGGTACCAGTATAATTTACAGTCCAATGTCCCCTCCCTCCTTCCCTCCCTCC
>NC_137273.1:31212745-31242229 GCF_053477335.1 Acartia tonsa
CCTCTAGTGGCACTTTAAATGTTTTTGTTTGTTAAATTTAATTTTTTATGTACGATACCACCTTATTTGACGTTGAAGTCTCCCCTAAGGGGGGGATTTTTTTGTTTTTGGGGGGGTTAGGGGTGTCCCACCCCTCAAGAAAATATCTTAAAACCACCACAGGACCAGTAGGTATATTCCCTGAAGAGTAGAGCCCATTCGGTTCAGTGGTTACCGATATCTTAAGCTTCAGACGGACAGACAGACGGACAGACGGACAAACGGACAGACAGACGGACAGACAGACATCGTTCTACTTTGTATTGTAGATAAATAAAAAATCGTTGATTTAAAGGGATAAGACAATGGCCGATAAATTGAATACATCCTTGATGATGATACAGAAAATTACCCCTTCTGTAGATTTCAATTAGTGATTGAAACGGTTGGACACTCATCTTAATGAAAAAACCAATTATAATTTATGGAAAGTCCCCAAAGTTGATAAGCCAAGTAACAAGAAAACGTTATATTAAACTTTGGGGACTATAATGATAAACAGCCCAATGTCCGCTCCCTCCCTGATTACCATTACTGAATAACTATCCCTACCCCTTGTGGTAAGAGCATGGTAATAAAATGTTTTTATGTATACACGACAACAAAACATCAAAGTAGCTTTGCCAGGGAAGGGAGGGGACATTGGGCATTAAATTAAACAGGTCCTCTAGATGATGACCTCTTCGAGGCTAGGTGTCGCTCAATTGCCCAGGGTATTAAGTAAGGTAACACCCAATAGACAACCAACTCTTTGATTGCACAACCTTTGTCTGTTCATGGTAATGAGTTACACCTGTTTTGGGCCAAGACACTACCCCTACTCTAACTTTTTTGAGACGAGACTCGATCCCATCGACTCCCCGACGACGAGCGGTCGTAGGTTAGATAAACCTAGATAAAAATGCTTAAAAATTCAACTGTTTATATATCTGACTTACATAAATGTTATGAAAAAAATGTGTACATCCTCTGACCAATAATATGGTCGAATTGTTACTACCCTGTATTAATAATGTTTGGAAAAGGATTGTTCATATAGCCTTTTTATATTTATTGATAGAGTTTTGTACTTTAATATATGTGTGTGTGTGTGTGTATTTTTTTAAATCTTGTATATAAGCTTAACATATTTGTCTGGGATCTTAAGGGATATGGCAATGAAAGATTTATTGATATACATCCCCAATGATGATAAACAAAATCATCCTACTTGTAGATAAAAATTACCAAATAAGATTTGATATAAGTGCCTCAAGTATTTTCATAAAACTTTGGGTACCAGTACAATTTTAGACCAATGTCCCCTCAACCCCTGCATATCAGTAGATTTAATATAACCATGCGATAAATAGCATACAGGGAGAGGACAATGAAGGTTAAATAATCTACAACACTTTCATCCTCTAGAAAGGCAGAAAAATTATACTAATGTTTCTAATTCCCTAAATAGATTGATAGTCAAATGATTAATTTATATAGATAAATGATAGATAAATAGATATATAATTGAATGGATAGATAAATGAATGGAAAGATAAATAAATGAATAGATAAATGGTTGGATAAATAATTGTATGTATAGATAAATGAATGGATAAATGAATGAATAATTAAACGACTGGACAGATAAATTAATGGATAGATAAATAGATTGATAAATAAATGGATAGATAAATAAATGGATAGATAAATAAATGGATAGATAAGTGATTGGATAGATAAATGAATGAATAGATAAATAAATGGATAGATAAATTAATATATAGATACATGAAAACGTAGATAAATGAATGGTCAGATAAATGATGCATAGATAAATTGATAGATAGTTGTAAATATACTTGATGATTGTTAGATTGATAGATAGACTTATAAATTTAAAGGTTCATGTTGGGTAAACTTCCTTCTTCCTTCTTTAAAGTGAATCTAGTGGCGTAGCCGGGGTGCTGCCACTTTTACCACTAGCAAAAGTACAACCACTGTGTTTTTGAAAAATATTGGGTGTTTTTGTCAATTTCGTTTTTAGCTGTATTTTTGGCAATATTTTTTTATCCACTGTCAAAATTACACCTTTCCGCTGTCATAAACACAGTTTTACTGTCAAGTTTACACCCATGAAATTCAAGTGTGCTGTCAAATTCACAGTTTTGATGACAAAAATACACCTACTTTTAAATTAATATTAATTATAAATATTTTGACCAAGTTGTTAAAACTTATAACTATTAATAATAGTTAAATCAATCTACTAATTGTTTAGAACAAAGCCATGTTTAAATGAAAGATTAAATAGGTGAACAACAGGACTATAATACTTGGCATAATTTCTTTTAAAAGTTTAGTAGAAATATTGTCAGGTCCACAACTTAGTTTAGGTTTTAGTTTATTAAGAGTATAAAAAATTATTTGAGGGGTGATTTTTTGAAAGACAAAATTTTCATTGACTGGAACCCCAAGGTAGTCATTAAAATCATCAGCCGCCAGTAAATAAATAAAAAAATGTAGATATATATCTATAATACAAAGTAGAATGATGTCTGTCCGTCCGTCTGTCTGTCTGTCTGTCCGTCTGTCCGTCCCTTAAGATCTCGGTAACCACTGAACCGATCGGATTCCAATCTTCAGGGAATATACCTACTGGTCCTGTGGTTGTTTTAGGCTATTTTCTTGGGGGGTGGGACACCCCCAACCCCTACCTCCCCCCCCCAAAAAAAAAATAAAAATCCCCCCCCTTTTTTTTGCTGAAGATTTCCTTGGTCCTTTTACAAATTTAACAAACTAATTTTTTCTGATCACCTCTTGGAGCAAAGACCCTAGTGGCTATGGGCAAAACCTCTACTAAAATAGATAAAGAGATAGATAGATAGATGTTGTTATTACACGATTATGAATAATAATCGATGTGCCATCACTTACGTGTATCACACTATCAAATCATCAGAACTGCAATTTATTACTACAGCATAAAACACTATTTTGGATATCGTGTCCTTTTTGCATCTAAGCTACTCCTAAATTTACTTTGTCTGTCCGTCCTTCTGTCCGCCAGTCAGTCCAAACCACTATTAAGGAAAAGTAATCTAAGATATAATGCGAAATTTTTGTGAAGATATCATTTATAGAAGACCATTCGTTATAGAACTTATGTCAGTTTTTCGGTTATGCTACAAAAGACATGAACATATTTTCTATTACATTGTCTTATCCTTTTTTTCTTTTCATCCTCCTATTTTGTATCACCACTGACAATCTACACTACATCTCACTTTGTCTGTTTGTCCCTCCATGATAATTTTATGTTTCGCCATTCATGATTTTTTTTATCCTTATTATGAATTACCTAAATGATTTTGTAGTTATGACCTGGGAGGAAGGGAACATGAGGCTGTTTATTAAACTAGGCCCCAAAGTTATAATAACGTTTTCTTATTCGTCTACTTGATAATTTTTAAATTTTGATTGGTTAGTTTATTAAGTTAAGTGTCAAAGGTTTTTCAACCATTAATTGTAATCTACAGAAGGGGTAATTTTGTTTATCATCATTAGTGATGCACATTAATTTTTCAGCCCTTGTTTTATCTATTTAGGTTCCTAAGTTTTAATAATATGTGGAAATAAAGACACACCATAATAAGCTTGCTTATATTCATTCCATGTATGTAAATAATTCAGGGAATGAGGTATAAGACCATGGCCGATAAATTGATGTATATCCCCGATGATGATATACAAAATTACCCATTCTCTAGATTATAATTAGTTGTTGAAATGTTTGAACAGTCAACTTAATAAACCAAACAATAAAAAATTAATAAAAGTCCCCAAAGTTGTTGAGTTAAAGAATAATAAAAAAACTATTATAAAACTTTGGGGACAAATGTAATAATCATCCCATTGTCCCCTCCCTCCCTGCATTCTATGCATGTAAATAAAACATGGACTAAGGGATAAGACGGTGGATAAATACATAAAATAACATGATGTATGTCTGTCTGTACCAAAGGATCTCTCTAACCGGCTAAACGATATTGTAATTAAGCCCCTCATAGGTCCAGGAAGGTTTCAAAACTATTTTGGGGAAGGGTATCCCCCCCCCACCCCAAGCAAATTTTACCCCTGGGGTAAAAATTTTAAGAAGGGGTAAAAAAAATTTGCCGCCATTTACCACCCCCACCCCCCTCTTTAAAAAGTTTTACCTTCCCCCAAATATAAAAGCTTGGACGCCCTTTGGTATCACTCACATTCATATTCAAATTTAAATTATCGGTTAAAAGGTCCGGGCACCATTAGTTTGAATTTTAAAAAATATAAAAATAGTCAAAGTTTTTAAGCAAACGAATGAGAGATTGTGTTTATAAAACTTTGGGTACCAGTATAATTTACAGTCCAATGTTCCCTCCCTTCTTGATATAGATACTAGACAGAGATAAGGATTGACACTACATACATATTAAAGGACCCACGGATAATGCATTGTTGTATTACAGAAAACTAGACCATAACATAATATTTATCCTTTTCTAAATCCACATTAAAGGACCCACGGATATTGCATTGTTGTATTACAGAAAACCAGACTATAACATATACTAACCTACATTACATATTAAAGGATCCACGGATATTGCACTGTTGTATTACAGAAAACCAGACTATAACATATACTAACCTACATTACATATTAAAGGATCCACGGATAATGCATTGTTGTATTACAGAAAACTAGACCATAACATAATATTCATCCTTTTCTAAATCCACATTAAAGGACCCACGGATATTGCATTGTTGTATTACAGAAAAACAGACCATAACATCATACTAAAGAACTGGCACTACATACATATTAAAGGACCCACGGATTTTGCATTGTTGTATTATAGAAAACCAGACTATAACATACATCTTAAAGGACCCAAAGAAATTGCACTGTTGTATTACAGAAAACCAGAATACTAAAGAACTGATACTACATATTTAAGGACCCACAGAAATTGCACTGTTGCATTACCGAAAACCAGACGATAGCATAATACTAACCTACACTACATACATATTAAAGAACCCACGGATATTAAATTGTTGTATTACAGAAAAACAGACTAACCTACATTACATATTAAAGGATCCACGGATATTGCACTGTTGTATTACAGAAAACCAGACTATAACATAATACTAACCTACACTACATACATATTAAAAGACCCACGGATTTTGCATTGTTGCATTATAGAAAACCAGACCATAACATAATATTTATCCCTTTCTAAATCCATATTAAAGGACCCACGGATTTTGCGTTGTTGCATTGTAGAAAGCCAGACCAAAACATACACATTAAAGGACCCACAGATATTGCACTGTTGTATTACAGAAAACCAGACTATAACATAATACTAAAGAACTGACACTTCATATTTAAGGACCCACAGAAATTTCACTTTTGCATTACAGAAAACCAGACCATAGCATAATACTAATCTACACTACGTACATATTAAAGGATCCACAGATATTGAATTGCTGCATTACAGAAAACCAGACCATAACATGATACTTATTTTTTCTATATACGTATTTAGGGTACCACGGATATGGCATTGTTTGAAAACCAGACCATACCATAAGCATGCCCAAATTTAGGATAATTTTGGTACATTTTTAAAGGTAACATTGTAAAGATATAATATTTTTTTAATCATTTGATATGGTTAATGTACTCTAACAAATTTAAATTTATTCTCTCTTAATCTATTTATCTCACTCCGTCTCTATCTCGCTCTCTCTCTCTCTCTCTCTCTCTATTTCTCTCTTTCTCTCTCTCTCTCTCTCTCTCTCTCTCTCTCTCTCTCTCTCTCTCTCTCTCTCTTCTCTCTCTCTCTCTCTCTCTCTCTCTCTCTCTCTCTCTCTCTCTCTCTCTCTCTCTCTCTCTCTCTCTCTTTCTCTCTCTCTCCCTCTCTCCCTCTCTCTCTCTCTCTCTCTCTCTCTCTCTCTCTTTCTCCTTCTCTGTCTCTCTCTATATCTCTCTCGTTTACTCTCTCTCTCTCTCTCTTCTCCCCAAATGTTAAAATTGTGATACCACAAATTTCCCATTATTGGTGACATTTAAATTGTTAGTTATTGATTTCTTAATAATTTATATGTTATTATCTTAAGGGATTAGACAATGGACAATAAATTGATGTACATCCCCAATAATCATGAACAAAATAGGTACTATGTCAGATGCATGACATAATTAATAAGAGTTTGAGGAATGCCTTTCCCCCAAACAGGCACAACAGTTAAAACTTCCAGACAAAGGTCGTGCAATCAAAGTGTTGGTTGTCTACAATATTTAGGATGTTGATGTCCTGAGACCTACGTTGTTATCCAACCGTCTCTAGATGTATTATTTAGGTATTATCTAAGATTCTTCAAAATTACTTGATCATAATTGAGACAAAATGTATGATAAACCCATAAACAAAATATTAAACCTACCTTATTAGCTGTCAATCTCGCCAACTCTTTATACTCTCCACCGCCCGACGGCTTCAGCAGCGCCGTTGACAGCGGCTGTTGTTCCGCCGCCGCTACAATTGCCGCTTTAGCCAGCGGCGACTGAAGCTGATCAGCCTCCTTTTCACTATCAATGACCTCAAAGTCGTCACTATCCGAGTAGTCGGTGCCTATGGCCTGATCTTCGCTTGAGAAACTCACTTTTTTCACCACACTGTCCTTTTTCTCAGCTGTTGCAGCGGCTTCTGCCGCTTTTTTATCCTCATCATCATAGCAGTCATCTGCATTTACTAACTTGTTGTGCTTAGTGTTAGCAAACGTTGTTTCGGCAACATTTTCACTTAGAGCAGCTGTATTGTCATCAATATTGGTAGCATTTTCGGTAGTAGCTAAATTTTTTGTGAAGATTTTATGAATTAGTACTTTTCTATAAATATGGTCGGTCTGTTCGTAAGTCTGTAGTACTATCCTTAATGACGTATGTTTATCAAATTTTCAAAATAATATTCTGTTTCTTTAATTTGTCCATTTGATTTGTTAATCTTAGCTTTTATGGATGTTGTCATCCTTGCTTAAATAGATATGATCTAAAATAAATGTTTAGTCATTTAGCCGTTTGTTATCGTAGAACGTTTGTCGACGGATTTTAAAACAATATATGAAAGGAGCTATACAAAGAAAATAATGTTAGTTTTCTCTCTCAAAATTAATATCTGCTGCATTAGAACTTGTTCTCAGCCATATTGAAAAATCATTTATAGCATTGTATAACAGACAGTTTTCCACAAAATCATGAAATTAATGCCAGTTTTTTACCTTAAGCCTTCGACCCGTCGGGGCTAACAAAACTTGTTTTAATCTTATGATTGTTCATTTTAATATCCGCAGAAAGCTGTCTATATACGAAACGATAAGTAAAATCTTCACTTCCCTGTTTCACAACAATCGTCTGATTCTTCAGTAGTAGCAATAATTTCTTTGTTGATAACTATTTCAGCAGCATCTTCTTGTTCAACAACATCAATGGTGCCACTTTCATGGCTTGATTTTCTGCTATTTGATAAACAAAAGTGTATATTTAAAATGGATTTATTATTAATAAAATCTCATACCGGATTAAAATGAACTCTAATACATTGAAAATTGTAGCTTGCTAAAATAACGATGAATAAGATAATTATATCATACAAAAGTTGTTTACTAAAATGTGAAAAAAATCAGCATGCTTTAAATGGACGTACGGACTTTATGGTTTCGAGTTGATACACTTCCTAAATAGTACCTAACTGTTATAGGAATCATCATACAAAGTTTAAAATCTATAGAACAATTTTAACATGCCTAAATTAACAAAAACGAGCTAACCGTAACGGACCTGCCATAATTATATAAAAGCTTCACTTTAAAAAAAAAAAAAACTTTATTTTCAACCTTGAAGGGTTAGATGTGTAATTAGAGCTGAATGAAGATTTCTTGGTTGATATTTTCTTTCCAATTATTCCAGAAAATTTGTCCTGGTTTATATGGTTCAAAGTTGATTTTGTTAAGTAGTTGAATTTTGTAGGTATATCTATCCTTCTAATAGAGTGGCCTTTTTATTTAAGATGGGACTACTTTTTTATATTAATTTTAATTTTTTTCTCTCTTTCTTTTTCATTCTCTCTCTCTCTCTATCTATCTATTTCTCTCTCTTTATCTTTCTATCTCTTTCTTATCTTTTATTTTTATTTCTCTCTTTAAGCTTTCATCCTTTCACTCTAAACCATTTCTATATCTCTTTCTCTTTCTCTCTCTCTCTCTCTCTCTCTCTCTCTCTCTCTCTCTCTCTCTCTCTCTCTCTCTCTCTCTCTCTCTCTCTCTCTCTCTCTTCTCTCTCTCTCTTTCTTAATCTCTCAATCTCTCTTTTATCTATTTAGTTTTACCCCATTCTACTTTTATATCTCTATCTATCTATCTATCTATCTAAACAATAAAATCTTAGAACTTAGTCTTAAAATAATTACAAAAATCAACTTTGCCTTGTTATAATTAGTGGCTGTATCATTATCAAGACTTTCGACAGATGTTGTTAAAACTTTTTCAATATCAGCTGGCCTTTCAGACTGATTTTCATTGTCTGTTGCAAAAGTATTGTCTGTCTGTTTGTCTGTTGCACTTATTTTCTTGGTAGATTTTTTGTTGACACTTGTTTTCTTAGCTGCGCTAATGTTTGTATTATCTTCCTTGTTTATTTCTTTATTGGGCTTCGCTTCTTTGATATCATGATCGTTCTTGTTTGCATGATTATCATTGCTTGCTACGTCATAATTTTCAAAGTCATTGCTGCAATTTTTGCTAATTAGAGCCTTTGCTTCATCATTTGAATTGTCGGTTGATGGATGTTCATCGGATTTTGTTTCATTTGCATTAACATAATTATCAACATGTTCCATAACAATGCTTTCTATTTCAATGGAGCTTTGATTTGAAGATTTTCTGCTTGACTTGATTCCCGCGTTTTCATCAATATTGACATGCATGTTGTCATCAAGAGTTTCTCCAGTGTCTTGCTGTGAAGAGATGTCACTTTCCTCACGGTGAGCCATCTTTTCTGGGTTCTCATTTGACATGTTGATGTCTTCATTATTATTTTCAGTATTTGAAACTTCTTCTATATTCGCTTTAATACGGTCTAATTTAGCTTTAAGATCGTTATCAGATATGGTTTTTGTAACTGCGGCCTTTTTAAGGCCGGCAACTTTAGGGTTGGCGTTAGCGGTTGAATCTTTAGAAGATTTTCTTTGTTCGTTGGCGGATTTTTCAATTTTATCCTGCGGATTTTTGTCGGCAACTACTGCATTTTTAGATCCACGTTTTTCTAGGCGATGTCTGCCAACGGCTGGCTGTCTACCAGCGGCAGCGGCGTTTACAGATTTACCGGAAACATGCTTGAAGTTGTCATCGCCGACAGCGTCTATTCGGTTAGGACCGCTCATTGTCTTGCCTAGCCGAAATGGGCTGCGTCTTTGGGACGGCCGTTTGCTGTTCTGCAGCTGCTGCCTATTGATATCATCAGTTTGAACTTGGTTCGCATCCTCAATAGCAATATTTTCAGCAGCTTCTTCAACATCAAAGTTAGCAACGGTTGTTTTAACCTCCTCATTAGTATTAATTTTAGGGTTACTATCTTCGCCAACTAGCATTTTGTTACTGTTTATCTTGATAATTGGCTTGGGTTTGCTTCTATTAGCTGGTACAGTTATAGATACAACGTTCTCCTAGTTTTCAAAAACCCTCTTTAAAAGATATCTACTTTATCAATTTTAATGCTAGATATTTTTTATTTATTTACGATGCTCTCTTATGAAGCATTTGAGTTACTTTTTCCAAAGTTTGAAATGAGTAGGTAGATTCTTTTAATAAACAATAAACATAGTAAGAAATTGTATGAATCTTAAATTTTTAAATGTTACTTTTTTTATTTTCCATTAACATTTCCCTACACCCCTAGCTATGGAAAATTTTATGATCTAAAAGATCTTTCATATGCATTTCCTATCAGGGTTTGAGGGAAGGGTCTTTTGGAAATTTTTCCACTTGAAAACTTTTTTGATACCCTCCACGAAAATAGTTATGAACCTACCCTGAACCTACAAGCTTTACTGTAAACGAGAACCATATCGGTTCAGTGGTTACCGAGATCCTTTGCTACAGACAAACACACATCTTTTTACTGTTACATAAGTATTATTTCATTGTTCTTTTTTAAATTGCAGGGAAGATAAATTTATATCCCATTAACATAGCCTTGTGTTTAATAATTCAAGGGAGAGAGAGTCCCCAAAGTTTTATAATAACGTTTTCTTATTCGTATGCTTAATTTATGGGGACTTTGGTTCATTGAGTTGAGTGTCGAAACATGTTAACCCCTAACCGTAATCAACAGAATGAGTAATTTGTGAATCATCAATTTATCAGACATTGTCTTATCCCTTTATATCCCTGAACATTTCCTATTGTTATTTGGCAGACTAAAATATTTACACACCCAATCTTAATATCAATATGTCTAGAAGAATCAGTCTGGCTTTCTGTCTTTCTTTCTATCTATCTATATGTCTGTCTGTCTATCTATCTATCTGTCTGTCTGTCTATCTGTATGTAAAACATTTTCATACCCAATCTTAATATCAACAAGTCTACAAGAATCAGTCCGGCTTTCTGTCTGTCTGTCTGTCAATCTATCTAGCTATCTATCTATCTATTTATCTATTTATCTATCTATCTATCTATCTATCTATCTATCTATCTATCTATCTATCTATCTATCTATCTATCTATCTATCTATCTATCTATCTATCTATCTATCTATCTATCTATCTATCTATCTATCTATCTATCTATCTATCTATCTATCTATCTATCTATCTATCTATCTATCTATCTATCTATCTATCTATCTATCTATCTATCTATCTATCTATCTATCTATCTATCTATCTATCTATCTATCTATCTATCTATCTATCTATCTATCTATCTATATATATATATATATATATATATATCTATCTATGTTGGCAGAGCATAACATATAAACGCCCTAGTTTTTATTATTTTTTCTTCTCTCAATAGAAAATCATTTTTTACACAGCAGTGTTTCTTCATTTATACCAATATTGTATCTATATTTATTTAGGACTTTTAGGACTGAGAAAAAAGGTTATAAATATATAAATGACTCCTACTGCAAGGTTTATTCCCCAACAGAGTTTAGAAGCTTTCTTGATAGATGAATAACATTAGTATAAATACCCACAATATGACATAATAGATATTTGAGGAAATGTTATATTTTTCGCTAAAAACAGTTCACAGTGCGTATGAAGGTGCTTTGACTTTTGTGTCAGAACCTAAATTGGGACATAGTGCATTTCTTTACCCTAGGTTAGGTAACTTCATTTCACTTTTTAACAAAATCTAAAATGCAGCCGTTTTTGGAAAAAATTAGATTTGAAAATTTCAAGTTCAATTTTCATCCACTAGGAGTTACCGCATAATCATGACAAGAAAAGCAAATATTAATTATCTAAAATTTTGAACAACTTTGCTTTTATAAAGTCTGTCATAAAAACTCTCTATATATGATTTATTTAAGGCTGAATTTTCGTGACCTTAGCAAAGCAACTGATAAAAATGGCCATGAATCAACTCACTTCAGGAGTGGTTTTATGAAGAACTTTATAAAAGCAAACTTGTTCAAAATTTTAAATAAATAATCTTTGCTTTTCTTGTCATGGTTATTTGGTAACTCCTAGTGGATAAAAATTGAACTTGAAATTTTCAAGTCTAATTTTCTCAAAAATGGCTGCATTTTAAATTTCATTGAAAAGTGAAATGAAGTTACCTAACCTAGGGTAATGAAATACACTATGCCCCAATTTAGGTTCTGACACAAAAGTCAAAGCACCTTCAAACGCACTGTGAGTTGGTTGTCTGTTTGTATAAACACTGTGTCTATTTTGTTAGTCAAGGGTAATGTTGAAAGAGTAAAAATCATTGGTTTTCAAGCTACTCCCATATTCACTAAAAATTAGAATAAGTGTACAGTTTTGATTCTGTATTAAACTTTTTCTAGGCAGGTTCTAGACTGTTTTTTATTAAATGCTTACACCTTAAAAGGCATAGAAAAAAGATGCTCATGGCTGATCAAATTGTGATTTTTTTTAAAGTAAGTATAAAAGCATCAATTTTTAGTAACTCTTCTAAGGATTCTAAGAACTTTGGGGACTTTTATTAAAGCAGTGTTCAAACTTTTCCACCACGAATTTTAACAGTATTTGTAGTTTTGCTTAATATGACTAAGACTGTAAATCAATTTATCGTCCATTGTCTTATCCCTTAGAACCTTGGTAAAAGATAAGACGTTTGACTTATGTCATAAATTTGAACCTTAGGTGTCAACAGCGATACAGAGATAGGTAAACAAAAGATTAATTAATCCTGTAAAAAAAATCTTTACTACTTTGGATACTTGTGTAATTTACAAGTCAATGTGCCCTTCTTCATTCATATTGTAAAATTTAGAATATTTATTATCGCCCATTGTACAATCCCTGTTTCCCAGAGGTCAAAAGGATTATTTCCATGGTTCTAAAGGGATAAGACAATGGCTGATAAATTAATGTACATCCACAATGATGATACACAAAATTACCACTTCTGTACATTACACTTAGTGATTGAAACGTTTGAACACTCAACTTTATGATCCAACCCCCAAAGTTGTTGAGCCAACAAATAAGAAAACGTTACTAAAAAACTTTGGGTACCAGCCCAATGTCCCCTCCCTCCCTGATTATTTCTGTAAAAAAAAAGTACTATGGCAAAAACATTTTAAAATTCCTATAGAAAATCACACTTTTTACAGGGGGGGACTAAAAGATATAATACAAAAAGTACCGGGCGAGATAGGTCAATAGCTGATAAATTAAAATTCCACCAATTAATCCTTTGTATGTAAAAGGATATAAATTTGTCTATTTGTATTTCATCGCGGAACAAATATGATTCTGCTTTTTCAGTGAAGCTTATTATGATTATTTTGTGGGAGGGCGATTTAACCATAGGCGTCCAAGGGGGGGGGTAATGGGCCATTTGGCACCCCCAAACGATTTTGGGGGTGCCGTAGGCACCCCCAAAATTTTGTGAACAATACCCCCCCCAAAAAAAAATTACCCCTACCTTGGGGGTGCCGTAGGCACCCCCAACGATTTTGGGGGGGGTATTTACCCCCCCCCCAAACCATTTTGGGGGGGGTAATTACCCCCCCAAAATAAATGTTCTTTAAAAAAAATTTTTTGGGGGGGTATTTACCCCCCCCAAATTGAATGTTCTTAAAAAAAAAATTTACTGAAAATTTTTTTTTGGGGGGGGAGGGAGTAATCCCCGCCCCCCCCCCCCCCCCCTAAAAAAAGTCATAGTGTGACTCGAGCATTGAGGTGTAATATATTTTATGTTCCTCGTTTGGTCTCCCAATGGTTAATGAAAAGTATATCCTAAATGGCTTTTTATAGTTTATTTTAGGATAGGTTATATTGGTTTAGGTGATTGCCCCACATGGTTAAGCAATTGGCCCCCCGCAGGGGCTAGAAATAGGAGAGAAGCTTGTGTGAAAAAAACGAAGAAACGCCCCTTAAAGAGCGTTGCCACAAAAGGGACTATACCCCAATATAGTCCAACCAGTTAAATCAGTTCTTAACCATGATAACAAAAAAATTAATAGTTTGATCATGTTTTATTTGCTTGGGCCTTTATAAGGGCTAAAACCATCCCGGGGATCTATGATGTAATTGTAAAGCACTGAAGATTCCATAAAATAGATACCTAACTAAATTAAATATTTCATTAAATAATGAAAAAGAATTTCTACAGGCGATTTCTTTTGGGAGGATGTCAGGGTGTCTCAAAACTAGTTATAAAACTTACCAGGACCTATAAGACGCTTCACTTTAAAGTATAATCATATTAGTTCATTGGTTAGTGAGTTAATTATTGTATTTTTATGTTCTAAAGAATGAGATACTACTATATATGTGAATAGTAGTGGCGCCCTTAGCATCTAAGAACTCGTGTTTTCTAAAGGGTAAAAAGGGAGGAGAAAAATAGCCTAAAAGCACTCAAAGGATTGACCTATAATAGTGTGGAACCATCATGGGATCTATGTGAAGCTTTCCTAAAAAGGAGAACTCAAAGTAATGAAATCTGAAGCTATAGTCAAATAAACCTTACTTACTACTTTATGTTATAGGATAGTACTTATTAACTTAATAGATTAGGTAGGTGCTTTTTTTACATAATTAAATTACCCCCCCCAAAAATTTTACCCCCGGGGTAAATTAGTTTGGGGGGGGTAATTACCCCCCCCAACAGATTTGGGGGGAGTATTTACCCCCCCCAACAGACTTTAGGGGGGGTAATTACCCCCCCCAATCAAATTTTACCCCCGGGGTAAAAATTTTGGGGGGGGTAAAAAAAAATTTCGGCGCGCTTCGCGCGCCATTTTACCCCCCCCAAACACGAATTACCCCCCCCCCCTAAAATTTTTTACCCCCCCAAAAAAAAAAGCTTGGACGCCCCTGGATTTAACCCTCAAAAAATTCTCTTCACTTTAATATTTAAACCAAAAATGGAAAGTTTGGGATTGAATTACCCCTCCCCACTTATCTCAAGTGTCCCTAAAGCCTCTAGGGGCATACCCTCTAGTAATATGAAGATGAAGGAAGTCTAAATATTGAAAACGAGATTCAAAATGCTAAAAAAAATAAGGGTTTTCCAATTACATTGATAAAATCTTATAATCTTATGCAGTTCTTCTCGCAAATAAGCCCCAAAATACAGAAGTCTTAAGGAATAAGACAATGGACGATAAATAGGAGTACTTTCCCATTCATGAAAAACTAAACTAACCCTTCTGTAGATTAATTAATTAAAAAGTTTGGTTTAAGCCAACCAATCAAAATTCAATAAAAGTATCAAATTTTTTAAAAGCAAACCAACTCTCTCTCTCTCTCTCTTTCTTTCTCTCTTTTTATCTTTTTTTTGCTTTTTCTTCTTCTTTCTACTTCTCTCTTCCCCTTTTAACCTACTTATCATTATCTCTTTTTTAAAAGCGAAGCTTTTCTATAATTAGGGTCGGTCCGTCCGTACGTCCGTCCGTAACGGATAGCTTTTTTCGTTAATTTAGACATGCTAGAATTGTCGTTTTGATTTCAAATTTTGTATGGTGATTTCTGTTGTAGTTAGGTACAATTTAGAAAGCGTAGCAACTCTGTAATCGTTACCAGAATGTCCGTACGTCTATTTTCAACATGTTGATTTTTTCACTTTTTTAACAACAAATTTTTATATGATCTAATTATCCGATTGATCTGATTTTTGGTATACTGATTCCTGGGACAACAAAGTACAATATTTTAAGCGAAGCAACTCTATAATCAAGTCCTAAAAATGTAAGTATGCCCTTGATCATTATCCTGCATCAAGCAAGTTTTCAACAAATTTACTTACAATTGATATAGACTCATATTCATTTATATTCTGATTATTTTGTTCTGACACTATACATGTGTTAATGTCCGTTTGTCCTATCGTTTCAGTGCTTCGCTTTTATGGATTTTGTCATCCTTGTTTAATGCATAAATTTACCATTGAAATGCTATTATTCTTTGAATTACTTGTTTGTTGTTACGAAGCTACTCCATAATTCACTAGATTTTAAGATGAAAGATTTTTAGACTTTTTTTTCTTATCTATCAACCTATCTTAAAGGCTAACTTTCATAATATTTTATTATTCTATTTTTTTTATATATCTATCTATTCATTCATCTATCTATTGATCTATTTTCTAAACATATAATTATAATCATATAAAATAGTATGTTTTTTTTTGTCAGAAGCTTTTTAGATCTCAATAACCTAAGAGCCGATTGGATTCTCTATTTTAGTTAATGGTTCACGTGATGGTTTTAGACTATTCAATTTTAAGATTTAAGACTAGAGACGTGTTTAGTCTTTTTTCTATCCCATCTCTATCCCTTCGAATACAGAGCCCCTAGAGGCTAAGAACATAGATGTAGGTTTATTTTTAAAGAGGGTTTTTTTCCTTGGAGTTAGATTTGCTGGTAGCTCTGGAAACAGGACGATGCAGGCTTGCTGATCGGTCAGATTCAAACCTAGATAAATAGATAGATATGAGAAACTAGGGAGTTTTAGGTTAGACAGACAGACAATTATACATACATACAGATAGACAAATAGATAAATAGATAGATAGACATACAGAAATAAATACTACTTAATGATTAAGATTGGTAAATAAATAATACATATAAGATGCATATGCAACATATAAGATGCAACAGACAGACAGATAGATAGTCAGATAGAAAGACAGATAGTTAGCCAGACAGAAAGATAGACAGATAAACAGATGGATAGATTATTAGATAGACAGATTGAAAAATATATAGATAGACAAACAGATAAAAAAAATAGATAGATAAGTAAATAAAATCCTCAATAGTTAACTGATTATAAAGTATTAGAGAAGGTTTAGTCTTTGAAATCCCCATTATTGCATTTCAACATTTATATAATGTAGTAAAAATTTAGTTGAAAAACAGCAAAAAATGAAAATAAGTGCAAAGCTACTCTATAAGTTAGTTATGATGTACAGGGTGAATTGTGGAAAGGATGCTAATTTGTCAGAAAAATCATCTCAAAAATTTCTATTGTCTATCTCTATCAGCAGTCGAGTAAATAAAATTTTTCTCACTTGCATTTGGAATTGTCACAACAAAAATATTAAAGTATATCAACCGGGCGGACAGACGGTTATTATAAACTATAGAGTAGCTTCGATACTAAAAGGATGTTTTTTAACTGCACCATTTGAACATTTTTTATTGTATTCCATCTTTAAAACAATATTTGCATTAATAAAAAAGGCATAAATTCGTGGATCAGGCGCTTTTGTGCAAAAAAATCCCTCATGCAAAGATAAAATTATAATTAAATACTTTTAGGAATCCTTATGAATAAAAAACAGGATGTTTTTTTTATGTACGTAGTGAAAAATCTTGCTAACCGCTTAACCGATATGGTTATCCTTCACAATAAAGCTTCCTAAATGTTCTGGGAAGGTTTAAACTTTCAAGAAACCCTCCCAGGAAAAAACGCAAAATTAACCTCCCCCCATGACAATTAGGAAAAAACTTCTTTAGAGACCATTATTATAGAGGTCCTTAGGGCCATACAAAAAGCGAAAAGGTGCATTTTTAAAAATTAATTGGTGAAAAAAGATAAAAAAAAACTATATGTCTTTTTTAAGTCTCAAAATAGTTTAGTTACAGAAAAGGTATAGGATCCATAAGACCCCCCAAACAGCAAATATTGTTTGAAATTGCATTATAAAAGGTTTCATTCAATACATTATAGGCGGGTGCATATACATTTCCGCGTAAAATAAATACAATTTATTAAAACCAACGAAACTGGAGTTGTTAAGGAAAAATTAAATAGAATTTCATAATGGCTTGGTATCAAATTAAATTTTTTTTGGAAAAAATGATAAAAATTTATGATGATGAATTTTGCGTCGGTAATATAAATATGTAAATATTTATGCTGAAATGATTGAACACCTATATGGATCAACTGAAAATTGTTTACCCATATGTTCCCTAATTTCCGAAGTTGTACGACAGATAACCCATCTATTGCAAAGGCTATTTTTAGCTTCTCCGGTCAAATGGAGAGGCTTTTTACATTTACAAAACGATTTACATTATACATTCAAAATTTAAATTAAAGCTTTTTTAGCTAGTAGTAAATATTGAGATATGAATAGGGTGATACGTACAAAATCGGAAACTAAGATTCAGCTGACCAAGAATTTATAGTATGATAAAAGAATAGATGTAGAATACATGGATATTGTGACAGGGGAATTTTTGTCGTCCATTTACTAATTTGGGTTGCTTATATAATCCTCAGATATTGGTCAACACGTTTATCCTAGGTCAGGGGAGGGGATGGGGTAAAGTAAAGAGGAATGGATGGGAGGTATCCTTATATTAGCAAGCTGCGAAAAACATTTATCAGGGTATGTGAGATCTCTTACAATATCCACATATTCTATATCCATTATTATGGAGAGATATACAAAGAGTAGCTACGCTACTCACAGAGTTTCTAAAATGATACCTTGAGACCGCAGAACCAAAGGCAAAGCCGCGCGGCGGGCCGCCTGCAGTTTTTCCGCCGCCAACACTACCGCTTCTGCTGCTGCTGGCGGTCCTCGAGGATGAACCGCTGGTCCCGCCGGGCGTCACGGGGATTGGCGCCGTGTGGGCCCCCGACGACTTGGCCCGTCTAACCTCAATTTTCTTGATGGTGCGTTGTAGCGGGGCTGTAGAGGAGCTACGCACTACTCGATTCTAAAACAGATGTTAGATCAATTTATAGAATGTGAGAGAGAGAGATAAAGTGTGTGAGAGAGAGAGGGAGAGGGAGAGAGAGAGAGAGAGAGAGAGAGAGAGAGAGAGAGAGAGAGAGAGAGAGAGAGAGAGAGAGAGAGAGATAGAGAGATAGGGAGAAAGAGAGATAAAAAAAAATTAAAAATTGAAGAAAGAGAAAATGGTAGATATATAGAAAGAGAATGAAAGAATAAGAGATAGTTAACCTAAAAAATAAGATTTACTGGACATACAATTATAACCTAATTATAGAGCGACTACGCTTTAGAAACAACATTTTTATAGAATGCCTAAATTGCAGCCTTTAACATGTATGCTAAAATATTCGGATATTCTTTAATACAGAGAAGCTTCGCTCATCTCATAACATTTTACCTTGTTGTAATCGCTTAAGAAATGTTTTAAATGCACGTACGGACATTCTGGTAACGTTTATAGAATTACTACGCTTCCTAAATCTTACATAACTGGAATCATCATGCAAAGTTTAAAATATATGGGAAAAATATAACATGTCTAAATTAACGGAAAAAAGCTAACCATTACGGACGTACGGATGGAATGACCCTAATTATTGAAAAGCTATGCTATAAAAAATATTCAGAACGCCCTTGTAGAAATTGCACCCTTTAACATATATGCTAAAAGTTCACTCCTAATATGGAATTCCATTTTTACAGAGTTAAGGATAGGGCAGCAAAAGCATAAAAACATCCAAAGATTTTTTTTAAAATAAACAACCTAAAACCATCCCAGGACCTTTATAAAGATTCCCTAAAATGCAGAACTGAATAGGATCAGTAGATACCGAAATCTTAAGCTACAAACAAAAAACCTTACAAGTTATGTAATAGGATCTCGATAGCTGTAATCGTTATCAATACAGCAATAACATGCTAACATTTTTTATGAGAAAAAAGCTTAGTAAATTTAGTTTTGGCAGGTATTGTAAATAAAACACTATAAAAGGCAATTGCGTTACCTAGCTTAATTAACCTAACCTAAGTCAATCAACATCTCCCCTAAATTTATATAGAGAAGGGGGGAGGGGGATTCTGTGCCCGACAAATCATTCTGAGGGAAAAGTTTTTTCTTCTTCTACAATTACCATAACCCTGTACTCATTTTTTAAACTCTTTAAAAATTCAGAGAACAAGAATTGCAACATCCATTAATATAAAAAGAGTAATTTAAATAAGATCTCGCTAACCACTGAACCGATTGTGTTATCCAATTTAGAATAATTTATATTTATCCCAGGATGGTTTTAGGCTTTTTTTATTCAGAAATATCAATCTTCTTCCCTTCCCTATCCTTTTAGAATATAGGGCCCCTAAGTGCTAGGGGCACAGCCGCTAGTGTCATAATAAGTTAAAATTTGTTTAGCTTTAATATTTGCAAATTGTATTTGCAAATGCTCATAATTTAATCAGCTTGAAGAAGGTTATGACTGGAATTATAAATTTATTTCCAGTATGACTTCAAAACCAAGTAATATCCGGTGGAAAAGAACCGGTTCCACAGCCACACTGAAAAACCATGTATCGTATCGTATTATATCCAGTTTTCTTCGGTATCGCGAAGCAAACAAAAGTGGTTTTAATCTTATGCTTGTACATTTTTATAACCACGGAAAGCTGTTTATAATATAACGATGCGCTAAATAACAAACATAAATTTTGACTGACAAACAAACAACAGAGAAGTTTTGCTTCTTTGGTGAAATATGAGTTTATGCAGGGTTCTTCACGGATAAGACATTGAACGATAAATTGATGTACACCCCAAATTGTGGTAAACAAATTTACCCTTTCTATACAATTGTTGGTGAAAGTGTTATAATAATAGCTTTGATAGAAGTACCCGAAGTTCTAAGTCATCAAATGAGAGAGAGTGATTATTATGGGTACCAATATAATTTACAATGCAATGTTCCCTTCATCCCTGTAAAAATGTGTTTATGTTAGTTTAACCCAAGGATATAAAGGGATAAACCAATGGCCGACAAGTTTATATACATCCCCAATGATGATAAACAAATTAACTCTTTTCATACAATTGTTAATCACACTGAAGGTTTTGACTAACTAGCCAAGTCTTAATAGAAGTACCCAATGTTCTAAGCCAGTAAACAAAACGTTGGGTACCATTATAATTTACAATCCAATGTTCCCTTCATCCCTGTTAAAATGTGTTTATGGTAGTTTAACCCATGTTTTCACATTTAAAATTTCATACTTTTCTCCTTAGCCTTATTTGGAGTACCCACACAGAGATGCAGGCATAGGACAATTGTCAATAAAAAATAAACAAAATTCAGAGATAAAGGGGTCATTTGGCTGTTTATTACACTAGTCTCCAAAGTTTTAAAATAACATTTTTTTTTATTTGTTGGCTCAACAACGTAGTAGCCTTTTGCTTGGTTAGTTCATAAAGTTGAGTGTCCAAACGTTTCAATCATTAATTAAAGTTTGTGTATTATCATTGCAGATGTACATCAATTCATTGGCTATTGTCTGACAAAGACCAAAGTGTCTTACAAATCAGCAATGTGACGTCATAAAAATAGGGAGATGAGAGGAGAAGTGGGAAGCAAACCTCAAAATTGAGATGAATAATCCCTCATTTTGATGACGTCACATAGCTGATTTTAAAACACTTTGGTCTTTGTCTATAGTCCTATCCCTTTTGATTCCTAAACAAAATAAATCCTTTGCTGGAGGAAAGTTTAGAGAATGTAAAACATTTAAGTTGCAACCAACCTATCTCACAAACAATTTTATGCTAGCTAACTAATGGTAGAACGGATTAATAAAATCTGAGGGTGAATTTATTTTTTATTCTCCCATCTCTCTCCCATATCTATCTTTCTTTTTTCTCCTATCTTTTTCACTCTTTTTTAATCTCTCTATCTCTCTTTCATTCCCTTTCTCTTTCTTTCTTTCTTTCTTTCTTTCTCCCTATCTATCTATTCTATATAACAAGAAAAACGAAATATGGAACTTGTAGCACTATTGGTTGAAAAGTTAGGAACTAAGAGATCTTAATCTGATAAAAGTACATAATATTTAGAAACCATTAAGAAATATGAAATTTCATTTTAGGTTGGACGGATTAATGACCATCTAGGGTAATAAAACTATTGATAGTAATATTATTCTTTCTTGGTGCATCAAATTTTAAATATGGCCGAAGTTTCCCGAATGACGTCATATTATTCACAATATCTCATTCGTTGGCTTAAAACTTTGTGTAGTATCAAATTTTAATCTGGTTGTTTCAACCTTCAGGGTTAAACTATTCAAGCATCAATTTACATCTACAAAGGGGGTTATATTAATTCATAATCTTTTATGAGAATATCCCTTAAGATCCCTGAATTGATTAAAAGAAATAGCACAGCAATAGGAAACTTGAAAAGGAGTGCCATAGCATAGAAAACAATGTTCTATTGGCATTCTATTCGCACAATCGGTTCTCAGACATACGAAAAAATCATTTATAGGATCGTATCACAGACAATTTTCCACGAACAATAAAATAAAAATCATAAGATTGATATCAATTTTGTTAGCCAGGGCCTTTTCCCCTCGGGTCTAACAAAACTGGTTTAAATCTTATAAATTTTCTATTTAATATTCTCGGAAAGCTGTCTATAATATGATGCGATAAGTAATATTATAAGTTTTGCTGTTTTTAGAGCACTCCCATTTTTGGCAGGGTAAAACATTTATCGTCTGTTAATTTGATTTTTTAGCAACAGGGAATAGGCAATCGAAGAAAAAAATATTGTGTTCAAAAAAAGTTTTTGTGACACAAAACTAATGATTATTAGGACTAATGTGATATTTTAAAGTAACTTTTGTCTAAACTAACCAAAAAATTGAATAAAAGTTTTTCTCGTATTCATTCGAATCCGGTGGATAGGAACCGGTTCTCATCCATACGAAAAAACTATGTCTAGCATCGTATTATATCCAGCTTTCTACGAATATAAAAATATAAAATCATAAGATTAAAAACAATTTTTTTAGCCAGTGCCTTCGGCACCTCGGAGCTAAAAAACAATAGTTTTAATCACATAATTGTACATTCTATATCCGCGGAAAGCCGTTTATAATACGATACGAGAAATAACTAATAGTTTATTCTTGCATAATTAAAAGTAATAGGATGTCTTTGAGTCTGTCTGTCTGTTAGTACCGAATGATCTCATTAATCGATACTATTCTCCTTTACACTGTAGCTTCTCATAGGTCCTAGGAAGTTTTATAATTTGGGGGGGGGGGGGAAGGGTACCACCAACATTCCAAGAAAAATCGCCCCATGAAAAAAATTCCCCCTTTTAAAAAATTTTTACTTTTTAGATTTGAAAATTTTAAAGTAATAAGAAAAAAGAAATATATAAACATACTTATCCTAATATGTAATATTATTATTAAAAAACTGGAGGGAGTATTCTGACGTTTGAACTAAACTTGTTTAAAGAATATATTTCTATCTCTCTGATAGATGTCTGGCGATTTTTATTGGTCGATTTGAATTTTATTGCCATCTTAGTAACTATTTTTGTTTATTTCTTATGGAATAAATTTTAATAAAGAAGGTGTCCTAACTTTTGTGATTTTAAAAAATAGCTAGTCAGTGCTTTTAGTAAGTAGTAGATGTGAAATGATCCATATAATTTATATATGCAATCGTTTTTTTGTAGACCTCTTATTTTTTGAAGCAATTTAAGTTTTTTTTAATTAAGTTGGTTTTAAGGTACTAAAACGCAACAAAAAAAAGAAATTGCCATTTTGAACAAAAAAAGTAAGATCTTGAATGTGACACCTTACTTTTTGAAATCTGTTGAGCAATTATTGGAAAAATCTATTTTGCTGAAGCCCGGTGAATCAAAACTTTGAATTTTGGGTGCTCGTCAAGAATGGGTTAAATATAAATCACAAAAGTTAGGACACGTTCTTTGCAGTTACAAATAATAGCCTAAAACTTTGATTAAGAAGCTTCCCTTATATAAATAACAAATTTAGCCAAAAAATTTCAGTAATATTTAGTAACAAACCAAAATTGAAGGTTAGGGAAAAATGGACGGACCCTATGTATAGTAAAGATTCGTTTTCAATAGACCAATTTAAATACTGTATGTACTTTAAAAGTACTTGATTAGTACAGTCAAATGGCAAATCAAACTAAATAATTTCTTGAATATCCGGAAATTTTGCATTAAGACCAGATAATTTCCAGTATGGCTTCGAAACCGATTAATGTCCGCTGGACTAGAACCTGTTCTCAGCCTAACTGTAAAATTATGTATTACAGACGATTTTCTACGAATATTAAAATTCAAAATTCGAAGAATTTTTTACATATAAAGCAAAAAAGGGCAGTCGAGTCGCCTTTTTTTCCCACAAATCAGCAGCTTAGTCATTCGCTGCCGAGCCTCCCCCGACCTGACTAACACTCTGATTTTATCTCTGTTTATTTAGAGGTTTAAAACAAACTTAAAAGAGATTTTATACTTTTTTAATTAAGCCTTTAAAATTGTTTACTATTGATATGCAATATGCATTTGAACAAGGATGACAACATCCATAAGTAGCTAAGCACAATAAAAAAGGAACGGAATAATGAACAAAGTGAATTATAAAGCAGATATTCAGTGGCCTAAAAAAGCCGGGAAACAAAGAAAAAGAGAAGAATAAGATTAAGGAACTTTTACAGACTGGTGGACAAAGTAAGTTGTATACATGATGTTCTTTAGGTAAATTACCAAAAAACATTTTATCTTTAATATCAGCTGAGAAATTCACGTTTCCCCCATTCCGTTACACACATTTTGAATCTAAGAGTAGCTTTGCTACTAAAAATTTTAACAAAAAATGTTTAAATCATACATACATACTCAAAAAGTCTTCAAGTGTATTGTAATGAGAATTACTTAATTGCGACAACCCTCTCTAAGACAGACCCATGCGGGACTCCTAAACTCTTATTTATCGCATTGTATTATAGACGGATTTCCGCGGATATTAATACTAAAAATTGTAAGATTAAAACCAGTTTTGTTAGCCCCGAGGAATCGAAGGCCAGGTCTAACAATACTGGCATTAATTTTATGATTCTTATTTTAATATTTATGGATTACGATGCTATACATGATTTTTAGTGTAGCTGAGGACCGGTTCAAATCCAGCGGATATTAATTGGTTTTGAAGCCATACTGGAAACTTACCTTTCCATGCTCTACAGTGATGGTTGTAGACGCTAAGTGGGGGCTAGATGAGGATACGCTTTCTGTAGCTGATCCTTTTTTAATTGAATAGAGAAATTAAAATAGTTTGATACAAGTTTAATTTCTTAAGGGATAAGACAATGGGCGATTAAATATCTAGAATTATGATTAACAAAATAACCCCTTATTGGTTTAAAAGTTTGAACACTTCTAGTTTCAAACTAACCAATCAAATCCATAAAAGTTAGGCAATAAGTTAGTGTGGTTATAGATTTTGAGTGCCAGTGTAATTTACAGTTCCATGTCCTCTCCCTCCCTGTATATTTAGCTCTAGTGGCTTTTCCCCAAGAGGGGGTGGATTTAAACCCCACAATCAACAAGCTCAGCTGTTATAGAGATCTTAATGAACTAACTAAAGTGTAAACGAAAGTACAGAAGACAGAACTAAATAAAAGTATAACTAAAATCAAACTTATTGATATTAATAGATTTATCATTTATCATATAACGACCCTTCCACCCAATTGCTTTACCCCATCCCCCCCCTGACTGGATGAACGAACTGACCAATAAATGAAAGGGAAATAGCAGCTTAAGTTTTCGACAATTTTTCCCCTGTCATTATATCCACATATATTTTTCATCCATTTTTAATTTCTATATTCCTGAGGATGTAACAGAGTCTGTTGAGGACCTCCCAGTAATTCTTCTCGAGGCGGGGGACTCTATCCTCCCCCCGTCCTTGACAGCAACCCTTCTGGGGCCCGGGGCGGGGGATTCTATGCGACCTCCTCCAGTTTGTCTGCTCTTAGTTTCAACCTTCTAAAATAATGGAACAATTAGTTGGAAAAAAATTTTGTCCGTCCGTCTGTCAGTCTGTAACGCTATGTGTAAAAAAACTTTAATTTGCTACTATTTAAGATAGACCACTGGGTGTTTTGAGGACATGCCTATTCGTTATTTCCCATTCTTTGTCAAATCTCTCTCTCTCTCTCTCTCTCTCTCTCTCTCTCTCTCTCTCTCTCTCTCTCTCTCTCTCTCTCACTCACTGTTCTTATGACCACGAACCACATAATATGCTCTATAACTCACTTTGTCCGTTAGTCCATCCATGATTTTTTTGTGCTTCACTACTTGAGGATGGTGTCTTCATTGATTAAATTCAAATATTTAATTAGAAAGTTTTCTCACCTTAGCAGATATATCTCTTGGTTTGCTTGGAATCTTTTTAGCCTCCTGTTGAACAATCTGCTGTTTTTCCTCAATTTCTGAGTTATCATCATTATCGTTATCATAATTATTGTCAGCATCATGATCATCAAAATCTCCCATCATTCTTCTCCGCATCTGGGCATGATCATCATGGCCGCCAATCATATCAACAATGCTCATTTTCTTACGGCCTCTGTGATTGGTTGATTCCTCTTCGTCGCTCATGACGTCATCATCTATCTTCTTTCTAATTGGCGTAGTTTGAATTGCATCATCAATGGTCTTCTTTTGGATTGGTGCATTTTCATTGACATCATCAACAATCTTCTTTCTGGTTGGCGCATTTTTGTTGCTGACTGCAATTGGTGGATTTTTTAGGTCCTCCATGGTTTTAGAGGCTGGTCCTTTGTATGACACAGGTGCAAGGGTCTTCTTGAGAGGCCTTGGAAGGCTGGAAGTTGACTTGGAGCCGGTATAAATATTCTTCTTGGTTCCTGTTGTTCTTACTACAGAGGGATCTAGAGACTTGGTCTTTGCAACTTGAGCCTAAATATGTAAATATGATTAAAAACAAGACTGAAAACGGTCATAAATGCGTAGAATTATATATGAAATGTCATAATCTAGGGGCTGTATAATAGCTTATCTTTCAACTTTCTGTTAGAATGAGGGAATGAATCAGTTAGTCAGTCAGTTAGGGAAGCAGATTCCTACTAGAATCTCAAACTGCATTTTTTCAATAGAAATCAGCTAAATAGAAAATGATCTATCTGATTTTCTGAATAAATTACCAAGAGACTTTGATATTAACAATGATGATGGATTCATTATTACTTGAATCTTACACCACATTAATATGTACTCTATTAGAGTGAGACTTGTAGCTGGCTAAAATATAGATACCTCCATTACACCCCCTTTACCCAATCCCCTCCCCTCCAACTGGATGAATGAACTGACCAACAAATAATGTTTTACCTAATTGAGTAAATTTTTACCCAGTCATAATATCCACGCATATTTTACATCCATTACAATGATATTACCTTAGTTGAGGCTGCATAGAGCCTATTTGAAACGCTGGACGACGACCTTCTGGTTACAGCTGATGATGACCTACGCGGCAACTCTAGAGCTTCAGCCACGTGGTGCCTTCCAGGTCCTGAAATAAAAATGACATTAAACTTTAATTAGGTAGGGTTCAGAACTTCAGAAGGGGTCGGTGGGGGGGGGGGGTCGGTAAACACCACCGTTTAATTACTGTGCACGCCACTGTTTTAATTCCTTGAGTATGTTACTAAGAAAAAAAAGATAGAAAGTCGGTTTCCCTCAAATTGCATCTGGACCACATAAAAACTTTTTACAAAGAAAAAATGTATTTTTAAAGCTTTAATATATATTATCTGAAGATAAAAAACACAAAGATCGTAGGGGATTAGACAATGGACGAAAAATTGTTAAACATCCTTAATACATCTATGGTAAAAAAAATAATTAGATTAAGATTATTGGTTGACAATTTTTGACACTACTTGTGCCCACAACTTTTGGAGCCAACTAATAAAATAACGAGGTTATAAATCTTTGGGTTTAAGTGAAATTTAAACCATGGAAAATATCGAAGTAGAATTTTACAGTAGCTTCGCTACTAAAAAATAATAATATGTAAGTTGGCTGTAAGAAAAAAGTAATTATAAGAAGTTATTTTATAGAATGTTTTATGGGCTACCTAAAAACAGGGGATTCTTAAGCAGTGATAGGTAACTGGAAGATTAATTTTACACGCATTGTAACCAGCCGTGCGCCCATTGCAAATTGTGTGCATAACTTGATATTACGATGGCCGAGTTGAGGCTCTTCGATCAGCCATTTGGCCGTGAAGTCTTCTAGCGGCATTTTAAAATACTTTTTGGTATTTCTGAGACACACACACACACACACAGATCCTGTTACTTTTATATAAAGATTGCCGGATTATTTCTATCTATCTTACATTTACATATCCCTATTTCCCAAAAAGCCAGAAATAAATAAAAGGTGTAATTTCAATAGTAATATGTACTCTACAAGAGGCGTGCAAAAAGAAGAGGGTGTTTTCAACCCCCCCCCCCCCCCCCCTACCAAAACTATGGAGAATTGATACACCCCTCTTGATATTGGTCTCTACCCAAGTTATACAACCCCCAATAGTGTTTTGAAAATCCATGGAGAAAAGAGGGATGTACTTTGTAAACTAAGACTATAAAATATTGAAAATAAGTCCACATCCACTGACCAATTTTAAAATAGACAGCAATATTAGTTGTTGCTCAGGGATCTAAGGGATAAGGCATTAGACGTGGTATACCCACAATTACGATAAACAAGTCTAACCCTTCTGTAGATTAAAATTACTTGGACATTGCTAATGTGGAACCAACCAATCAAAATTAAACAAAGTACCTAAAGTTGTTGAGCTGACAAAAAAATAACTTATAAAACTTTGGGTACCGGTGTAATTAACAGTTCAATGTCCCCTCATTCCCTGTTTTTTAATGCTGCATATAAAAGCCTCATTTATTTTAAACTTATTCTAGTAGCAAAGCTATTATATAACTAATTATGTCCGTCTAACTATACAAAAACGTATTTCATGCAAATTAGTAGTAAGTACTTCTTTATTTTAAAGGTTTAAACCTTTAAACAACTTTTAATGTGTACATTTATATGCTTTTGAATTCAAAACAAGAATGATATTAGTAATAAGTAGCGAAGCCTATAAATATATTAAATAAGTATATACAAAGTAAGTTGCATAAAAATAATAATGATAGCTGAAATATAGTATAATACTGAAAGATGCTTCATAATGATGGGAATGTTTACAAAAATCATAAATCTAACTTAAATAGCACATAAATCTAAACTGACAGACGTACAAAATTATATGGTGTAACTTCGATAATAAAAAAAAACATTGAATTTATTTGTGCAAAATTTGTGCTTTAAAAGTTTTAATTTGTTCTAAAGAATACAAATATCATCCGTTGATCTGTCCCTGAAAGCCTACAGTTACAGGGATCTAAAGGGATAGGACAATATAAAATCCCCAATAATGAGGAAAATTACCCCTTCTGCAGTTTACATTTGGTAGTGGAAACGATTGGATACTTATCTTAATAAACCAATTAATCAAAATTAAATTAAAGTCCCCAAAGTAAATTATCCACGTAATAATAAATCGTGCATTTAAAAACTTCGGGGACTAGTGTAATAAACAGTCCATTGTCGCCTCTCTCTATGGAACATTTGATTGTTTATAACTTTAGTCCCCAAAATTTATAACAGTTTAATTTTAAATGGTTGGTTCATTAAGTTGATTGTCTAAACGTTTCGACCACTAATTGCATCTACAGAAGAGGTAATTTTGTTTAGCATAAAAGTCCCCTTAAGTAAAATTAGCCTAAAACCATATTATAACTAGAATTAAAACTA